>NC_137051.1:7580000-8002500 GCF_032717465.1 Coenobita brevimanus
GAGGAAATTACAGTTTAAAAATGGAATCGGATATAAAAAGGAAGTTGAAAGATGATGGATTAGCGCCAGCGATGGAGAAAGGAGTGATAATTAGACATTTGACACGGAAATGAGAAAGGAAGGGATGAGAATTATTACGAGAGAGAGAGAGAGAGAGAGAGAGAGAGAGAGAGAGAGAGAGAGAAGAGGCGGAAAGTGATTGAGTTATAGGTATGGAGGAGGGAATATATGGGGGCGAGAGGGAAGTTTAGAATTGCGAGTTGATGAAGCAGGAGGGCAGAAGGGAGATGAGAAGACAGTCGGGTCGTATATCGATGCCTCGCCTCTGTCTTTCAATCCATCTCCCCTCATCTCCACCTCCTCCTCCACCTCCCCTCATCTCCACCTCCTCCTCCACCTCCTCCTCCTCATCCTCATCATCATCATCATCATCATCATCATCATCATCATCATCATCATCATCATCATCTTCATCTCCTGCCTTCATCTTTTCTTCATCCTCCATTTAGTTTTCCTCTCTTTTTTCTTTATCTTCCTTCGTTTTCTCGTCGACTACTACCTCTTATTCTACTTTTTCTTTCTCTTTCTGTTCCTCCTGCATATTCTTCATATCCATTTCGTCGTCTTCATCCACTTATTTATCAGACTGTTACAGCATTTTGCTTTTCGTTTCAGTGTTCTTTTTTTTCTTGTCTTTTTTTTTTTCCTTTCCAACTTTCATTTCCTCCTTTTCCTGTTTCTGTTCATCCGCTTCCTCCTGTTTCTCTTTTCCTCATGTACTTCCTCTTTCGTTTTCTTATTGCCTTCTTCCTGTTATTCCTTTCTCTCCACCTCCACGTCCACTTCATTTTCTGCCCCCTCACACCATCTGCCCACCACCGACATCCTCTCCTCTCCCGTCCGCAGATTTGCCCATTCTGTACCCCCCCTCCCATCTCTCTCTCTCTCTCTCTCTCTCTCTCTCTCTCTCTCTCTCTCTCTCTCTCTCTCTCTCGTAAATATGTATGTATGTATTTACACTCCATAATCTCGTCACCTCTATCCATCTTCTTAATTCAGCCCTCATCATTTTTTTCCACACCTCCCTGCCATCATGGCTGTAATAACCCACTTTCCATATCCCAGCATTCCATCCAGCCTAGTTTTTCCAGCTTTTCATTAGCCCCATATATCTCTCCACTTCTCATCTCCAGATCATCTTTATTTTCTTCTCACGTTGCTCCCTCATTCCTAGTCTTCCTTTCTTTCTCTCCGTTCATGTTCTTCCTTCTCCTTCATGCTTTTCCTCCGTCCTTCATGCTTCTCCTTCATTCAGAGTGCCTTTCAGTGTCTTATTTCCTCCTGTTCTTAACGTTTGCTTCTTCATTTCCTCACGTCCTTGTTCGCTTTCTTCTTCTCTTTTTCTCCTCTGTATTTTCTAGTCTTCCTTCTCTCCCGCTCTTTCTTCTATCCTTCCACTTCTACCACCTTCCTCTCCGTCTTTCCTTTCTCCGTCCGTTTTGCTGTCTGTACTTCCTTTCTTCCCTCCGCCCTTTCCAGTCTTCCTCTTCAGAGCATTTCATTCTCTCCATCATTCTTGTTGTTTATTTTGTTTCTTCGTCACACTCTTTTTGCCTTTTCAATCCCTTTTTCATCTTCCTTCTTGCCTCGCTTTCCTTCCTTCCATTTTCCCCAGACTCTTTCGTCGTCTCTCCTTTTCTCCCTCCCTCTCTTCCTGTTCCTCTTTTGTCTTCATGAACGAGTCTCTTGCTCTCCATCTTTTTTTTTCCTCCCTTCCTCCCCATCTTTCCTTCCTTTTCTACCCATGCCTTCTCACTTCCTTTTAGTCTTTATTTCACTTCTCTCCCTTCTTTCTTGTCCCTTCTTTTTCCACCCCATTCCGTCTTTGGTACTATTCCCCATCCTTTTCCTCCATGTCTATCCTTATTCCTTTTCCACTCCCTCTATTTTCATCTCAGTCCTTTATTATTTTCCCTCCATTTCCTCTCGTTCCCACCTTTCTTTTTCACTCCCTGTCATTCCTTCTCTGTGCTTCAACTTTTCCCCATCCCTCACTTCCCCGTCCGGTCCTTCTTACTCCTTTTTTCCCCCCCTTCTCCTGTCCATCATTCTTATTTTTCATCTTCCTTCTCATCCCTCTTTCATCATTCCATCCCCGTACCTCTTCTTTCCCACTCCAGCGTTCTTTTCTAAACTTATATTTCCCTTTCCTTCTCATCCCTTCTTCATCTTTCCATCCCCTCGCCTCTCCTCTCCCACTCCAACGTTCCCCTTTCCATCAGTCTTCGTCTCAAAAGAACCAATTGCTGTTTGTGTTCCTTTGTACTCCTTCCATATTTCTTGGTTCCTCCCTCCCTCTCCATTCATCTTACCTCTTTTCGTCGAGTCTTCCTCTATTTTTGTCCATCCTTCCTCCTCCTCTTCCTTCCCTGTCACTTTTCCTCTCCCTCTTCTCTTTCTGTACATGATTTTCCATTCCTCCTCCTCCTCCTCCTCCTCATCATCATCATCATCATCATCATCATTATCATTATCATCATCATCATCCATCTCTCCCTGAGTTTTCTCCATCCCTTTCCCCCCCCATCTCTCTCTCTCTCTCTCTCTCTCTCTCTCTCTCTCTCTCTCTCTCTCTCTCTCTCTCTATTGATCAGCAGGCCACGTCACTCTCCCTCCTACATTATAGTCACCTTTAAGTCCCCCTCCCCCCAAACCCTACTACCCACCCCCTCCATTCCACCCGTCCCCCTGAATTCTTCATGCCTAGCGCGAGGTAAGCCCGTCTTCCAGCACCACCTTCCTCGGTCTCCTCGTCCCCCTTCCCCCTCCCCCTCCCCCTGTCTTTTGATGTCTTCACGAAAACTTCCTTTTCTAGTATTCTGATAGATGCTGTTTTCTAGATGGCGGGTCTTCAAGATGGTTAGCTGGTTTCTTATATTTGGGGTGTTCTAGTGTTCCAGCTTTTTATAATCTAGAGATCTTGATGTCTAGTTTTCTCAGCTCCGGTTGATGCCATGGTTTCTAAATTATGATTGATGCATTTTTTTTTTTTTAATTCAATAAATGCTCTTTTCTTCCGGTAGATTCTCAGTTTAATAGATTCATGGTTCAGTAGATGCTCAGTTTTCAATATTCGACATTCTCTCCGTGCCCATTTTTCAAGATCAGGGTTTCTTAAGGTGTCCGGTTTTCTAGAGTCGAGATTTTCAAGTTGGCTAGTTTTCTCGGCATTACTCCTGATTATCAACATCTTTTTTCATTTCCCTTCAAGATTATTAGTTTTTGAGAAACCTGATTTTCTAGAGTCCGATGGTTGCTTGGTTTTATAGGTACAGTTCCAGATTTAGCCCTCGCCCTAGGTTCGGGTTTCACTAGATGCCTGGGTTTCTAGAATAGGGGTTATCCTAGTTCCGGTTCTCAATTCCTAACTATGTAGATTCCCAGGTATTGCACTTTCATGGTTCTTCAAGCTTCCGGGGCCTTTTTTTATATATATATATATATATATATATATATATATATATATATATATATATATATATATATATATAGATATCGACCCTGTTTTCCAAATTATGGTTTCTTTATTGTGGTTTTCTAGTTTCTCATCTTATTCTTCTGGTTCCCGGTTCACGTCAAAGTTTTCTTAGTTGTGGTTTAACGCCCTGGTTTTATTGATTCCTGGTTCTCTTCATCACTTGTTCACGTATTCCATGTTCTCTTAGTTTCTGGTTCCCATTCCTCATTCTTTTAATCCCTGGTCGCCACAGTTTTTCTCTTTTAATCCCTGGTCCTCACAGTCCCTCTCTCACTTAGTCCCTGGTTTTATTGATCTTTTTTTTTTAATCTCTGGTTCTATTAATCCCTAGTTCTCTTAATCCCTGGTTCACTTAATCCCTGGCTCTTAATCCTTGGTTCACATAATTCCTGGTTCTTACTCCCAGGTTCAAATAATCCCGGTTTTATTTATCCCTGTTTCGCTTATTCCAGATACATATAATCCCTGGTTCTCTTATAGTCGGTTTCACAAATTCCTGCCAACTCTGATTCACGTTTATCGAATTTCCCAGGTCTTCTACCTCCGGGGTCTTCACAATCCCATTTTTCAGGTGCCTGCTTCTCAAAATTCACGGGTTCGCTTTTTTTTTTTTGGGAGGGGGAGAGGGATTCTCTTTACCTCCTGGTTGTCTAGTTCTCAGTTCTGAAAATTCTCGAGTCGTTATTTTCTGTTTTTTTAAAGGCCCTGTTCTCCTGTTCCCTGTTCTTCTAATTCTCGGTTCTTTAGTTAATTGTTCTTCAAATTCTCGGTTATGTAGTTCAGGGTGCTATAAATTCCGGGTCCTTTAGTTCGTGTTCTTCCAGTTCTCGGTTCTCTCCAAATTCTCGGTTCACATAAAGCAGGTTCCTGGTTCTCGTTGATGGTTTCCAGGTTCCTATTATTCCAGTTCATGGTTATTTAAATTTACGGTTCTCTAGTTCGTGGTTCTTTTCATTTCTATTTTTCCAAGTTCTCGATCGTCTGGTTCATAGTTCTGTACATTCCTGGTTCTGCAGTTCTTCAGGTTTCCATTTCTCAGTACTTCCGGTCCTCCTTATTTCGGGTTCTCCAAGGCCCGGTTCTCCAGGTTCGTGTTTCTCTTACTCCCGGTTCGGTGAGGGCTGGGTCTTCCCGTAGATTTCCTGTTTTATAGATGTCCGATATTCCTCCGTGTTCCCATTTTTCGCTGGCTGCCCGGTTTTACTTCTCCCTGCCGATTTCCCCTTCTGTGTTTCCCAGTTTTCCCGGTTTATTGTGCTCGGTGGCGCCCGGTCTGGCTCTTGTCCTCCGGTTTTTCCCATAGTTTGTCTTTACCCGATCTTTTCGTAGTGTCCTTCGGTTATTCATTTCTCGCCTGACTCACCCAGTCCTTCCTTGCTCACTCAGTCCGTCCTTACTCAGCCAGTCTTTCCTCACTCACATTTCTTCCTGACTCACTCATATTTCTTCCTTACTCACCCAGTTCTTCCTTACTCACCCAGTCTCTCCTTACTCACCCAGTCCTTCCTTACTCACCCAGACCTTCCTTAATCAGTCCTTCCTTACTCACTCAGTCCTTCCTTTCTTATTCAGCCCTTCCTTACTCACCCAGTCCTTCCATATCACCCAGTCCTTCCTTACACACCCAGTCCTTCCTTACCCACCCTGGCCTTCTTTATTCACTCAGTCCGTCCTTACTTACTCAGTCCTTCCTTACCCACCCAATCTTTCCTTACCCTCTCAATCCTTCCTTACTCACCCAGTCCTTCATTACTCACCCAGTCCTTCCTTACTTACCCAGTCCGTCCTTACGTGGTCCATCCTTATTCACCCAGTCCGTCCATACTAACTCGGTTCTTCCCTGTTCATCTAATCCATTCTTACTCTCAGGTTCTTCTTGAGCAGTCAATCTCAACAAGATGGAGTCAGAGGCTTTTCGTCTTATTAACTCTCCTCCTCTAACTGGCTTCCTTCAACCTCTGTCTCTTCGCCGCAGTGTTGCATATTTATCTCTTTTCCATCGCTGCTTCAGTGGTCACTGCTCCTCTGAACCGTCTGCTTGCATCCCTCCACCACTACAACTGGGGCGTAGCACCCGTCTAGCAACAAACTCTCATCCCCTTTCTGTCCAACTCTCTAATGCAAGAATGAACCGTTACTCCCAGGTCTTCATGAATGTAACAAGTCAGCTCTGTCTTTATTTCCTACTGCCTGTGACCTCTAGTCTTTCAAACGCAGTGTGTCCAGGCATCTGGAAATGGACAGATCTTGAATTCGGCTCTTTTTTTTTTTTTCAGGGAACATTCTTATGGAATTCTGGCCTTTTGTTCCTTCTTCCGTGCATGAAAAAAAAAAAAAATTACTGGTCCTTCCTTACTCACTGGGCCATCCTTAAGCAGCCAATCATTCTTTTATCACCTGATCCTTCCTGATTCACCTGGTCCTTCCTTGCTCACCTGGTTTATCCTTACCCACCTGGGCCTTCCTAATCATCTGATCCGTGCATACTCATCCGGTTCATCCTTACTCATCTGGTTCATCCTTCCTCACCTGGTTCTTCCTTACCTGGTTTTTCTTTACTCACCCACTTCTTTTATACTCACCCCGTTCTTCCTTGTTCACTTGATCCATCCTTACTCACCCGGTCCTTTCTTGCTCACACAGTCCCTCCTTACTCACCCAGTCCTTATTCACACAGTCCCTCCTTACTCACCCAGTCCTTATTAACACAGTCCATCCTTATTCACCGTTCTGCCCACGTTCAGTAGACCCCCTTTTCTCTCCCCTAACATCTCTCCCTGGACACTCTTGTTTCCCATTCTCTTTTATGAATTTAAGTCTCTTTATGAAATCGGATTAACCTTTGTTTTTATTTATATAGATACCCATTTTCTGGTAATTCCTTTATGTATGCTTTACCTTTTTTCTTTTAGTTGACGCTTCCCAGATTTTGGTTGTCCCTTTATTTTCTTTATAAAAGGGGACTTTTTCATATGTATAGAATCCCATATTTTGGTTTTCCCTTTATATATTTATTTTATTCCTGTGTGGCATTTCGTTTTTATAGATTCCCATATTCTGACTGTCCCATTTGATTTTCAGATTAATTATTATTTTTTATTTATTTATTTGTAAGATAGATTATCTTCCCTCTGTAGATATGTAATACATCACAGAGACTGGATATGTTGTACAACTGTCTCGGAAGGTTCTAAATTTCCCTGTATCCATTCAGTATGAAAAGTATCTCCTAGGCTGGGTAATAGTCATTGTTAGATAAGTGGAATGAAGGAAGAAGACGTTAGTGCACTTAAAGGTTTGTTAACTTAAACTCTAACCCACTCACTACAACAGATGTCCCCAAAGCTAAAAATATTGTATGTACGATAGTGAGAATAAAAGGAAATACACATCACCTTACGTAAGGTGGTCAGCAGAGAAATTTCGTATGGGAAAGCTCGTCCGTCCTGAATCTTTTCATCATCTTTGATGTAAAGCCATTGAGCCGCGGTTCTCCCCGGGAAAGAGAAATTGTAATGGAACCAATGAGCGCGGTGGGTTCTTTGACCGAGCTCCGAAATAACCTGTGGCATAGAAACAGTATTAATTTGATTCAGGTATTCCCTTTGCTAACGTTAATCTGTGCAATAGAAACATCTTTCTGTAGGTATTCCTTTGGCAAACATTATTTCAGGTTCCTTTTGATTTGTTTATATAAGGGAGATTGCATGGTCCTTCTGGAGTCTGAAGTCTACTGTGGCCACCCTAGTAGTTTTATCATGTTCAGAATACGCCTGATGTGCGTAACTTTTGACTGGTAGGAATCTCTCATAATTGAAAAAATATATATATATATATCGTCATCCATTAGCTTTAGTAAATCCGGAAGTACAGCAAACTTTCATGTCAAACCTCAAAGTTTTTGACAAAATGCACTTCATCGTCCGTTTATAAATAATTTCCCTCCCTTTTCCTGAACATTAAAACTCAGTGAGATTTTTAATTTTTCCTTGAGGATTTGCTCCAGGTGGAGATTTTGCAGCCGTTGGGTATTATCATTTAGGAGGCGGGTGTGAGGGAGAAGGGAGGGATTAGGGAGGAGCGTTGGAGGGAGAAGGGAGGGAAGTCTTGAGGGGGGGGGGAGGAAGAGGGAGTTTGAAGTTAGGGAGGAGGAGGATGGGGATTAGGGATGTAGGGTGGGGGGGAGGGGAAGGAAGAGGAAGGTCAGAGAAGGTAGGAGGGATTGTGATGGTGTAGGAGGAGGAGGAAATGAGGGGAAGATAGGAGGAAGCTTTGAAGGAGGGAGGAGGAAAGGATATCAGGGAGGTGAGTTGGAGGGAGGCGGAAGAGAAGTGGAGAGAGGGAGGTTGAATGTGAAGGAGAGGAGGAGGTAGGAGAATTATAAGAACTAAAGGGAAACTCTGGAAATCTCAGACTACGATGGCTCAGATTCCTTGATTTTTTTTTCCCAACGACCTGTTCGTTCCATTCTCTCAGCCGTGCTCTCTGCCAGCAAATTGCATAGTATTGCTTGGCTGGCGGCGCTAACATGCCTTCACATCCCAGGAACTCTCCTTACACCCCACAGCTAATTCCCAGCACCCATCCCACCTTCTCCACCGCCATCCTAATTTACTCCACCACTTCCAGCCAGCCCATACTCCCCATATTGAAGGTATCTCCCCATGCCTGTCTTCAGTCTGTCCCCGTCGTTCTATCGACACATTTTCTCACCGTCCATCCAAAGTTTGTCCCAATTCTACTTACCCAGCCGTTCCATTTCTCCATCACTCTGTCCTGTATCAACCCACAACCCAGAATCTCTCCTATCTTTTTCCCAGCCCACTTCCATCAACATTATTCCTTATTATATACACTGTTATCATCTTCCTCCATCCAACAGCATGTCCCCCACACTCTTAGCCCATCCCCCTCACTCTTACTCTCCCCTCATCCCCCCTCATACCCACACCCTCACTCCAGCCCCTTCACCTTCACCCTATCCCATCTTCCTCACTCACACCCTGACCCCATATGCATACCTTGAGTCCATCCCTCTCACCCTCACCCACTCCCTCACCCCATATTCCTCACCATCATCCTATCCTCCTCACCCACAGTCCATCCCTTTCTCCCATAGCCCATCCCCATTACCAATAACCCATCCCATTCAGCCACAGCCCATTCCCTTATACCCCATCCCTCTCACCCTCACTCAATCACTTTCACCCTCACTATTCCCCTCACTCTCACTTTTTCCCCCTTACTCTCACTGTCCCTCTCACCCTGACTGTCCTCCTCATCCTCATTCTGACCCTCCTCCTCCTCACTATCCCTCTCATCCTTACTCTCCCCCTAACCCTCACCCCCATCCCCCTCACCTTCACCCTCACCCATCCCCCTCACCTTCACCCTCACCCATCCCCTCACGTCCATCTCTCTCACCTTCCCCATCACCCTTACCCTCATCCCCATCCCCCTCACCTTCATCCTCACCCTCACCCTCTCCTCCTTACCCTCACCCTATCTTCCTTACCCTCACTCCGCGCCTCACACTCTCACCGTAATAGCTTCATTGTGGAGATTTGCACAATTTTGATTATTTTACACTGTTGTACTATTTTTTAGTGTATCCTTTACACACACACACACACACACACACACACACACACACACACACACACACTCACACACACACACAAACACAGAGAGAGAGAGAGAGAGAGAGAGAGAGAGAGAGAGAGAGAATACTCAGACGCTCCAGACAGACAGTCATAACTTCCTTTGAACTCAAGCAGGGTAGAGAGATGTCAGAGAGATGGAAGAACTCGTGTGACGTGGAGGGGGAGAGAGAGACAGAGACAGAGACAGAGAGAGAGAGAGAGAGAGGGGGGGGGAAGGGGGGTCTGAGGAGAGTAGGGACAAAGAACACCTAGGGTACTCCGCCTATGATGCTCCTTTTTCATAGGGAAGTTAACGGCGTGGTGAAAGTTGGTGTTGAAGTTAGTGTCTGTGTGTGTTCCATTCCACACACACACACACACACACACACACACACACACACACACACACACACACACACACACACACACACACACACACACACACACACACACACACACACACACACACACACACACACACACACACACACACACACACACACACACACACACACACACACACACACACACACACACACACACACACACACACACACACACACACACACACACACACACACACACACACACACACACACACACACACACACACACACACACACACACACACACACACACACACACACACACACACACACACACACACACACACACACACACACACACACACACACACACACACACACACACACACACACACACACACACACACACACACACACACACACACACACACACACACACACACACACACACACACACACACACACACACACACACACACACACACACACACACACACACACACACACACACACACACACACACACACACACACACACACACACACACACACACACACACACACACACACACACACACACACACACACACACACACACACACCTCCATCACCACAATGATTTACTCGCAGCCGGGTCGAGTTAAAAAGGAGTTAGGAGTGTCTGGGTGGGGGTGGTCGTGGGGAAAGGGGACATATTGGCACTGTCGCCTCGTTCGTGACTTGGAGTACAATGAGGTAGATAGTGGGGGCAGGGGGAGGGAGAAGCGGGAGACATGGGGAGGGAGAAAGAGGGGGGGAGGGCAGGCGGAGGGAGAAGAAGGGGAGCAGGAGGAGGGAGAAGGAAGGGGGGGAAGGTAGAGTGAGAATACGTGGGAGATAGGTTGGTGGAGAGATAAGGTGTGGTTGGGAATGTGGGGAAAGGCCAGGGGCAGAAAGTAGGAGGAGGGGAGGAGTGTAATGAGCGTGACATAGGTTGGTGGGAAGATAAGAGGAGGTGCAAAGAGGCGGTGAGGGGGAAGAATAGTTTGGATGGGTCGGAGATTGGTTGGTGGGAAGGTGAGGTGAAGTAGGAAAGTAGGGTGAGGATAGGTAAGTAGGTGGAAAAGTGGAGTTAGGATGAGAGGGAGATACGTTGGTGGGAAGATGGGCGAGGTGAGAGAAAACTAAAATGTATGGGAGAAAAATACCACGTAGAATGAGTTGGATATAGGAAGGAGGAGGGGATGAAAGTAGGTGAAAATGGATGAGATATGAAAGAGAATTATCGAAAGACACGGAGAGGAATGGGGAAAGAGAGGATGGGTAAAAATTAAGAAGGGAGATATGGAAGAAGAATGGATAGGAGAAAGAAAGAGTGAATGGTAGACGTTAAGGAGAGGGAGAAAACTGGAGGATGGATAGATTGGAGATAGAAAAAAGAAATGAAAGGTAGAGGATATGAAGAGGGATGTACAGAGAGGCGGAGGTGAACAGTGAAAGAGGGTAGGAGGAAAACAGAACCAGGGAAATAGTTAGGAATGGTGGAATATTTTGGAGGACTTGTGGGATGATGGAGGAGGCAGGTAGGAAAATAATGATGGATGGCGAGGGGGGATAACGAGAGAAAAGAGGGGAGGAGGTTGGAAAAATATGGTGGATGGAGGAGGGTAGAGGAAAGGTGGGAGGGAAAGATAAGGGAGAGGGAAATAGTGGGGAGATGGGATAACGAGAGAAAAGAGGGGAGGAGGTTGGAAAATATGGTGGATGTAGGAGGGTAGAGGAAGGGTGGAAGAGAAAGATAAGGGAGAGGGAAATAGTGGGGAGATGGGAGAGAGGGGAGGGGGAGACATTTGGAGGAAGAGCTGAAAAAAGAAATTGGGAGATACGTATATGTGTGTGTGTGTGTGTGTGTGTGTGTGTGTGTGTGTGTGTGTGTGAGAGAGAGAGAGAGAGAGAGAGAGAGAGAGAGAACGAGTAAAAATACATCAGAAATAAGTAATGAGGGAAAGGGAGGGCAGTGAAGCTGAACTTGTGAGGTGAATAAGAAATGGGTAAGAGAGGAGCCGTGAAAGGGTAGAGGAGGGGAGGGGAGCGGGGGATTTCTTCGAGAGAGAGAGAGAGAGAGAGAGAGAGAGAGAGACCTGTAGGGAAGATTTAGATTAAAATGAAATTGTGGAAAGACATTAGTACTCCCCAAGGAAGAATTATTTTACGAGTAAATGGTGAAATGAGTAGAGTGATGTGATGGTTTTTGGGTATATAGGGAAGCAGTGATGGTGGCAAGACTTAATACAGGGGATATGGATAAGTAATATCATACGATGGAGAGGTAGAGAAGGGATAACGAACGAGCTGGGAGTACTTGAGTGTCAATCTGAAGTAGCCAAGAAGAGCAATATAAAGTTAAGGAGAAAATTGGAATAATAAGAGGGAAAGAAAACTCAGGAGGGATATGGAATGGGTTGATAATAACTGAGATTCACTGAATATATGAAACAGTCACAAAGAAAAAAGAAGGAAGGGGAGCAGGAGGTCGGCAAGAAATAAGACGAACAGTGGATTGGGTGAAGTAAGAAGTAACGGTGGAGTGGAGGGAGTAAGGAGAATAGTGGATGGGGTGTTTAGGAGAGCAGGGGATGGGGAGTTAAGGAGACCAGGGGGTAGGGAGTTAAGGAGACCAGGGGATGGGGGAGAATAAAGGGCAGAAAACAATGAGAAACAAGAATAGGCAATGGGGGACGAATAGGGAGAACTGTGAATGGGCGGTGGGGAGAGATGATGGTTATTGTCCTGTGTTGGCGGGAGTAAATGTGTCGGTGAGAGGGCTGCTAGTAGGTGGCTTGCTCGTGACTTGGGTGGCGATGGCAGTGGCGAGCGTGGAGTTGGTATTGGGCAGGGAGAGGTAGGGGCAGGCGTGGATGTTTGATGATTGTGTACTAAGAGAGAGAGAGAGAGAGAGAGAGAGAGAGAGAGAGAGAGAGAGAGAGGTGAGGAGGGGGAAGCTATAGATATTTGATGTGTGTTTATTGAAAAAGAAAGAAAGGAAGAAGAGGGAAGGTCATCCATTAATATTTGAAGGATATGTACTGGGAAAGAGAGTAATGCAGAGAGGTAAGGAGAGACGTGGATATTTTATTATTGTTTGCTGACAAGGAAAGATAAAGCAGAGAGAGGTAGGGGAGGTCATGGATATTTGATGTATAGTGTTGATATTGGGCAGAGGAAGTAAAGTAGAGAAGGTTAAATGAAGTTATGGTTGTTTGATGAGTTAATTTCACACTGGATGGAGAGAGAATGGGGACGAGTTACTTCTTGGCGATGCATGGTGTAGTGGGAGAATATGTACTGTATTGTGTATGTGGACGCTGGTAGAGATGAAGGTGTGAGACAGACCAGTAGTTAGGGAGAGGGGAGATGTACACTTCAGTTTGTTGTCTTTATTGTATTGTTGCTGTGTCTGTTTGTATCTGTCTATTTATCTCATCTATCCTTGAATAATTATATGTTTATATATTAGGGTAGGAAGCTTTGGAGAAGCAGAGAAGGGATATGAACTCGGGTAAAAATAAGGGAACAGGGGAAGAAATAGATAAGAAAACCTAGTAAGGGTGGAAGATATATTTGAGATTAATGGTGAGGGGAAAAGGCTGGAATTCGCCCCTTCAGTCCGATAAACGTCGTTTTTAAACTTTAGGAACCCCACGATTTTATTTAGCACTTGTACTGAAGCTGTCAGTAAAGCCTCTCCCAAGCAGTATAAAATCGCTTGAAGACTGGAAAAATAAAGCAGGAAGAGAAGTTATTGAAGGAGTTAAAGGGTTGAAGAGGAAATGGAGAAGGATAGAGAACTTGGTAAAGAAATGAGGATAGGGTTGATATTTTGAAGTAGTGCGAAGGTAAGAGAGAGACGGTAGTATTTTAGAGGCTCGGGACGTGGGTGTGTGGATAAGGATGAAAAGCCGTGAGAAGAAAAAGTAGCTTGATAGTGTTGGGCGCTGATGACAGAGCCTTGTTAGGCCCCGGGCACATCTTTTTTTATGTTTAGACAGTTTTAGTCAGGTTATGAGATACTTTTGAAACTGGAGGGATTAGATATTGCCTTCATGCACGCCTTCACCGCAGGAGGTCTCCCCTAAACTGTATCATGTTGTCCGATAGCCAGCAGAAAAGGAGAAAAGGCATCCCCGTACAGAAAAGGGTTAAGTTTGGTGTGACTGAAAAAAGTAAAAGTGGACATTTTACGTGAAACCCGTGGCTTCTTTGGCCTGTATGAAATAGGCTAAGTCGGTGTGGCCTTGTGTGGCAGGAACGAGAGGAATGGGGTCGATTCTCGGTAGGGACCTATGTCGGTAAGTATGGCGAGTGTAGTGGTTGTGTGAGCCAGTCAGTGGTTAGTGGTCACTGGATTTGCAACCTGAGGAGGAGTAGTTGTTGTGGCTTTATGGTCCAGAATAGTGGTTAGTGGTTGTGTAGAACTGAATTAGCGACAAGGGGAGGAGTGGTTGTTTCGGTTGTGTGGGTAATAGTCCTATATAACTGGTTTAGCAATAAAGGTTGTGGTTTTGTGTTGTGGGGCAGGAGTTAGTACCTATGTCGAACTGGATTAGAAACAAGGGGAGGATTAGATGTTGTGGTTTTGTGGTTATTAGTCGTGTAGAACTGGAGTGGCAACAAGGGGAAGATTAGTTTTGTGGCTGTTCGGTTCGTGCTCGTGCAGAGCTGGATTAATAACTGGGGAAAGTTTAACTGTTGTGGCTTTGTGGTCTGGGCAGTGGTTAGTGAACGTGCGACACTGTAGAACTGGATTAGCAACAAGGGAGGGATTAGCTTTTATGATGATGGTTATTGTCCTGTGGTATTAGGTGATGGTTAAGGTGTTGTATAGAGCTGATTTAGCATCAGGGGTGGGGTTAGTTGTGGTTTGTGGTACATGGTAAGTGGTTATGTAGAACTGGATTAGCAACAAGGGGAGGATTGGTTGTGCTTCGGTTGTGTGGTCAATAGTCATGTAGAACTGGATTAGCAATGAGGGGAAAATTGGTTTTGTGGTTGTTTGGTTCGTGCTCCTTCAGAACTGGATTAGCAACAGTGGTAGGATTAGTTGTTGTTGTGGTACTTGACAATGGATAGTGGTCATGTAGAACTGGGTTAGCAAAACAGTGAGATATAGTTGTTGTGGTTGTGAGGTACTGAGTTCTGGTTAGTAATAGTTAGTTGTGATCCTGTCGGTGTACCGGTATTTGTTGTTTGGCCTGACGAGTGAGATATATTTAAAAAAAGATGTGGTTGGTAGGAAGTATGTTCGCCATACGATAGGCAAAATGTGAGGTGAGCGAAAGGGAAAAGTGACAAGTGCACTGAAACGGAGGGAACGATGACAGAACTGCACTGAAACGGAGGGAATAGTGACAGACTTGCAATGAAACTGAGGTAGTGACAGGATTGCACTGAAACGTAGGAAATTCCGACAGAATTACATCGAAACTGATGGAAAAATGACAAGAGTTGCATTTATACAAGCGTCGTTGTAAGTCAGATACAACATTAAACAGGCTGATAGGATGGGACAGTTGCAACGGGATTATGACAGTGGTGTTGAAGGGTGCTTCGGTAATGGGTCAGGTGTGATGTCCAGGTAACATGATCGTGTTTGAATAGCGAACAGTTATCGAATGAAACAGTTGTGGGGATGGACAGGATAGATAGTAAAGGGACAGGTGTGAGGATAGGTAGGTAGGGGCCAGGCAAGTGTGAGAATATGCAGATGTTGGACACGACATATGTGAAGGATAGACAGGTGTGTAGAGGACTAGACAGGTTTGAGGATAGACAGTAGCGTGGAGGACCGAGCAGGTGTGAAGAGAGACAGGTGTGTGGAGGACTAGATGGGTGTGAGGATAGACAGGAGTGTGTGTGCGGGAGGAAGGCTTGACAGGTGTTGACAGTGAAGGGACAGATGTGTAATTCGCCGTGGTGCTTTCATTAGCACTGAGACAGTAAGTCCATCTGGGTCTCATGACGTGCGAGCGCCTTCCCTCTCACAGACTCATTACCATTGATTACATCCCTCCACCTCTTCCTTCCACCTTCATATCCCTCCCTTCACACTTCCTTCCCTCCTTCATCTCCCTCCCTCCATCTTTCCTTCCCTCCCTCCATCTTTCCTTCCCTCCCTCCACCCATCCTGCCTCCCCTCATTTCCCTCCCTCCACCCTTCCTTCCCTCTCTCCCTCCCTCATTTCCCTCCCTCCACCCTTCTCCTCTTCACTGCCTCCCTCATTTCTTTCCATTTTGTCCCTCCCTTCATTTGTATCCTCTCCTTTTTATCTCCGTTATCTCCTAGTCATTCTCGTTTTCACCTTATTCTCCTCCCTCCTCCTTGTTTAATATGACTCTCTCTCTCTCTCTCTCTCTCTCTCTCTCTCATTATGAATCTTCCCTCATGTTTCATTTCCCATTTAATCTTGTGTTGTCTATCTCTCTTCTCTTCGTATTATTTAGTTTTAATTTTTCCTTGGCCATAAATTCACTTTCCTCTCTCATCCCCTCTTGTCTGACTTGCACGCTTCCTTTCAATGTTGTTTTCCAGTGTATTACCTCTCCCCGTTTTTTCTTACTCCCTTTCGTTTCTTGCATCACGTCGTCCTTTACTCTTGTCTCCTCCTCCTCCTCCTCCTCCTCCTCCTCTCTGCCCTCATTCATACTTCGTGCCCAGAGGGAGTTGAAGGAGAAGGAGGTGGCGGACGGGGAGTTGGAGAACCGAAGTGAAGAGGAGGAGAGTAAGAAGAGAAGAAGGAGGAACTTTGGGTACGAAATGGAGAAACTTAGGAGAGAACCGCATTAGGGAAGTACAGATGGAGAAAAGAGGAAGACCGAGAGGAGGAGAGAAGAGAGGCATGATGAAAGCCGAAACAAAGACGAAGAAACTGAGAAGAGGACCGAAATAAAGAAGTCCAGATGAAGGAAAGAGAGAAGAAAGGGTGAAGGAGCTAGATGGAAAGAACAAGGGGGAAAAAAAATGTATAGCGATGAAAACTGATGAGAGAGAGAGACAGAGACGACAGACAGACAGGCAGACAGACAGACAGAGATGAGGGGAGGAAGAAGCCTGAAGGGAGGAAGAATACAAAGGTAGAAGGACAGAAGGTACAGTAAAGAAAACCGAAGCAAAGACGAATAAACTTAGAATTGCATATAAAGGAAAGAGAGAATGAAGGATAAAGGAAGGGGGAAAGAAGAATTAGGATGATGATAGGCGACGGAGAGAGATGGTTAAGGTCTTTGTGTACGGCAGGGAGAAACTAAGCCGGAAATTACGAATCGTTAATAGCAAGAGATTAGGGAGAATGACTGTGATGACAATTATTCGGAGACGGAGACAGTGAACGTGAAAGAGAAAAGTGTACCCGTAAACCTTGATGGAAATATGAAAGAGTAATTCACGTATAATTATTTGGAGACAGATAAATGAAAGGTAAGAGAGAAGTATATCCATAAACCTTGATGAAAATGATGAAATTGCAGTTCATGTTCTGTAGTTAGAGGAGTACCATATACCGCACATTTTTCCTCTGGTCCCAGTACGCAATTATTTTTGTTCTTAGAATCGGACTCAGTCGCGGCATTTATGTGTTTTGCTATACATGTTATCGTGCTTGGCTTACCAACTGCACAATTGCACATTGTTGTTTGGGAATACTATAACAGTATAAAAAAAAAAATGCACTTTGTAGGGACAGTCGTCATTTACTCATTATAGACGAAAAGTGTATCCGAGACAAGTGAAACAAGATTAAAAGCCAAAACAAGAGATATAGAAAAGCGACGTAGACTGTTAAAGGGGGAAAAAAAGGCAGAATGGTAGCTTGATGGAGCAGTAGTGAAAAGGAAGTAGGCAAGGAGGGTAATACTGAAGAGGAGCAAACACAAATTAACCCTCTCCTGATGACTTTCTCACACGTATTATATTCCAGCTAACGCCAGACGATTTCATTCAGCTGGCAGTGAGTCATAGCAGTTTGAGTAACTCCTTGAATCCGCTGACGTAATTTGTTGATATATTCTTACCACCTGCAGACGATTTTATAGATTGTTTTCAGCTTCAGGGAGTTGATGAAGGCTGTATCTAACTTCTTCAGTCCCAAAAGTCTCCCCAAAGCTAAATAATATTGGAGACAGCAAGGATATAATGAAAAGTGCATCATCGAACTGAAGGGGTTTATTTTCATTAATAACCCTCTCGTGGCCAGAACATCTCGAGTATTCTGTTTCATCTAACACCAGACGATTTTATTCATTTAGGCTTGATTCATGGAAACCTGATGCCAAAATAGCAGGGAAGTAGAAATACAGAGACGTGTCGATTTTTAGTGAATTAGGAAAGGTATTATGCCTGCAGAAATATTGTTGATGAAACGAGAAATTGACAAGAAGAATATGAAGTGAAAAAGAAACATGAACGTACACCGACTAGTAGGCTATTCATTTCTCTTGGCTCGCCATTTTTATTCTTCGCCGCAATCCCATGATCTTTTGCCTCAGACCTTGGGATTAAAAGTTAGAAGCCGATGGTTCGAGGTCAGAAGTAGTAGAAGTTCGTGGAAATAGCGAATTTTTAGTCACATGTAGTAGAAGTTGGTGGTATTTTTTTTATTTTTTTTTATTCACGGCTGTATTAACAACAGTGAGTCTGTAAAATTTTGTTAGTCATTATATCGGTTGTTAAGTTGGTCACTCATTTCAGTTAGTCATCCATTAAGTCATTTGTTGGTCATAAAATCATTTGTCATGATATCTAGTGAGTAGGTTTCCTTGCCTGAATATTAGATAGTCAAAATAAAAAATAATAATAAAAAGTCTACAAGTTAAGTACCCAGAAAGTCAGGCGGGGGATCATCAAATTTGCACGGAGGTGTGTTCGTGGATTAGTCATTCTATTTGTCACCCAGAAAGCCAGGTTGTTGTTGGGTCAGTCAGTACTTCAGCCAGAGTCAGGTAATAGGTGAGTCAGTCAATTAGTAAATCAGAATATAAATTTGTGAGTCAGTTATTCATTTGTTAGTCAGTCATTGTCATCCAGAGATCAGACGGTCAGAACGTTAGTTCGTCGGTCGGTCAGTAAGTCAGAAAGTCAGGTAGTGAGTTTGTAAGTCGGTCAGAAAGTCAGTTAGTGGATAAGTCAGCCAATAAGTCAGTCATCATTGTCAGTCAGAAAATCAGGTGGTGTGTGAGTCAGTCATGCATCAAGTAATTCAGTGAGCCAGACAAACTTACCCAGCTGTGTGATCGCGGCGCGTTCTTGCAACAATGTAGGGCCATATTCTACAGGGAATTTGTGTAACCAGTGATTTCATGAAATCCCTAGTGAATTCGTGAAATTAATATAAACTGGGTTGGGTTAATTTAAGCTGCGGTAAGGTTAGGGTGGGATAATCTAGGTTAAGTCTAGGTTATGTTAGGCGAGGTTAGTTAGGTTAGGTTGTATTAATTTCAGTGAACGCTAATATCATCAGTAGCCCAGTAAAAGTGGTTAGTGCTAGCATCGGATGAAAACTACGTAATTGGAATGCCTTTTGGATGATGAAATAGTTTCTGTTCACTAGTAACCTTGACCTTTGACTTACATATTTGAACTTGACGTAGATACGGTCAGTAGCTACCGGCCTTAAAAAAAAAAAAAAAAAAAAAAAAAGTTTCTAGATCAAGGTCCAGAATTTTAGTCCAAACAGACAGACCGACAGATACCGACGCAGCCCTAAACATTAGCGGTCTGTCACGCGACCAAAAATGGGTATACAGATATTCATGTCGAGGCAAAACGTCCACCTTATTGTTATTCCCTTCAACTTCAACCTCCAACCAATTCCAGCTTTAACTTAATATTCTACCCGCATCACCATTTCTGATGAAAGTACGTAGATATGAATGTGTTCAGGTTTTTGCTTGTACCTTGTAAGGTCGGCTTGCATCTTAATGTCAGTCCTATGTTCAGGTCCAGGCTTTGAATTGGTTATCATCACCTTCTTTTCCATATGTTATTTTAGTATAAGTATAGACACTTAATATACCAGGATGATGTGGAAAGGTCGAGAGGCGTTTGTTTTGCAGATTATGGTGATGAATAAACCAAGTGTTATGACGATGATGATAAAAGTTAGGTTTGTTGAGGCTAACTAGTTTGCGTATTAGTCTACATAAAGAACTAAGTCAGGGGAGGCAAATTATGTCGAACTTTAGTAATCTCTTCCGTACGATTATGTCTCCATTTAGTTTACTTTTTCTTCCTTCAGACGATTTAATTCATCTTATGAAAACCTCTCGTACTGAAAAAGGTTAAAGAAGTCGATACTGTAACCTCCTCAGTTCGTAGAATCGCACCGTGGGTCAATGAAGTTGCGTGGGGATACTGGGAACAGAATACAAACGTCGTCCTTGCAGTGAAGTGAGTTAAACATTGACTTTTATTATTGTTATTATTATTATTATTATTACTATTATTATTATTATTACCCAAATAATTTTACTCTGGAGAGATTTCGGACTGGAGGGGTTATATGGCAGCCTTTGTTAACATCTTCTCTACTAGGTTGCAGTCTACATATAAAACAAAGTCTTAAAACAAGAAGAAAGTTAAACTGACTTGGGGTAGAGAGCCATGTGTGAATGTGTGTCTGGAGTCGGCTTATTGATCCCATTTTGTTCTGGCAGGAATATGAGGTCAGTGGGAACGGGGCCAGACAGTGTTTTTGTTTGGGTTGGGTTATGTGATGGGTTAGATGGTTACGTTTTGATTCTGTGTGGGGTTTTGTTGGGGTTTTATTGATTCATTATTTTTTGTGTGTGGTGTTCAGATGTGTGTGGGGTTTATGTCTGGGGTGTATAAATTTCTGAACTCCATTTTTGTTTGTGTTTGTTGTTTGAGTTTTACAGGGTTTTATTATGTTTGGGTTTTGTTTTTGTGGAGTTTAGATGGTTGGGTTTTGTTTCTTTGGAGGTATGATTGTGTTCTGTTTTTGTGGGTTTAAATGTTGCCTTTATTTTTGCATGGTTTAATTTTTGGTTTTGTGTTTGTGTGATTGTAGTGGTTGTGTCTTGTTTCTGGGGGTTTATTCTTGGTTTTGTGTCTGGAGGTTGAAATGTTTCGGTGTAGGTATAATTTCGCTATCATGTATTTTCTTGATTTTCAAGGTAACTTTCATAATTTTCATATCAGTCTTCATGATTATTTCGTCATCAAAATTCATGACTGTTTCGTTAGTCTTCATTCTTCCTTTTTTCACCATAATCATCATCGTTATCCCATTATGGTTTTCCATGCCTGAATAAATATCCTTAGCTAAACAGATCGTCTAGAGGTGCAAGACTGAATTAGGAGTAACGTGCCTTCTGCGCACCCGATACAAGTTACATTACCCGAGGAGAGAGAGAGAGAGAGAGCGAGCGAGCGAGCGAGCAGAGTTCCCTGTGATCTCAATTTTTCCTTTATAAACTTCACTCTCACTTCCATTGTTGTTGTTCAGTATGTTTAGATCAGTTTCAGTGCCTTTTGCTCCCTCTGTACCATATCTTCTCATTATCCCGGGGCAGAGAGTGAGAGGAATGACAGCAAACTTTCATAAACTTGACGGCCCAGCTGCACTGGGCTACGCCTAACGGCTCGTTCGCTAGCTGCTGCCAATCGCCCTCACCTGTGTTGCTGTGTCGTTATTGCTGTCGATTAGGACTGTCTTGATTACTAGATGTGTGTGTGTGTGTGAGAGAGAGAGAGAGAGAGAGAGAGAGAGAGAGAGAGAGAGAGAGAGAGAGAGAGAGAGAGAGACCCCCAAGATCGCATGAAAATAAACTCAGTTACACATTTCAATAGTTTTTAAAAAAGAAGGCGAAGATCAAGCTAAGATGCAGAAAGATGCACAGACCATCGTTTTCACAGCACACAGACTGATCGACAAGAGGAAGAGGAAGTCTTCAAGAGGCACACGAGACAGTTTGTTTTCTTACACGACAAGAAAGGTGTGGGAGTGTAGAATGGCCACGTCTTGTTACCCTCGCAGGCTTCCGAGAAAGGAAAAGCTGTCGCTTGCACTCGGGACAATTGTTCTTTTCCAATAAAGGTAGATTATTTCATTCAACCGAGAGCGAGTTATAAGACCCTGAATATATATATATATATATATATATATATATATATATATATATATATATATATATATATGTGTGTGTGTGTGTGTGTGTGTGTGTGTGTGTGTGTGTGTGTGTGTGTGTAAAGTTTACCTTTATAAATGGTTTTGGCGTAATTTGTAATTTACTAGGTCAGTAATCCATTATCTCCATGTTCATATAATGCTGCAGTATAACATACCTTGTTACGTTAGGCCCATGAAACCAGGTATTATTTCTTTAGTATGCTGTGGAACGCAGACCCGTACAACTTAATTTTAACTGTGCTTAATGGTACACTGCGGTAAGAACTTTAAAGCTGCGTATTGTGTGAGATCTGATATGGCTTACTGGCACGTGAAAGAAAGTTTTAACTGCTTCACTCTGACGACAAAATCCTTATAGTATTCTTGCTCTGTCAGGCGATTTTATTCAGCTTTGGTGAGTTTATTAACGCGTATCATTACTAGAAGCATTTCCTGATTGAGTAAAATCGTCAGATGGTACGAAGAACAAAATGCAAGAATACGTTACTGGATTGAAAGTTAACTAAACGTAGGACTTATGCTTAAACCCTAAGTAGGGAAGTGCAATGCACGCCCCTAATTTTTTACGGTCATTTTGAATACGTGTGCCTAATTTGGTATGGTCAGCTTGCATCTCATAATTACAGGGAGCATTCAGCTGCGATATAGAAAGATTAGACTTGTTTTTTCGTCAAGCACCCCAGAAAATGTCGTCAGAATTTGGGAGCTTGTATTGCACTTCACTGTTTAGGGTTTCATTACATCACCTTTACATTTATTGGGATGGTTGAAGAGTTGGCTGTCAGCGGTGTGTTATGCCGTGTTTCACTAGGCTACTAGGGCTGGCTGACGGTGGCAGGGTGTGGATTCCCCAGGCTTGAGGTTACTGCCTGATGAAAGCTCATTTACAGGTCGTAATTTCATTGTGGAGTCATGTGTGGGTCTTGCCGGCCGTTATAGCGGAATGTGGGAGGTTAAAAGGAAACATAATAATTTAGTGAAACAGAGCTGTATGATATTCGTTGATATGATTTGCATGGGTGGGAGGGAAAAGAGAAAACATGGATATATAGTGAAACAGAGAAAGCATATGAATACTCGGAAGACTTAGAAAACGCTGGAGACAGCCTAATTAAAATGAGGAAAAATGTGAAAGAAAAGGGAAACAGATTTTGTGGAAATGAGAAAGAGAAGGAATAAGATCTAGAAAATTCGTGAGATAATCAAAACAAGTATTGGAAAATGAAAGATGTGCAACACCTGGAACTAGTTTTAAACTCATGTACCGTAAAGAAAGAAATACTTCCACTTGGCAGTAATTCATATCCTGCTGGGGGGCCTTTTTTTTTTTTTCACTTATGATTTCATCGGGGTGTTAAGGGATTACTGTTTCCGGTATTGCTGAAGAGACTAATAGTAGAAATGGAAGTAATTCAGTCAAGGGGAAAAAAATTGCTATTAACGTAAGTATAGTGAGCGAGACTGTTGTTCACCTTGTTCATCGTTAATAGGGGTAGATTATTGCTCTTTTTTTTTTCTCTCTTTTTTTTCGGGAATGGGTAACTTGAATTTTACAGTATCCGGTATTACGCGTAGTCATTGAATGGAAGCGAACATCGGCTGATGCAGAAACACATGCCCTCCAATGGTCGATTTATAATTAACACTCAGGGTTTTCCGGTCCCTGGATATTAAAAAATGAGTTTGGCCTTATGTCGTTTGTCATCACTGGCATTATTTAAACGACCTGGTGTTTGACAGTGACTGCAATCGATAGAAATATTAATGGTGTCTTGTAAATTTATCTGTATTGACTTCAGAAAATTTGAACTATTAATCCATTTGCGTAATTTTTCTTGTTTTTCGTAATATTCAGGCTCAAGTTTATTCTTGTCAGTATCATTGTTTTCTGTGTTTTTCGCTCCATTATTCGTTCCTCGCCTTTGTTTTCAGTGTTTTTTCGCTCTGTTATTCGAGTTTTTTCGTTTCATCTCGAATACTTTACCGACAAGGAAGACTGGGAGTTCATTATCCAGTGTCCCCAGCTCGTCACAAGTGCGTCTTTTCACTAGGTATTGATTTGTCATGAGAGAAGTTGGTGTGGGGTGGGGTTGAGGGGAGGGGGATGAGGGGGTAAGGAGAAGGGAGGGGGACTGAGGGAGAGATCTATTATGTGCGTCTTCTTCCTGCTCCCCCTCCCTCGCTCCCTCCCTCCCTCTTCACCTCACCTTCCTCACATTTCCCCCACTCTGCTTTGTTTGTGTCCTCCCGAGCCACCTCTTTGCCTCTATTCTCTCTCCCTGGCTTCTTTTCACTTCTGTTCTCCTCACCTCCTTTTTTCTTTTGTTTAGCTTTTGTCTCCACGGCTCTTGTTATCCGTTTTTGCCTTTCTCTCTTCGTGGCTTCTTTCACCTTTTTTTTTTTTTTTTAATAATAATTGCCATCCCATTCAGATTCTGTGTCCATTTTTCCTGTTCTCATTTTGTTTTTGTCTCTTCATGGTTTCCTTCACCACATTTTCTCCTTGCGCTTTTCTTCGTATGTTTAATATTTTCCTCCATTGTTTGTGATTTTATTTTGATGTGTTTCTCCGTGGTTCTTTCAGTTTCAGTACACCCATCCCTTTCTTCATCCTTTTAGTTTTTGTCTCCAATCTTGCTATTGCCCTTTTCCATTTCTCTTTTCGTGTCTTCTTGGACTTTTTTTTTTTTTTTTTACCCTTTTAGTCTGTTTTCGTTTATCTCAGTTCTATTTCCCCCCTACCTTTCGGTTCACCTGTGCTCCTGCTCCATCCTGCCCACTTTTTACCTTATATTCCTCTCTTATCTCACTTTTCCAGCTGGATTCTTTCACGGTTTGTCTTTCCCTCCCTTCTTTCTGTGTATCCTTTCTGTCTTTGCCTTCATCCACTATATTGTTTTTCTCCTCATCTTCCCTTGTTTTCTTTTCCCCCGTACTATTCTACCATCCCTGCCCTCCTCCATCCTCCTCTCCCTCTTTGTTCCCATTTTCTCCTCAGACCTTCCACTTTCTCATCTGTCTTTATCCTTGTCTCCGTCACTATATTGCTTTCTTATTCTTCACGTAATATCTTCTCCCTCCCCCACTCAACCCGATCCTCTTCTCTGCACCCTATCCCATCCCATTTTCTCCATTTGCTTCTTTTCTTTCCCCTCCTTTCTGAAACCCTCTCCATTCCTTACTTTTCCATCTTTGCTATCCTTTTGTTTGTGTCTTTGTTTTTACGAACGAGCAAGCGAAGCGAAGCGATGTTTACTTACAGCTGAGAAATTGGCGGCCAGATACGACCCAACCATACACGGCCCGGCACGGCTAGACGCGACACAACACGACCGTAATGGTTTTCAGAGACTAATAACTTTTGTACTGTATGAGATAGAGAAGAGATTCTTTCAACAGGTAGTAGGCACATTCAATAAATTTTGCTTTTAGCTATATGTTTACTCATGAGACCAAACGGACCCCTTGGAATCCCAGCATTCCAAGGGGATGTACCTAGGGCTTCAGTTGACATGCTCCTCTGTGAATTCGATTTAAAGCACTATGAAAGTGACATGCGAGATGTGGGTTGTTTTTCTTTCATATGTTGATTGCGCGTGTGTGTGTGTGTGCGTGTGTGAGAGAGAGAGAGAGAGAGAGAGAGAGAGAGAGAGAGAGTAAATATTTCAGCTCAATCCTTCTTCCGCTATTGTTCAGCTAGCTCACCAGAAATGTTGAAACTTTACACCAAAATGAAATTATGATGATAGGTGTCTGCACAAACGCTTACTCGCTGGTCACGCGCTCACAAAGCTCACTTTTCTGGTAATCTTCCCCGTAACAAACATCCTTGAAAGTCTCAAAGTCTTGCTGTTTGGCTTCTATTGTGCTTCCTTCTCTCTCTCTCTCTCTCTCTCTCTCTCTCTCTCTCTGATCCTCTTCTTCGTTCTCTGTTTTTATCCTCGTCCTTTCTTCATCCCTCACCTCCAGTCCTTCCTATACTGCTCCTGCCTCTCCTTCCCTTCACATCTTCGTCCTTCCTTATCCTTCGCTTGTGTCTTTACTCCGTCCATTCCTTTCCTTCAATATCCTTACATTTTTCATCCATCCCTTTCTCTCCCCCTTTTGGATCTTTTGTCTCTGTCATCCATCCTCTCCCGTCCTTATTACCATCATCCATCCTTCTTTCTTCCTTTTTCCCACCTTTGCTCACCTTCCTTTTTCAGTGTTCCACCTGTTCATTCCTCCTTTCCACTCTTCCACTTTTCTTCTCCCTCTTACCTCTTCCTTCCCTTCTTCATCTTCACTCTCACACATTTCCTTCGTTTCTTCCCTCCCCTTCTCTCCATCTCTCTCTTACCCTCCTCCTCGTCCCCAAATTGCTCCCCGGCCCATCCCTTTCCTTCTGGTGAATTTGTCTTACCTTTGTGTTGATGGTGGTGAACCCAGGTGTTGGCAGTGTGTGTGTAGTGTTGGTAATGTTCCTTCCCTCTCTCGTATGTTAACACTCACTCTCTCTCTCTCTCTCTCTCTCTCTCTCTCTCTCTCTCTCCATTGTATTTTTTTTCTCTTATAGTTCTTTCTTCTCCGTTTTCTCTCCCCTGTTTTTTGTACATCGCACCTTCTCCTTCGTTTCATTCTTTTTTTCTTCCATTCTCCCATCCTTTATCCCTTCATCCCTCCCACTCTCTCTTCATTCGGCCTCCTCCCTCCTCCTTGTGTTTGTGGAGAGTCTTTTCGTGGGGTTATCTAGGCTTTACTGCACTTTTCCCTTTGCCACTTGTTTTGCATATTATATCTCAAATTTCCCTCGTGTGTGTGTGTGTGTGTGTGTGTGTGTGTGTGTGTGTGTGTGTATTGAACAACCCCTTCAGCCCCGCGAACGTCACTTTGATAATTATCTTGCTGTGAACAAACGTTTTCTTTTTCCACCTTAAGAGAGTACCCAGTCCATTTCAAAAAATCTGTCCTGAACTGAATATAATTATCTGTTGATCGTACTGTATTCCTTCTTGTGGTACCCCAGCCCGCCTACAACATTACCCTTTGATTGCCCCCTGTCATCTGTTCCCTTCTTCACTTTTTCTTCCTTGCTTCACCGCTACGGCCGCTTCCTTTCCTTCCCTCCTCCCCCATTCCACCCAAGTTCACTCGTTCTTCCTTGCCTCACCTTACCATCTTGTGCATCCACCGCCTCCCTTCTTCAGTTTTTTTCATTCTTGCTTCACCTCTTCCGCCGCTTCCCTTCCTCCCACCACCCCTTCTCCTCTTCATTTATACTTCCTTGCCTCATGTCTCCCTCCTATGCTCCTGCCGCTTCTCCTCTTCGCCTTTTTTTTTTTTTTTCCTCCTATGATCCCACCGCCTCCCCTCTTCACTTTTTTTCTTTCATTCTTCACCTCTCTTGCCTCTCCTCTTCCTTCCACCACCCTCTCTCCTCTTCTCTTTTACTTCCTTGACTCAGCTCACCCTCCTGTGCTCCTATCGCTTCCCTTCTTCACTTTTTTTTTTTCCCTTGCCTCACATCATCCTCCTGTGTTCCCACCACCCCCTTTCTTCTTCACATTTACCTTCTTACCTCACCTCACCCTCCAGTGCTCCTACCGCTTTCCCTCTTAACTTCTTTTTTACCTTGCCTCACCGTACCCTCCCATGGTCCCACCGCCTCCCCTCACGGCTTTCCAGTGTACCCTCCATGGATCCGTTCCCTTCACTCTCAACTTCTCGGCTTTCTCTTGCTGGTTTCCCGTCTATTACCCCTCCTCATTGGATTGGATTTCTCTCTGCCTGCCCAGTCTTGCCTTTCCCTTTCAGTACTCTTTCCCCTCTCGGCCCCTTTACCCCCCTCGATCTCCTCTCCCTCCCCTTTATCCCCCACTTCTTTCCCTCCTTTCTTGATCCCCTTTCCCCCCAAAGATCCCCCTGACTCTCTCTCTCTCTCTCTCTCTCTCTCTCTCTCTCTCTCTCTCTCTCTCTCTCTCTCTCTCTCTCTCTCTCTCTCGTCCCCTCTTACCCTCGATCCGCTCTCGTCCATTCAGTTCTCTCTCCCTTAGTTCACCCTCCATCCCCACTCCTCTCATATCTCACTCGGCTTCCCCTCCCCCCTTTAGTTTACCTTTCCCTCATTCATTGCCCTCTCTCCCCTCGGTCCCTGCCTCTCCACAGAATCATATGTCCCCTCATACCCCCTTCCTGTCATGTCTTCCCCCTTAGATTTCCCTCATTTCCCACCCTGTTACTTCATCCAACCCATCAGGAACCTCCCCCTGCTCCTTATTCTCCCTGGCTTTAGTACTCCATCCTCACTTCGTTTTCTGCTTACATCCATTCATTTCTCCTCCTATCATTCCCCCCCCCCTCCCTTCCCTAGATTTTCCCTTTCTCTCCCTTCTCCATTTCTTCAAGATCCTCAGCACCTTCTTGACTTGGTCCCCACTCTCCTCAGTACTCCCTTCTCACTTCGTTTCATTTTGAGAACGGCATGTTCCCCTCCCTCTCCTTCACTCCTCCTTCCCTTCCCCCTTCCTCTTCCCATCCTTCCCCCTCCCTATCCTTCCCCTCCTCCTCTTTCCCTCTCCTTCCCCTATGTGACCAAAGAACGTGTGTGGAGGTATGATGGGCAATACGCTTGTGTAATGTTAATATAAATGTGTGCCACCATACATGTTTATACTCATGTGTGCCGGCATCTGTGATAGCAAACAAGCTTTTTGTTGACTGTTTATACAGTTGTGTAGACCTACCGATTCAGTCATCAAATTGTAATGTATGTGATAAAACTAGTCTTCGTCTGTGGGCATGATCATATAATTCAGTGTAACAATTGCTATTTTATAGTGCAAATGCAAAAAGTACAAATAATGGAGCTAAGTAGTATGTGTAGAATTAATTATAATCTAATAAGTTAGACGGGGTGGAGACTGAGTATGAACCCTCATCCCTCTGAGATAAATATATCATCGTAATTTATATTTATCTCAATACAATTTTCAGTCAATCAATCAATCCCCTTCCACCACCTTCCCTTCCCTTCCCCTTCCCTCTCGATTCTCCTCCCCCTCCTTCCTTCCCCTTTCCCTTCCTCCTCCTTCCCCTTCCTCCTCCTTTTCCTTCCTCTTCCTTCCCCTTCCCCTTCCCCTCCCCTTTTCAACTCCTTCCCCCTCCTTCCTAACTCCTCCTCCTCCTCCTCCTCCTCTTCCACCCCCCACCCCCAGGACGGTGAGTGCGGCCCAAGAGACTTACCAAGCGTCTTTGTCCACCCCACTCCCAGTCCCGGCACCTTCCTGGCTTAAACAAGAGCCTTAATTGGCTGCCGGCGTTGGAGGGGCCCAGTTGTGAGGCCAAGTGAGGAGAGTTGGGAGGTTAGGAGGGAAGTGGGTAGGTACGTAAGAGGAGGATAGGGATACAAAGGGTAGATACGTAAGAGGAGGATAAGGATAAGGGTGGGTACGTCACTGAAGGGTGGGGATGAAGAGGGTAGGTAAGTCAGCGGAGGACATGGATATCGGTAGTTGAAACCAGGTGAAGATAGTTAAGATGAGGTTAGGAGGAGGATTTGATAGTTAACACCAGATTTGGATAGTGATGAGGTTCGAAGTGGAAAGGTTGGGTACGTGGGAGAAGGATTGGGTGGTTCAGACAAACTTTGGAGAGTTAATGGGAGGTTCAGAATAAAGAGGTTAGGTACGTCGAGGAGGATAGGGATAAAGAGGTTAGGTGGGTACGTATGGGGAGGTTAGATAGAAGAGGGTAGGTAAATAAGAGGAGGCAAGTAGGGATAAAGACGATAAGTTCGCATGAGGGGAAATGACAAGAAGTTAGGGACAAAGAGAATAAAGAGGATACGGAACCTAAGTGAAAAGAACATATTTAATTATATATAGGGATAAAGTGGTTAAGGTAGGTAGGTGAGGAGCCCTGTGGGAAAATTAGGGAAAGTGAAGGTAGATGAGGATTGGTGTCGGAGGTGAAACGAGAACAAAAGGGTAAGTGCGAGAATAAAACGGAGGCCGAGGAGATGGGAAAGCCACATCAGATAGGCCAAGACAAGGATGAAAAGTTTCAGTAAGACTTGTCACAGGCAGGAGTGACAGGTGAGGGATGGAAAAGAAGCATCTGATTACACAAATGTCCAGCAACTTGACTGATCATTGCAGGCATAATCATCAGTAGGCATCGAGAACTTTGATTTTTATCTAGGTTCAAGCATGTGCATTAAATGTTGTTTGTATCTTTGTGCCTTTGATATATTGAAGCGTCTTGGAATGCTGTCACCAGAGTACAGATTGTGTGCCTTCGTACGTACATGGATACCTTTGTAGGCGTGGTCATGCACTAGCCTTTTTTCTCAGGTCTGCTACGTACATATATAAACCTAAAGCCTTATACATAGCAAATATATTAAAGTAAAGCGTTAGGTGGGAGAGAGTAACAAAAGGCCTGGAAATATTTGTGTAGACTTGCGGGTCACCTTTTAGCCCCCCGTGGGGTTCACAAATGCGCCCCCGTATGACTTTACTGCGACTTTACTGCCCTACTTTAATTCTCCGCTCACTTTATTGCTCATATTTTAGTTTGGGTGGTAATGGCGGCCAGGGCTGAGATACAGAGAAACACAGGAATAAAGAGGGAGGCGGGGAAAAAGAGGCAAGACAGAAAATTTAAAGGGATGTTGACTCCGACAGACAAGAGGAATACAAAGACACGGAACTAGGTGAATACAAAGCTGCAGACAAACGGAGGAGTGGAATACAAAGAAGTGGAAAGAGAGAGAGAGAGAGAGAGAGAGAGAGAGAGAGGTGACACACACACACACACACACACACACACACACACACACACACACACACACACACACACACACACACACACACACACACACACACACACACACACACACACACACACACACACACACACACACACACACACACACACACACACACACGAGCAAAGCTAAAGAGGAGAAAGTAAGGTAAACAAATAAAATGCTAAGGACGGAAACTTTGAAAAGGATTACAGGAAGTTACACATTTTAGCGAAGTGGAGGCCAAGCAGAACAGGAAGGGGGTTCAGATTAAATACTTGAAAATAATTTTAGACGATATTAAGGAAAGGGAATACATGTGATGTCACCGTTTCCCATTACCGTATTTCTTGACGTGTTGGTTTGATATTGGTACCGAGAAATTAACATTTACTTTTAACTAGTAGTTCTGGCACAGGTAATGAGGTGATGGTAGTTGCAGTATATATTCTTATTTCTGAAACACATGGAATAGGTAATCATTATTATTTCAGACATCTAGTCCTAAAATGTAAACAGGGTGTTCCTGACCACAAAGAAAAAAGAAAAATGTACTACCACTGTCTCTTGCCACTTACTTTCCATCCTCTTAGGGTGAGTCATTCCCTTCAGTCCGAGGATGTGATTTGTATTTCTCTCCTGCCATCGCCAGTCGATTTTATTCATCTCAGGATAGACTTTTAAAACAGGAGGGATTAGATACAGCTCTCATTAGCACCTTCAGTACACGGATTCTTCCTCTAAGTTGAGTAAAATCGTCTGGTAGCAACAAGAATAAACTAAACATTATGTCTTGAGGCCGAAGGGAAGACTTCATGATAATAATGTAGCAGAATTAACCGTAATTATTTCTTTTATGGTGGGCGGCGTGATGTGCTTTACCCCAGCCCCCTCCCCACACCGAGAGGCTCTCCCACACCGGATGTTTGCACTTCATTCAGGCCTCTCACTCGGCCTTTGTTGACTCTCTTCACTGCCAACTCGTATTTATGGCGTTACATATATTATTGCCCTCCTTGTACCACCTTGTTTTGAAAGGTTCTCTCTCTCTCTCTCTCTCTCTCTCTCTCTCTCTCTCTCTCTCTCTCTCTCTCTCTCTCTCTCTCTCTCTCTCTCTCTCTCTCCACTATTCCTCATTCCCTTCCATCCTTTTCACATCCCACCGCTTTCTTATACGACCTCTTCCATGCCATCCCGTTTCTTTTTTTTTCTTTTTTTTCGTTTCCTTCTTCACTTCCCTGTTTCTTCCGATAATTTTGCCACACCTTATTTATATTGTTACCAGTTCCTCCTACCTTATTCTTTCCCTTATTCTCTCTGGCACACGTGTCTTATATTTCCAGTCGTGTTTCCATCATTATTTCTTCATTTTTTTTTCCTCCTCTTCCTTGTTTCTTACTTTAATCTCACTTCGCATCGCGTCTATTTTTAGCAGTTCATTCCCTCCTTCCCCTGTTTTGCATCCCCTCTTTGCCACCCTTTTTCATACTTCATCAGTCGTTTTATTCTTTCTTCCGTCTTCGGTTACTTGTTCATCGTATAAACTCGCCTATACTTACGTTTGTTCTTAGCAGTTCCTCCCAGTCCGTTCTATTCGCTCTTCACCTTTGCTACTCTTGGCTCATTTCATCGGTCGCTATTTCTTTCTTCCATCTTCACTTCCAGTTTTTTCCCTAGTAGCTCACCCCACCTCACTTCCATACCCACCTCACTTTCTAAGCAGTTATTCCCACACCATTCTTTTCATTCTAGTCTTACTATTTCCGGTCTTCTTTACCTTTACTTTCTTCACCTTCGCAGCCTTGTTTTCCTATAACTTCGCCTCACCTTACGTCTATCTCTTCCCTCTTCCATCTTCACATCCTGGTTTCTTCCTTTAACCTTACCTCACCTCACGTCTGTAGACTCGCCTGTCCCATCTCCTCTCCAGTTCCCCCATCCTCCGTGTCGTTTCCCTCATCGTGCTTCTGCCACTCGTGTCTTATTTCTTTCCTCTTTCATCTCTTCCTTGTTTTCTTCCTGCCACTCCTCCTCACCTTGCTTCTAAATTTAGCAGTTCCTCCCATCTTTTCCTCTCTACCACTCCCCTCATCCCCTCTGTGTCATCTCACCTGACTTCTATGTATTAGTCTTCCCGTCCTCTTGTATCATCTGTGCCGTTTACCTAATCCTCTGTGTGCTAGTCATGTTTTCTTTCTTTTATCATCTCGCCCTTGTTTTCGTCCTATCAGTTCATCCCACCTCACGTCTATATGTAACAATTGTATATCCCCTTGGTCACGTTCTCTATTTCCTCCATCGGCCTATCCTGTCTTTCATACGCTGTTCCTTGTGTTCCTCCTATAAGCATACCTCACGTCTGTTCTATATTTAGCAGTTCCATCCTCTTGCCCCATCCCCTTTGCCACTCAGCCACTTCGTTGTCGCTTCCCCTCATCTCTGCGCCCCTCACTCATCACCTCCATTCCGCGGTCAAGTGAGTCAGGGGAGTGGGACCTTGAACAATGCTTTCTTGGACGGAGAACACTTCATCCAATCCACAGATAGACGAGAAGAGTAATTGAGCCTACCTAGTGTTATTTAGATTTTTCCTCTTCACTACGAGAGGCCTCTACGAAGTTAAATGGTAGCTAATAACGGTTGCCAAAGTTCAGCAAAGAAATCAATACCGTATATTGGAGATCTTGAGTAGCATTTTCGATTTTGGCTGAAACTACTTATGACATGGTTAAAACAGTAATTATGTTGATGTCAATAACATTTTATTTTTTACAACTAGGGTAATTAGTGTTCTTTACTTTTTTTTTTTTTTTTTTTTTTTTTTTTTTTTTTTTTTTTACTCTCATCGCACCTTTCCTCATTCCGATTCCCATTCACCCTCTAAACCCACGTTGCCATAGTTTCTTATTATCCATTTTCCATCCCTAATCCCAAGCTGAACAAAAATCCAAAGCATATTGGCCATTCCTTTGTGCTATGCAACTCAGTACGACAGTTTGGCGCAGTGACGCCGGTGTCCGTGCAGGCTGGCCAGACGTACGGTACTGTTTTGTTTGTCATTTACGGAGAGTTTTGTGGATTTTAGTGAGGGATGTGGTGAACTGTTGATTTGGTAGTGAGTCTGGTGTTTGTTTTAGATCCGCGCAGGTGTGTGTTTGCTTAACCCGGCTGACGTTCGGGATGGCGTTAAAAATATCTTAAGACTTAATGGACAATTAGTACATGTCAGTTAACAAATGTAGATGTAGTGGTGTGTTGGGAATTTGGAGTACCCTCAGTTACAACCCACACAGTTTTCATTTATAGAGCTTCCCCACACACCCTGTCCCCACTCGACGTACACCGCTGTTTCATTGCCAGTTACCACCCACGCCTTACTACTCCATCATAGCATAGTGCCAGTCACATTTCATGGATGCATCTCTACGGTGCCTACATTTAGTAACGCACCATCAGTACCTCACCATCTCTTCATTCACCTCTGATCTTTCACTCTCTTCATCGCAGCTCACCTTACTACACCTCTTCACGCCTAACCACTGCTTGTCACACCTCACCACTCACACCCCGCACCATACCATACACACCTCACCTCACACGCTTCACACCTCTCCATACACACCTCATACTTCACACCTCACCACACACTTTTCACACACCACACAGCTCGTACCTCATCAAACACTCTTCACACCTCACCACACACTTCACACCTCACTGCACGCTCTTCACACCTCACCACACACGCTTCCCACTTACCACACAGTCTTAACACTTCACCACACACACTTCCCACCTCACCATACACCCTCACACCTCACCACACACCCTCACACCTCACCACACAGTCTTCACACCTAATCACAAACAGTTCACACCTCACCACACACTCGTCACAGCACACGCTTCACACTCCTCACACCTCACCACACACTTTTCACACCTACCACCCATCTTCCTCTCATTAACCACATCACATCTTATCATTCACATCCATCTGTATATAACGCTTCCTGTCATCAAGCTCACCATCACCCCACCATCACACACACATCACCCCACTAAAAACAATAATAGGCACTCTGCGTCATCCTGTAAGCCATTCACCACCACCACCACCACCCATTGTCTCATCATCCTGTCACCATACTAACAGCACCATGCCATCACCACTTCATCACCCACATCAACGGCAATAACAGGCACTCTTCATTATCACATTAGCCCGTCGTCACCACCGCCACCACCAGCCACACTGTCTCATCACCCCGTCAGCAGCCTACCTGGCGTCTTTCTCCCGTCACAGCACAGAGCTATCTAATTAAATCTGTCACTGCGCTGCCTCTCCACCTCCTGTCCTTTGTCTCCTGTCTGTTCACGCCTCACTTACCTCCACGCCACCCAGCCTGCTGTGTTTACCCTCTCACCACCACCACCACCGCCACTATCCCTCTCACCACCACCACCACGGCCACTGTATGCCTCTCACCACCACCACCACCACTACCACTGTATCTCTCTCATCAGCACCACCGCCGCCGCCGCACCACTGTATCCCTCTCACCACCACCGCCACCACTGTATCGCTTTCACCACCACCACCACCACCACCACTGTCTCCCTCTCACCGCCACCACCACCACCACTGTATACTTCTCACCACCACCACTGTCTCCTTGCCACTGTCACCACCACCACCACTCTCTCCCTCTCACCACCACCACCACCACTGTCTCCCTTTTACCACCACCACCGCTGCATCTCTCTCTCTCACCGCCACCACCACCACCACTGTATACTTCTCACCACCACCACTGTCTCCTTACCACTGTCACCACCACCGCCACTGTATCAATCTCACCACCACCACCACTGTCTCCCTCTTACCACCACCACCGCTGCATCTCTCTCTCACCACCACCACCACTACACATTCCTCTCAACAGAACTACATCTCTCTCACCGCTTTCACCATGTTCCTCTCACCACTGCCACATCCATTCTTTTCACCATCGCCACCACATTCCTATTACCACACCCCCCTTGCACCTTTTGTTCTTTGTCTCCTGTGTCTTCACGCCTCACTTACCACCTCTCCACGTAGCTTATTCTGTGTACCCCCTAACCACCACAACGACATCGCTCATTACTACCATATCCTTTTCACCCATAACATCCCTTTCATCACAACATACCTCTCACCAACACATCCCTCATACTACTACATCCCTTGCACCACCACATCCTTCATCCCACTGCATCCCTCACACCACCACATCCTTCACACCCCCACACCACCACATCTCTCACACCACCACATCTCTCACACCACCACATCCTTCACACCACTGCATCCCTCACATCATCACATTCTTCGCACCACTGCATCCCTCACACCACCACATCCCTCACACCACTGCATCCCGCACACCACCACATCCTCCACAGCATCACGACCTTTCAAAACTTGTTCTTTGTGTCTGTCTCGGCGCTGCTCTTGCCACACCACACACCTGATCATTCTACGTTCTCACCACCACAACCACGTCCTTGCCAACGCCACCAACAGTCCTCTCACCACTAAATCATCCTCCACGCCATTCGCATCATAATACACTTCGCCCATCATTGTCTTAGTGTCATCAATAACACCATCCTTATTTTCGTCACCATCACCATCCTTACACCCTGTCACCACTATCACACCTATCTCCTAGCACCATACTCTCACACCAGAATCCACCCATAGACAGCCTCATTTGTCACCATCCTACACTGTATTTATCCTCTCCCCGTCCTCAGTTTCAGCTAAATCATCCTTCCAAATTTTGCGCTGTCTCACCAGTACCTCACTTTCACCAGCCACCACCGATCATATTTCCCTGTTTATCGTCGTCGTCCCTGCCGTCCGCGTAATCGCTATTCCTTTTACATACCCGTCCCTTCTCATCACCATTATCCCTTCGCCGTGTACCTACAATTTTCATCACCATTGCCGTTTTCACTCTCCCCACACCAGTCTAGTTCTGTATCTCAATTAGCTCAGTGTCACCTCCTTTGACCCCGTGTAACTTTTCTTCATAATCATTGCTAACTTTTCTCATTACTGTCACCTTTGTATTTTTTTTTTTTTTTTTTTTTTTTTTTTTTTTTTTTTTTTTTTTTTACTCGTTCCCAGCTCTCTTTCTCACGTCATCTTACCCGAGCCCCAGCTTGTGACTTTAGTTGTCACCCTTTTTTTTTTTTTTTTTTTTCACATTGTCCGTATCTCACTCCTCCGTATCTCGCCCTTGTCCCATTCTCTATTTGTATGTCATTCTCTCCCACCTCCATATTTCTCTGTCTTGTCCATTTACTTATAACGGTATATATCCTCTCCATACTTGTCACATCATCCAAGACCGCGTATAACTTTTCATCATGATCTCTCCTCATCTCAACATTATCACATTCAGTTTTCATCGTCGTTGCCCCGTTCTCGTCCTTTCTCACCTCATATTTTGTCCCTACAATTCCCTGGTGCCCAACTTCATCTCTTGCCCCAGCATCACTGTACTACCCATTCTACTACTCCCTGTAAATTAACTAAACCTCATACATTTTTCTTTTGATATCCCATCCATACCTCACTGTCAACACCTAAGCTTCTCCACAGACCCATCTTTCAGTCTCATCCCTCTCCCACCCTCTCATTTAAAACTCACATCTTCCTCATTCTCTCCATATCTCAGTACCGGATCACTGTCACCACTTTACACCATCTGTCACCCCTGCTTATCACCATCACCCTCATCTCATTTATCACTTACTATTACCGTACCTCATGACCATCACCCTACTACTTCCCTTTCTCTCCATATCACTCCTTCATTCTCTTGCTATCACATCCATACCTTATTATCGCCACTACACCATCTATCACCCTTTGCTTATTACCATTATTCCGTACTGAAACACACCACTCCTTCCTCATTCTTTCCACATATCGCCGGTACCATGTCAGGGGAGTGAAAGTCGGACGGATACATACCGGTGCTGGTATCTCCCTTTCACCACCATCATCTAATTCCACCTCCACCCCATCACATAATCTCCATAATCTCAATTCCATTACACCCCTGCCCAATTCTTTCCATATTCCACCTGTACCTCTCCATCACCATCATCCATTTCCATCTCCACCCATTCCTCATACTCACACCACTATCCTTCTTCCTCATTTTTTTTCTTCATATTCACCCCGTACCTTATAATCACCATCATGTATCATCATCTGTTTCCATCTCCGCCGTCCAGCATCCTCTCAGTCCATCTCACATCCGTATTTTTCATATCCCACCTATAGCTCATCATCATCATCTGGGCCCATCCCCATCGAGGAGGCGAACACTGGTATCTAATTAGGGCTGGAGACGTCCCCGTGGCCCCAAGTCGTCTGTCCGCCTCTCACCTCCCCGAGTGTAACCACATTTTAACCATCCAGTCAGGTGTCGTGTGTGTGTGTGTGTGTGTGTGTGTGTGTGTGTGTGTGTGTGTGTGTGTGTGTGTGTGTGTGTGTGTGTGTGTGTGTGTGTGTGTGTGAGAGAGAGAGAGAGAGAGAGACGGCAGTGAGAGGAGAGATGGTGTGTTTTAACTGCGGTAATGAACGCCATTCCTCCGCCAGGACATTAACAGCCAGGCCTGGTGCCACGTCCCCCCTCCCCTCCCCACCGCTGATTGAATTCCAATTTGCGATGCGTTAAGTAAATTTGTGTTTTTGTATGTAGTATGTGTGTACGTATGTACCGTATGTGTATGAATGTACGCGTGTGTATATTAGTTATTCTCGGACAAGGAGAGTATGTTTTCACCCCTGTTTGTTTGTTTGTTTGTAAGATTACTCAAAAACTAAAAGGGAGATTTGGACCAAATTTGGTGGGTAGATAGCCCATGCCCCAGGGAGCAATCGATTAACTTTTGGTACCGATCCGGATCGTATTTCGGATTCAGGATTCAGAAAACACTTTTTTCGAAACCCCAATCAGTGATGAGAAAACCTAACCCATTATGAAGAGTGGTTTGGAAATTTCGTTGGCCTTGTTGGAGTGATGCACTCCACTGAGTGCCCCTTTAGTTTGTTTCTTTGTTAGTTTGTTTGTCTGTTAGCAGGGTTACTCAAAAACTAATTGAGAGATTCGGACCAAATTTGGTTGGTAGATAGCCCATGTCACAGGGAACAATCGATTAAGAGGGCACTAAGTGGAGTGCATCTCTGCGACAAGGGCAGCATAATGTCCAAACCACTCTTCATAATGGGTTAGGTTTTCTCATCACTGATTAGGTTTTCGCAAAAAGTGTTTTCCGGATCCAGAAGTTGTAGTACGATTCGGATCGGTCCCAAAAGTTAATCGAGTGTTCCCTGAGACATGGGCTATCCACCCACCAAATTTGGTCCAAATCTTTCTCTTAGTTTTTGAGTAATCTTGCTAACAGACAAATTAACAAACAAACAGGGGTGAAAGCATACTCTCCTTGTCGGAGAGAATTATAAGTATTTGTGTTTGTAGTGGTAATTGAGGCTATTAAAATAATAATTTGTCGTATAATAGATATTGACGCTTGAATATTTGTGTTAGCACTCACATGGAAACTATACTCAGTAGTTTTTTAACCTCGTAATTCGAAAGATAAATAATATCTGCTTCTGTATTTCACTTCGGCTTGTCATTTGCAGGGATTCAGACACCCGAAAGCACATTGGAATGAAACCTGTAGCAGTGGGTTGTGAATTGAGTTCCAGTGCGCATTTTGTCAGTGTCAGCCTTCCAAACGGATGTGTCAGTCCTAACATACATTCTTTTTCCTTCCTGCCTAAGCATTGGACATAAGTTTTTATTCTGGGCTTGACATCTGTGGTGTGTGTTGGTAGAATGTATTGATGTTTGATAATAATGGTATTTTGAGTGAGAGAGAATAACCGTAAAGAGAATTTATTTTGGTAAGAGAGTAGTGAGGTGGTGCTATGCTGTATTGTGACTGAATTAGATTTTTATGAAAAGATAGCTTAGAGCTGTAGTGTGATATGCACTGCGGCTCGCGATTGTGATAAGTAGTGACTTGCTAGGTGACAAAGACGATTGATGAGATGTTAATTTATGTGTCGTATTGCTTAATTTAATTGTTGGCGCTGTGCTGTGCTGGTCAGCGTGTATGTTGTGTAGGTAAAGAGTGGTGGTGGTGTGGCGTGTTTTGGTGATTAGCGTGAGTGGCGTCGCGTGGTGTGGTGGTAGTGGGAGTGTGGTGGTGTGACGTGGTGTAGTGTGTAGCGTAATTGCGGTGGTGTGAACAGGAGACTAAGGTAGAGTGAAGTTTTTTTAGCGACCAGGCAGACTATGGAGTGTGACTTAGTGTGGTGTGTAGCTAAAATGTCGTAATCTGATGTAAAGTGTTAAGTGCTGGACATAGATGATTGATGGTGTTAGTGTGGTGAGCAAAATGATGGTGTTAGTGTGGTGAGCAAAATGATGGTGTTAGTGTGGTGAGCAAAATGACTGATGGTGTTAGTGTGGAGTGCAGCTGTGGTGTGGTGGTGTGGTGATCAGGATGACTGTGATGGTTTAACCTGTGGGTTGATGTGTATCTAAAATGTGATGCTGTGAATGTGGTGCGTAGCTGAAATGTGGTGGTGTGTGTATGGTGTGTATCTGAAGTGTTCTGGTGCGAGTGTGGTGTGTAACTGCTTAGTGTGAGTGTGGTGTGTGGTGGTCAGGAAGGGTGTGCCTAGCCGGAGCCTCCACAGCTTAACAAATGTTGCCTCAGTAAACTTGATAAGCCCTCCCGACCACCTCACCTGCCCCGCCCCTCCCGGCCCTTGCCTCCACCCTACTCTTTTCCTCTAGTATTCCTCCACTTCTCTACTATTTCTGTATCTCCGATCCCGTAGTACTTATTGTTTCTCTGTGTTCATGTATCACTGTACCTCTTCTGTCTATTCCTGCATCACTTTACTGTTTTTATCTCTTCCTACATCACAGGGTATTTCTGTCTGTTTCGGTACCTCATTAATAGCCTTGTTTCCTTGTCCCAGCTCACATTACTATTTCTGCCACTTCTCACATAACTTTACTGTATCTATCTTTGTTTCTGCATCACTTTACTCTATTTTTGTTACAGCATTAGTTAACTGTTTCTCTCTTCGTCTGTCACTTGTTATTTCTGTTTCCATTCCTACAACACTGCGACATTTTTTGGTGTGTTTTTCGTGTTCCTCTTTATATAATATATTTCTGTCTCACATTCTTATATCTTTCTCTCGTCTGTTTCTTCACTTTGTTATTCCTGTTTCTACCATGCATTATTTTCTAGCATCTGATTATGATTTCTATATCTGTTCTCTGTTCCTGTGCATCACTTTCATATATCTGTGTCTCCTCTTTGTTCTGGACACATTTTTTGTCCCTTTTCTTTCTCTTATCACCCAGTCTTTTAAATCTTTCCTGTCTCAATCCTTTTGATTATTAGCTTTTAATCCTCTCGCTATTCCTCCCCATCTTTTTTTTTCCTTCGGAATGACATTGCTCCCTTTCCTCTCTGTCCTTCCTCATTCCATTATATATTCCACCTCGTTATCACGCTCATACTTCTTTGCGCCTCTCTTCTGCCGTTCCATTGGCCTACCAAGAGCACCTCATTTCCCTGCCTCATTCCTGTCATACCTCAGCAATATCTCTTCCCTGTCTCTTATCTCCTTAACTCACTCTTGTTCCATTCCGCTGCCATCCACCAGTTCTGTTCTTGTCTGAGCCCTGCCATACCGGTACCCCTGCCGTATCTTAGTTTGTATTATACTTATTTCATCTCCTTATCTCACTCCTACCTATTTTCCTGCCAACCTCCTGTCCTATACATTTTATGCTCTTTCTGCACCATTCCGAACTCCAGCCTATTTCTGCTTCATCTTCACTCCTCTCCCTGCATCATCTTTACTCATCCTCCCTAACCGTCCGCTCCTGCCTCGTCCTTTCTCACCCCAGCGATTACTCTACATCCGCTTCCTTACCCCAGCTGACTACCCTGCCTCATCTCTCCTTATCCCCAACCTGCTACTTCTGCCTCATTTGTCTTCACCTATCCTACTGCCCTGCCTCATCTTCCCTTGTCCAACTTACTACTCCTGCCTCATCTTTCCTAATCACACCTGTCCTTTCCTCGTCTTGCCTCACACCATCCTAATCTTTCATAAACCCATTCCCTCATCTCCTTGCCTCGATCTCATCTTCCGGTCTACCTTTTGTCGATCCCTCCCCCTCTCTTCCCTCGCCCCCACCAATTGCCGCCACGTGTGTCCCCGTACCTTTTTATCCCTTCCTATTTTTCCCCACTATATTATTTCCTGTTCTCTGGCGTTTTTTTTTTTTTTTCTCTTCGTTTTTTCCCTCCACCTCCTCGTTTTTCGTTTTTGTTTATCACCCCTCCCTTCCTTTTGATCTTTGTTTTCCTCGTCGTTTTCGTTTAATCCCTCCCCCTTCCTTTTCGCTTTATTTTTCTCCTTTTTCATCTTCTTCGTATTTGTTTTTCTCTTTCCCCCTCCTCTTCATTTTTCTGTTCTCTCTTCTCCATCTGTACATTTCTGACTGTATCCCTCCTTTTTCCAGTCTTGCTATCGTTTTGCCTACGTCATGCCCCTTTTTAAATCTCCTTTCGCTTTCATGTACTCGTCATTCTCAAGCCTCTTTCCTTCTTTTAATGCTTTTCTATATCCTTTTTCCACTTTCTGCTTCCGTTAGCACTTTCAGCCCGAACACGTCATGTTTATTATATTCCCGCTTCTCGGCAATTTCCTTCATCGTAATAGAAAACCCATGTAGTGAAGGGGTTAGTGAAGGCTATATCTAACCTGAGTGCCAAAAGTCTATGTTGAACTAAATGAAATCGTTTGGAGATGGCAGGAATAAAGTATAAAACGACGCCATCAAAGCGAAGATGTGATACTTTTGCTTTAGTTTTATTTCCCCACACACTGGAGGGGAGCGAGGGAGGCAGAGGTGTTGAAGCGATGGGAGGAAGGTAGATGTATTAAACTGAGGGGAGGGAGCAAGGTAGAGGTGTAAAGAGAGGAGGAGCTAGGTTAAAGAGCGGGGAAGGAGTATGGTGGAGGTGTTAAAGAGAGGGGAAGAGGCGAGGTAGAGGCGTTAAAGAGAGGAGACGGAGCAATGTACAGGTGTAAAAGAGAGGAGAAGGAGCTAGGTAGAGGTGTTAAAGGGACGGGAGGGAGCAAGGTAGAGGTGTTGAAGAGAGGAGAAGGAAAAAGATAGAGGTGTAAAGAGAGGTGGAGCAAGGTAGACGTGTTAAAGAGAAGGGAAGGAATAAGTTAGAGGTGTTAAAGAGAGGAGAGGGAGTGAGGTAGAGGTGTTAAAGAAAGGGGAAGGAGCGAGTTCGATGTGTTAAAGAGGAGGGAGGGAGCAAGGTAGAGGTGTTAGATGGTACATTGGGTAGAACGTTGGGTACAAGATGGGACGAAGTGGAGGGAGAGGGAGGGGAATGGGAGAGGAAGGGCTCAGAGATATATTAACCTTTTTCTGCCGGAGAACGTCATTCTGTATTTTATTCTCGCTGTTTCTTGCCGATTCAATTCAGCGTAGGTAGTTTTTTCGAAATGGAGAATTCCTGTTGCGTTATACCGTTGCTGTCCCCAGACGATTTTATGCAGCGTTGGATAGATTACTTGAACCTGAGGAATCGGATGTACTGTAACATTTATAAATCCCTTTCACTGCTATGGGGTTCTGCTAAGCTGAGTCAATTCGTCCTATAGCATGAGTAATAAACTGAAAAAATGTCATCGTCATGAAGACGCTAACGGGAGTCTTCAGGTGCAGATGAAAGAAATAAGTTACAAGGTAGGGAACGTCTAGGGGAGAAGGGTACATGACAGAGTGGAAGTACAAACACTGAGTCATATAGCAAGATAGAAGAGTTATGGGTACAGGAAGCGGGAAGTACGGAAGCTGGGTCATATTACAATACAGAATAAGTATAGATACAGAAAGACTCGGAAGGACAGACAATAGATCGTATCATAAAACAGAAGAGCTCCTAAGAGTACCGTACAAGAAAATGTGGAAGTACAGAAACTGGGTCATTTAGCAAGGTAGAAGAGATATTGCTGGTGGTGCACGTGTAGGGTGAGATACAGTAAAGAAGGCAGAAACATTACAGAAGAAGTTACAAAAGGTGACTGTGGAATAAGCAAAGAAGGAATAGAAAAAAGGAGAGTGATATTATTTAGGTCCTGAATAACGTGATCTTGTTTCAGTGAGATAATTGAATCAAGGTGGGATGGGATGGAAGAAACGGTGACTCTGATACCGGGGGTCTAATTTGATCTCAACATATTCCTGTGTTTTGATTCGATAAAACGTACAGTGGAAAACAGGAGACTGTGCAAAAGAAGTTATAAAAGATGAGGTACAACTAAGAAAGAAAGTACTTAAAAAGACTAAAGTGTTTTGAATACAAGGGATGTTCAAGACAGATTTTTTTAAAATTTAGGGTACAAAATGTAGCACAGAGTTTGAGACAGAAAACAGTACAAAACAAGTTACAAAAGGTGACAAAAGAAGAGAAAAAACAGAGGAAAGGGAACATGCCATATTAAGGGTACTAGAAAGTTCAGGAAAATTTTTATTATTATTATTATTATTGTTGTTGTTGTTGTTAAGATGATGAAGATGATGATGATTATTATTATAGTCTCCACCTACTGCGTAGGTGGAGACTATTGTTTTCCCTTGTGTTATTATTCTCGCCTCAGAGTCTCGCAACGATTCTAGGAGAACCGGAGACTGCGCAAGGATTCTGAAGGGCGTAGGTTATGTTTTCTTGCATGAGCCATTGCTGATAGAAAAAATAGTCCAAATCTCCCCAATGGGGTCAAGGTCATTGCACGAAACAGTAGCAGACACATGCGTTCTTTGACACCTTTGTCTCCATTGTTGATGTTACACAAGAAGTTACCGTAGAGTCTTCAGATCTTGTTTATATTATACGTACCTTACGAAATGGAGAAGCTACGTTATCGTGGCTACACAGGAAGAATAGGTAAATAATTATTATTATTCCGGGCTCGGAGTCTCGTGATGATTCCAGGAGAACTGGAGACTGTGCAATAAATCTGAAAGACCCAGGTTATGTGTCTTGGCATGGGTCATTGCTGATGGGAAAAAAATCAGTCTCCCCAGTGGAGTCAACGTCACCAAGAAACAATAGGTGGAGACTAATGACTGTGGGTAGGACAGTTGCAGAGTATTATTATTATTATTGTTGTTGTTGTTCTTGTTCCTGTTACTACTATTATTATTGCTGCTGCTGTTCATGTCATTTAATACAGCCTATTTTAAGGTATGAAGAGTGTCATAGGAATAGGAGGAGGGAGGGTAGGGTACAAAAGAGGCATGGGGGGAGGGGGGTTTGAAGGGGCCATTAGATCACCATGGCAACGGAGGCTCCAGCTAATATTAAGATCCAGGTCAATAATGTGATGAACCCCTCCTCGCCTGTCGCTCGATTGGCAAGGGAGCATGGGGGGCGGGCTGGAGGGGGGGCAGAGTTGATTATGCCTCCCTTATCTCTCTCTCTCTCTCTCTCGTTGATCCGTGCCGTTTATACCTCACCTCTTTCATCCATGTTATCGTTATCTGGCCAGTCCTCGTTGATCTCGTTTATCCTGGGTCTTCATCTCCCAGGTCAGTGTCAAATACTGATGTGACTTTCATTTTCCGTGTTACCAGTTTAATATGTCGAGTTGGAATACCTTTTTAACGGTGATGTTGTATTGGGTATTTAAAAAAGTGTTGGTGCCGAAGAAGATGAGAGGTGTTGTAGTGTGAGTTCGGTAGTGTGAGGTGTGATGGTGTGAGTTGGACAGTTTGAGGTGTGGTGCTGTGAATTTGACAGTGTGAGGTGTGGTAGTGTGAGATGGGCAGTGTGAAGTGTTGTAGTATGAGTTGGGTAATGTGAAGTGTGGTAGTGTTAGGTCTGTGTGAGGGGAATCAGTGTGAAATGAAATGTGTTTGCGCGAGTCCCTTTATTTTGTGTTGTGGGGAGTGTGAAGTATATAGCACAGGTGTTACAGTGTGAGGTGTCGCAGTGTGAAGTGTCTAAGAGGAGTGGCAGTGTGAAGTGAGATTTGGTAATCCAAGATGTGGCAGTGTGAAATGAGGTGTTTTAATGAGGTACGGGAGTATGATATGAGAAAGTGAGGAAATGCTTTTGGTGTATTAGTAACCCCTACTACACTGTGACTTTGGTAACACTGTATTTATTTACCTCCTGAGAACGCGCATAAGTAACTCCCCCCCCCCCATTTTTTTTTTTTTTTTTAATTCTCCCCACCCCCCTAAAAAAAAAAGTCAGTTTCCCTTCAGCACATTTTTTTTTCTACCCAATTATCCTCCCCCACTTTTTTTTTTTTTCCTGACACTCTCATCAGCATCATATCTCCATCCATGCTTTTTTAATTAACAAACTGTCATCCGCTGTGTCCTTCCTTATCTCTCCATCTGTGCCCTGATCTACATCTTAATATCCGCCACCTCGCTGGCTCCCCATCTCTTCTCTTCTGATTTCGTAGTGTGTCCCGTACCTTCTTATGTTTTTGCCTATATAATTTCTGTCTCCTTATTCCTTCACTTTATATCTTCCACGATCATCTTATATCCCTTTCCCTTGCCGTATCTTTCTTTCATACGTCCCTGTCTTCCATTCCTCACACTTTATCTTCCCACTATCTCTCTTTCCTATTCACTTCTTTTGTCTCTTACTTTCTATTCTTTCATTCTCTTTCACTTCTTTGTCTCCTGCTTCCTGTTCTTTCATTATCTTCCATACATTCTCAATTCCCTTTTCACCTTGTTTCATCCAATTTATCTCTTTATTTCTTTTTCTTCACCTTCCTTTGCCCTTTCCTCAGCATTATTATTCCCACTTACATCCATACATCCTTGTACCTATTTTCCTCACCTCCCCATATCCCATCCTTATATCTGTTTTCCTCAGCCTTCCCTATCCCTTCTTTCATAATGTTCTCTTGTCATTCATATTCGTGATTATATATATATATATATATATATATATATATATATATATATATATATATATATATATATATATATATATATATATATATATATATATATATATATATTGTTTCATCTCATCTCATCAGCCGTTTGAGTGTTCACTGCAGGACCGGCCTATCCCAACCGAAGCGAGGACGATACAGCCAATGTATCTATACCAAGTGGCTTAGCCGTCTGGTCGAGATTGTATGTAGGGTGACAAGTGCCTGTATGTGAATTGTAGTGTTGGAGTTGCTTTGGATGTGTGTGTAGTCAGTGAACCAAGTGTAATCGGCCCGCGCAAGCCGGCTGGGTGCAAGCATACTTTATAGTATGCGACACTGGTTCAACCACAGCACCCCTGATGTCCGCCAATGCAGTACGTGGCCAGAAGAACGCTCCCAAAGTTTATTACCCTGGCGGGGCGCGAACCCTCGTTCTTCAGTGTACGAAAACGCACACTTTACCACCGTACCACAGAGGCTCCATATATATATATATATATATATATATATATATATATATATATATATATATATATATAATGAGCCATCCCTACCCAGATACCCTCTCGCATAGTATTTTTCTCATCCATCATTATCTGCATTTTCTCTCTGCCATGTTTCCCTTTTTCTCGTCTTACCTTCGTCTCGCGTATTGCTATCTTTTCCTCTACTCTCAAACATCCTTTCTTCTGTCTTCTCCCATGCCTACATAGCGTCCTTTCCCCTGCCTTATCGTAATCGCACACATCCTAATCTCCCTCGCCTTCATCTTCCTATCTCGTTTTTTCATATTCTCATATTCGTACATACTCTTTCTCCATTCTCTTCACCTTCCCATCCAACTCCCAGACCAGGCCATTCACACTAACAAGGCAACCACCGTCCCCACGCCGTAACTACCCTGTGTGCCTTGGAGTGGACGGGTAATAATGAAGCGGGTGTACCGGCTCTACTGCTCCGCCCCATGCTCAATGCTCACCCTATCGATAACCAATAATTGTATCAGTCTTCTACTCTCCAGCCTGTGTGTGTGTGTGTGTGTGTGTGTGTGTGTGTGTGTGTGTGTGTGTGTGTGTGTGTGTGTGTGTGTGTTCCGGGAAAGTAGTTTTAAGCATATGTTTGTGTGTGTGCGTGTGTCCTAGTTCTCCGATAATTAGGTCGTAATTGCGAATTGTCGTGTAAATTAGTGTGTGTGTGTGTGTGTGTGTGTGTGGACGGGGGGGGATATAGACGTAAACTCGAAATGAGAAGTTAGTTAGTCATACAGACATACGGTTAAATACCTGGATAACCTTGCAAGGTAATATGGTGTTAATGCAGGAATATATAATGGTTAGACAGTGGATTAAACTGATGGATGCAGTTATGGCGACAAGCGAGGATGGGGATCGGATGAGACAAAATATAGCCCAGTAACTTACATTAATTAACCATTAGCAAGGTGGAGAGAGAGAGGGGGGGGGAAAGAGGTAGAGAGAATGAGGAGATTGAAGAGAACGACGAGGTGAGAGAGAGGGAAGCAGGTAAAAACGGAAGACTGAGAGAGAGTAAGAGAAAAGAGAAAGGGTAATATGAGAAGAGGGAAAGTTAGGGAAAAGAGTAGAGATGGCAGTGAAAAATGAAAACTGGGGGATGGAAAAGAGTGAGGAAAGAGGAGGGAGGGAGGGAGGGAAAGATCTACAAAGAAATGATGGAAGAGGAAGAGGAAAGAACTTTGAAGAAATGACGAAAGGGGAGGGAGAACAGGGGGGAAGGGGAGGGGGAGGAATGAAAAGAGGTGGGGAATTATATAAGGAAAATGAGAGAGAGAGAGACGGGGGAAGGGGAGGGGGAGGAATGAAAAGAGGTGGGGAATTATATAAGGAAAATGAGAGAGAGAGAGAGAGAGAGATTATGGAGGGAGGGGTGGGGGATAATCTAAGAAGGGGAGGGAAGGCGAGAGGAGAAAGAGATGAGGGAAATGGAGTAATCATCTTAGGAGGGGGGAGGGGCGGAAGTAAGCTGTGAGGAATTGGGTCAGGGCGTGGAAGGTAAATACCAATTAAAAAGTAGATTGCTCTCTCTCTCTCTCTCTCTCTCTCTCTCTCTCTCTCTCTCTCTCTCTCTCTCTCTCTCTCTCTCTCTCTCTCTCTCTCTCTCTCTCTCTCTCTCTCTCTCTCTCTCAAATTAACAAGTTGGGCATCTTGCATTTCTTACTGTCCTCACCCAAACTTGTTCCCACAACCCTTGCAATCCTATGACGTTTGTATAAGCTTATGTGTTTACGTCTTGACATTATTGAGCATAGGGGAGTTTTTTCGAACTGGAAAGGCAAGATACAACCCTTTCACAACAAACTATCTCCCTTAAGCCGAATCGAAGCCTTTGGGGTGGCCTGGTAAAAGTGAAAAATGCGTCTTTCCACTTTAGAGGGTAATATTCATGTATATGTCCCTTTCACGTTTCATTTATGTTTCCCTTTTCTTCATCCTGTTCTTCTTCTTCTCTCCCGCTGTATTTTGCTTCATACGTCTCCTATCCTCTCAGACCTGTCAGACCTCCCGTCCTTTCATTTTTCAGCTCTTCTCTTCCCGCAGTTCTCAGCCCTGCTCTCCTCTCCAGTGCTGTAACTTACATTTCTACCCTCTCCGACATATTCTCCTCTCCCCGCCACCTTTCCACTGGGCCACTTCTCAATTCCCCTTCTTATCTACCCCCTCCCTCCCTCTTCGTACTCATTTCCTCCCCCTCCTTATCTACTAACCCTCCTGAATTTCTCATAATTGATCTTGCCTCTCACCTCCTTCCTCTCTCGCTTCTACTTATTCCCTCAGTCATCATCATCATCTCTTCCTGCTTTCATTCATTTTTTCCGTGCTCCTATTCCTTCTTCTTACGTGTATTTAGTATTTGTGTTTGTCCCTCCCATTTTCTTCCTTCTATTTTTCTCTGCTTCATTCCTCTCCTCTCAATTATATTCTCCTTTCATCCTTTATGTGTTTGCTAAAACTTCTGCCCATTTCTCATCCTTCCCCCCTCTCACCCCATTCCTCTTTCCCAGTTCCTTCCCACTTTCCCTCTTCTACCCACTGCTCCTCTTCCTTTCCCGTCCCGTCTAATCGACATGGCCTCCTTGTACAGTTCCGTGTAATATTCCATCCCGTCACCGCCCCCTTCACTTGGCTTCTTATCGTTGCTTTCATCTGTGTCGCAAGGCGCAAGAGCCCTAAGTGCACTTAATTCTACTTCTTGTTATTGTTGGTTTTGTAGACGTTTGACACTGAAGTTTGAAGTAGGTTATGCAATGGAGAAAGCAATTGCAGCACATCGAAGTCTTGGTATGATTGTGTTTGAAGAATATGAACACGTACGAAGTAAAGAGATATAAAATCCTATAAGAAAGTTTGCGGGGCATTACAAAAATTACTGCTTATACGAGGCGGATGTTTGCGTCGTGGTTAGGAGTGAGGTGCACAAGTAGTTGTGTTTGTCGTATATACATTTTCATCAGATACCAGAGTAAACTGTGTCACATACTGCAGACATTATGTTCATACTTATACGATTAGTCAGAAGCAATGCATTCAGGTAAAATATGTTCAAAAGTATCCACATCCGATTTTAAGTTTTAGAAATAAGTGTGGAGTTAGGGGATGTCCGTTTCACTCAGCCTCTCCCCCCACCCCCCACCCCACACACACAAGGAAAAGCGACAACATACCCTGGCATTTACCAAGAGATTCTTCAAGAAATTATGTGCCTGGCATGGAAACTTTCAGACCTGATTGTACCTTGCTCAGCTGACATTTGGTGTGGAGGGCTGGCTGGGGAAGGGGTTGGCAGAATTTATGGCAGGTTAACTGGTGGTCATGTGTTGGCAGGCTGGAGTATTGGGATGGAAATTTTACCACATTAGTCCGATGGGCCAGTGTTTATTTTGTTCTTGTCATCTTCAGACGATTGTAATGAAAGGGTTAATGGAGGCCGTATCCATCTCACCCTCTCGTTCAAAAAAGATTCCAAAGCCGAGTAAAATAATCCGGTGATAGTAAAAAGGAAATAAGCTATATCTTCGGACTGAAGGGGTAACAGAACGGAGGAGGGGCGTTGCTTAGCCGTGTTTGAAGACAGGATGGTGGTGGTGGTGTGAGCTGGCAGATGTTAGGAAATACTTAAAAACCTGTGTTCTCAAGGTGAGGAGGTAGGATAATGATGGGTAGGGTGATGCAGGGTAAGTGTTTTGGTGCAGTTCTTTGTCAGGTTGAAGGTGTGGACTAACTAATACCTACACAGAAATTATACGTGTTTGGATAGGTAAGTGAAGTGATGGGACCAAGGTGATGCGGAGTTTTACGTGGAAAGAAAGTATGGGGTACTTGTAGTAATAAAGTTAATAATGTTTTGACTTGGCAAGATTAAGGAGCTAGGATGTTGGGATGATGGACAGGAAGTGAAAATTTATGGGAGAATAGACAGGGATAGTGCTAGGACAGGAATTTGTTCGAGGATGTAGAAAGAAGTACGAAGTAAGGTGAGAGACGATGAGCCGACTTGGACAGGTTTAAAATAATAATCGGAGTACAAATGGCGGGAGACGGAGTAATGGATGAATGCAAAGTGTAGCCCGACTGTTCAAAGAAAAATATGCAGTAGGCGGCACAAATGAGCATCATATTGCATGGAAAGGAACTCTTAAGATAGGAGGAGCGTGTTTGTTTAAGGAAGAGTGAGAAATTTACTGAATAAGATCGTATAAATTATGATTCAGAACTGGTTGATTTAGAGCTCTGCTGTGAATTGGAGATAGGGATTAGGGGGATTAGTAGATATGGTTTAGAGCTGTGTTGTGAATAGGAGATAGGAATAAGGGGAATGTATGTGGGCAGGGGGCATAGGCTGTGTAAGGCAAGCTGATGCAGGTTGTATGTAGAAGGGTGATGTATGCGGAGTGAGTTTGGGTGTAGCTGGGATTAGTCTGAGACAAGGTGGAATAGAAGGTATAGGGTAACGTATATAGGATGTATGAGTAAGGGCAAATTTAGAAGTATGAGACGGATTGAAGTAGACAGTGTAAGTAAGGGTGAAGTAGATAGTATAAGGTATAGTGAAGTTGCCAGTGAGATAGGCAGTAAAAAGTGAAATGTGGATGGATGAAGTAGGTGAAGGTTGTAAGAGAGCCCGAGCGAAGCAGTAGTATGAGATCGAAGGAAGTAGTCAGTATGAGAAAGGGCGACGTGGTATTGTGAAGCCAGGCTAAAGGCTGGAGGTCATAGGCAGATGGAAAGATTCTCGGAGGCAGACAGAACCAGAACTGACGAGGTGTGTACATGAAGCACTGATGATACTGATAATTCTTGCCTTTCATTAGATAGGTGGAGCGAAGAGGTTTTGTGTGTGTGTGTGTGTGTGTGTGTGTGTGTGTGTGTGTGTGTGTGTGTGTGTGTGTGTGTGTGTAAAAATAGACGGGTGGTGCTTGCCTGCTGTAATGGGAGAGGGATACAGATTATTAGTTTTATTCAGCAGTGACCAGAGTTATATTAGCTCTAGTAGAGAGAGATGCAACATTGCTGCTGGAGGGAGGGAGTGAAGGGAGAGAGTTGATGAAACGAAGTGCCTGTAACTCCACCCAGTTTAAAAGAAAAATGTACCGGTATGTATTGAAGTATGCAGTATGAGAGAGAGAGAAGGCGAGGCAGTTTGAAGCAGACAACATAAGGCAAGGTGAAGTAGGGCGTGTGTGAAACAGACAACATAAGACAAGGTGAAGTAGAAAGTGTGTGAAGTAGAATGAAGTAGACAGGGTGAGGCAGGACGGCAGGCTGGAGGAAGGGATGCCAGGCGGAAACTGTCGGCTCAGGTGGTGGTGCTGGATCGATGCTGCCCCCCCCCCTTACTCTAGCACCCCCTTCCTCTCCCTGTACCTCCATCTCTAGCCCCCTCCCTGCCACCCCCCATTCCCACACCGTACCCCACCTGCACCACCTCAACTACTGCACTGCTACCTACCGCGCCCCACCCCGCCTTGCCTCGCCCTGCTATCGTACCTTTACCATGTTATAATCAGACCGCACCGCCCTTACTGCATTCACCCCCACCCTTCTCACCCCATTCCACCCCACTTCCCCTTGCCCTTGTTATTCCCTCACCCCACCTTTACCACTCACACCATCATCCCTGTCCCACACTACCCCCCCCTCTCTCTCTCTCTCTCTCTCTCTCTCTCTCTCTCTCTCTCTCTCTCCTGTTACCTGGCGACTCACTCCAAGCCCCGCCCTGCCCCACCCCACCTCTCTCTCTCTCTCTCTCTCTCTCTCTCTCTCTCTCTCTCCTGTTACCTGGCGACTCACTCCAAGCCTCGCCCCTCCTCACCCTACCCCACCTCTCTCTCTCTCTCTCTCTCTCTCTCTCTCTCTCTCTCCTGTTACCTGGCGACTCACTCCAAGCCTCGCCCCACCCCACCCCACCTCTCTCCGCTACCTCCTGCACCTCTCACCCCTGACATACTCTACTGCCCTCCCGTTTATGTGTTACTGTCGCTTTTGTTTTCTCTGCTGCTCATCGCTTTGGTACATACACAACGACCTTTACGGGTTTGTTTGTAATTTATGCGTGCCACCGTTCTCCCTGCCTTTCCTTTTCGTTTTTGGCTCTACCTCTACCATAACTGTGCACCTTTCTTCACCTTGCTTTCCCTTGCCACACACTGCTTCTTCTTGCTTCGCTCTGGCTTTCCTTGTTTCACCCTGCTCCTTGCTTCACTCTGCTTTTCCCTGGTTCATTCTGCCATTCCTTGCTTCACTCCTTCTTTCCATAGATCACCTTGCTCCTTACTTCGGTCTGGTCCTCCTGGCTTCACTGTCTTTCCTTAATTCAACCTGCCCCTTGTTTCGGCCTGGTCCTCTTTGCTTCATTCTGCCTTTCCTTGCTTCACTCTGCCTTTCCTTGTTTCGCTTTGCCTTCCCCTGCTTCACTCTGCCATTCCTCTGCTTCACTCTGCCATGCCTTGCTTCACTCTTCCTTTCCTTAATTCAACCTGCCCCTTGTTTCGGCCTGGTCGTCCTTGCTTCACGCTGCCTTTCCTTGCTTTGACCTGCTCCTCTTTGGTTAACACTGCCTTTCCTTGCTTCACCCTGCTCCTCTTTGCTTCACCCTGCTCCTCTTTGCTTCACCCTGCTCCCCCTTTGCTTCACCCTGCTTGCTTTACTGTGCTCCTTCTTGCTTCGCCGTGCTCCTCATTGCTTCACTCTGCCTTTCCTTGCCTCACTCTGCCTCTCCTTGCCTCACTCTGCCTCTCCTCTCCTCACTCTTCCTTTCCTACCCTCACCCTGCCTCTCTGTTGCCCCACTCTTGCTCTCTCTCTCACCCTTACCCGTCCTTGTCCTTCGTTACCCAGCCATTCTCCACCCCTCACACCACCCCTCACATTGCTCCATGCCCAGCCTTATGACTCGTTTCATCCTCTGTGACCTCTCCTACTCCGTCATGTCAACCACTCCCATTCCATCCCAGTCCCAGCCCCACCCATCCAATCCCAGCCCCACCCATCCAGTCGCAGCCCCACCCTTCCAGTCCCAGCCCCACCCTTCCAGTCCCAGCCCCACCCTTCTAATCCAAACTCCGCTCTTCCGTCCCAGTCTCACCTTTCAGTCCCGGCCGTACCCTTCCATCCCCATCTCAGACTCACCCATTCCGTCACCAGCTTCACCCTTCCACCAAAACTTCACCCTTATACCCAATCCATCCTTGTTCCTCCCTGCATTGTTTTATCCTTCCAACACAACCAGCAGATCAAGTGTTTGGCCCTTGGCCTGTGATTGACGCTGCTACTGTGAGCGGAGCAATAAGCAGGATGCAGGTGGGGAAGACAGTTGGTGTGTCTGGGTTGACTGCTGAAAAGCTGAAAGCCTCAGGTGATATAGGAGTGGGGTTAGTTACTGACTCGATAAATACGATTATATATGAGTATGTTGTCCCAGATGATTGGATGAGGAGTGTAATTGTAAATGTGAACAAAGGGAAGGGTGATGCCATGGAAGGAGGAAATTTTAGAGGTAAAAAGCTTTTGGACCAGATAATGAAGGTAATGGAGGGAGTTCTAGAAGGTATGATTAGAGAATGAGCGAATATTGATGACATGCAGTTTGGGTTCACGCCAGGCAAGGGGACCACTGATGCCATGTTCATTGTTGGACAGCTTCGGGAAAAATATGTAGGAAAGAAAAGGAATCTGTACTTTGTGTTGATTTAGAGACGGCATTTGACAGTCCCAAGGAGGGTATGGTGAAGTGGGCAATGAGAAAGCTTGGATCGAGGAGTGGCTGGTTAGTGTGGTTATGGTTATGTATGTGGGTGCTCGCACCCAGGGAAGGGTGAATGAAGACTTGAGTGATGAGTTTTCCATGAATGTTGGTGTGCATTAGGGGTCAGTCTTGAGCCCCATGTTGTTTATTATGGTACTTGAAGCCCTCTCACGTTACTTTAGAATTTGACTCCCGTGGGAGACGTTGTATGCCGATGATTTGGTGTTGATTGCAAAGACTGAAAGGGGGGTGGAGGAAAGATTTAGGAAGTGGGAGAGATGGTATGGGGCACAAAGGCTTTAAGAGTAAATTCAGATAAAACAAAAATTATGGTATCTGGGGCTGGTAGTGGTACTGTCAAAGAAGGAGGAGAGCGGCCATGTGCGATTTGCCAGAAGAGCGCGGAAAGTATTTCCATCTAGTGCAGTGTTTGTAATAAGCGGGTGCATAAGAGATGTAGTGGTAAATAGACTGCAAGATACTGTAATGCTGATTTCATGTGTGTAGTGTGTCTTGGAGAGCATGTGGAGATTGTCAGTTGTGAAAGGATTGATCTTGCTGGTGAGTCTATGGAGTGTGTGGAAGAGTTTTGTTTTTTGGGAGACGTTATGTGCTGGAGGTGGGGCTGGAGCTAGCTCCGTGGCTAGAGTGAGGAGTGCTTGGAAGAAGTTGAGGGAGCTGTTGCCTCTCCTGACATTGAGAGAGCTCCCCCTCCTTTGCTTAGGGATCTTTGTATGCGGCATGTTAGGAGTGTAATGATGTAGGGTAGTGAGACCTGGACAATAAAAGAAGAGGATATTCGCAGGCTCAAACGTACAGAAATGACAATGGTTAAGTGGATATGCAGTGCGTCCTTGAGTGCGAGGCAGGGAGGGGTGGGGGGAGGCTAGGTTTACGATGGAAGAGTTGAGGCAGGATGGGAATGGAGTGCATTGGTGTTGTGATGAGGAAAGGTAGATTGAGATGGTTTAGGCATGTGGAGAGGATAGGGGATGGTAACTGGGTGCAGAAAGTGAGAGGTGTTAACGTTGGTGGTAGAGTTGCGAGAGGTAGACCGAAAAAGACCTGGGACGAGGTCATTGAGTGTGACCTCAGGGTAAAGGGAATGAGTAGGAAAGCTGCCGGAGATCGAGCAGCATGGAGAGCCGCCATTAGGTGACCAAGGCCGACACATGCACGGATGTTGGAGCCTTTAAAAACGAAACGAAACCCAACCCAACCCAACCACACCCCGCTCCAGCCCCACCCTTTCCTCCCTTACTCCAGTCCCGCCCTGCCACGCCCCTTGAATCTCATCCTTGTCCTGCCCCTTTTCCGGCCCACTTGCTGGTCCAGTTGTTAGCGCTGGGTGGCGAGGTGTTTTCATTACCAAGGCGCTTGTCAGGTACCGCAACATCGCCGCTCTAAACTAAGCACACCTGGATGCACAGTATTATTGCGAGTGGCAGGAGGCAGTAACGGGGAAGTCCCATGTAATACTAGAGGTAAATGCAATAACATCATGATAGTTCATCCCCTTCAGTCCGATGATCTTTCTACCCCAGGCGGTTTTGGTTATGCGAGGAGATGTGTTTTGGACTGAAGACACCAGATGCACAGTACAATTGCAAATGGCACTAATAGTATGGCAGCCAGTAAATCGGTAACAAATACTAGAGGTAAATGCGATAGCGTCACTGTAGTTTAACCCTTCATTATGGTGACGTATTGTGAATTCCCTTCTTATTTCCTGCAGTCGATTGGATTCACCTTAGGAATAGCTGTCATGATGAAGAGGTTAATGAAATTTACATCTACCCCTCAAGTTTCAGAAGCCTCTCCAGTGTTGAATATATTTCTCTAAAGATAGCAAGAATTTAGTTTAAAAGATATCGTAGCGAAGTAGTTAAGCGATATGACAATTAAGTTTGAAATAATTCCATCATCATCATCATCGTCATTGGAGTCGGAGTCGGGGTCCCGGCCGATTACTACCCAAGAAATGGAGTGTTAAATTATTATACATTAATCGTCTGTAATTGTTGTCAAGCGCAAACATATAACATTGGCAAAAAGATCAAATAAACAAATTACAGACATGTTTAATAACAAGTTGTCATGAAGAACTGCCAGAACTCTAATGATCTTCCTCCTCCTAACCCTTTTTACCCCCAAAGGTTGGAGTGGGGAAGGCCCCAGAAAACAAGAGCGAAAAAGCACGAGAGGGAGAAATATCAACAGCATTCCCAGTGAAATACATCAGACGTTCATTTCCACACCATTAAACCCTCGTAATCCTGGCATCATCTCGCACACCTAACCATCAGTACATATTTTTTAAGGTGGTGTTTTTCTTTGTAGATGCGCATCACATACGAAGTGAAAAGAACATACTCAATACTAAAAACTCTAACACTGCCACACTAGTATGCCTATGCCAGCGTTCGTGTCACTGGTTTCGATAATCGTTTGGCAGTAAGTGTAATTGTAAGAATTAGTAATAATGGTTGCTACGTTATCAGTACAGGATATCAGTAACACTTTGGTAGCCTATGAGTATACATTTAATCAAGTCACTACGATGACTTCCCTTTTTATTTTCCCTTGCAGCCTCCAGTCGATTTTATTCAACTCAGAGGAGATATGGTGGAGAAAAGGGTAATGGAGACAAATTATTCACCCTTCACTACCAAGAACTGAATTAAATCGTCCGGTTGTAGCAGGAGTGGGATGCTTCCAAAACGTAATCATGCTGAAGGAGTGGAAAGATAAAAATTTTAAACGATAGCAGGGTTTAATAATAATTCAATGTAAGACCAAGCCGACCATTGGCCCTATCCGTACAGTTATGTTTATTTATTATTACTCTCACGAAGCAGTTTTATTCAGGTTAGATAAGACTTCTATTACTGATGGGTTTTAACGTTCTCCACGAACGTATTAGGGGCTAGGACGCCCTTTTTATTTAATTGATGTTACTTCAAGACGATTTTATTCAGTGTAGAAAAGGCCTAGAATACTGGAAGTGGTTAAAGAGTGTCCATTAATTCACTCAATTCTGTAGCATATATTTCTTGTTGGTGTTACAGATGATTTTATTCAGCTTGGAAGATGATTCAGGTACTGAAATGCGTAAATAAATTTCCTTAATCAATTCATTGCTTTTTTTTTTTTTTTTTTTTTCTCCAACGTTTACTCAACTTGAGAAAGGCATCTGTAATTGTTTTCTTTGTTTTATTGCTGCTGCCTCCAGACGATTTTATTCACCGATTTTTTTTTTTCTTTTTTTTTTATGTCTTGTATTCATTATGTCTGCAGACGATTTTTATTAAATTCTGAGAAATTTTTCTCTTGTATTTAAGGGGAAGTATGGCTAGACAATCCCCATCCCTCTTCTAAGCCAGCCAAACAGGTTATTGCCCCGATTGTTCGTTGCTGCTTATTCTGTACTCTAATTAGATGGCTCTCCGGTCTAATTAATTGTTTCTTTCATCTTTATTCATCAGACTCTCCTATTAACATTTGGACGTTTGATGACACTCGGGCCGAATTAAGATTATTTCCATTTTAGATTTTGCAGCAGCGCTGCACATCTAATGTTTAAGAGACTGGTACTTGGGATGAATAAAGGGTTTTCCCTCCTCAGGAATTCGTCTTTAACTAACTGATTTCTGGGGATTTGCTTCCCTTGAATAAAATCGCCTTACTTAGCGAGAATGCATTACCAAAGTACGACCAAAGCATTGATCATGGATAAGGTGTGGTGGTGCTTCCAGACCTGAATTCAATTCCAAAATATTTAATATAGCTAGGTCATTGAGTGTTACCCGGATGTCAGTAAAGGAAGTTGAGGTTGCATGTTGAAATAACGTTATCATCTCGTTTGAATTTTACACTCACGTGTTTTTCCGAATTATTGGAGATACTAATAAATGGTAGCATGAAACAGATGCTGTTAAAAGGCAGATTTTTTTTTTTTTTTTTTTTTTTTTTTGCAGTGTGCTTTTATTGCTTTGATGCATGGACTAGAAGGTATTTGAACCGGAAGTTTGCCTTTCTGCAGTCACCGTTCTCACAGGTGTCGTGGGTAATGTGGGATAGAGTAAAAGCCGCTATCAGTGAACGCAATCCTCTTCTTCAATTACCACCTAATCAGATCGTACTGAATATAATTGAATTGGCCTATCAGCTTGATATCATTGTACGTTTGGCTAATTCGGGACGCCTGGGTGGTTTGTTGTATGATAAGAATTGCTCTTGGGGATTGGTTAAATACTTTCCCATCCATGAATGCTGGCTGCGCCTGTAATATTCATTTGTCTGATGATATTAGGTATAAAAGGATTTGGCGTTTGAATTCCGAACATGCCACCCTTTCCGGTGTTACTCAATATATCATTGATTGTTGCATAAGGGGGATAGATTATTTTCCTCTTCCCCTTTCTTATCTCTTTATCAAACGGATCCATGTATGAGAAGGATGTTTGTGTTGTTCTCTACTTTTTTTTTTCTTTACCTTTATAGTACTTTATTATACAGGGTGATTCACTGTCCTGAGGCCCAGGAGTAATTTAAATATTCTCGTTAATGATGATCCGATGTAAGTGAAATTTGGCACTCGCTCTCCGTACTTCATTGCAATTTATCCGCAGTTACTCCAAGTTTTGATAACGGTCTTCTTCAGCGTGTTAGCATATTTAAACTCTGTGTTTAAGTAGCGAATTTCGGTGTAACTAATCCGTCAGGATGGCTACAATCTCCCAAATAGTGATGTCTTTAAGCTAATCATGTGTACGTGGTCTGTTTTTAAATCTTCTTTCCTTAAGGTGAACCCACAGCGAGGGAAAAAAAAAAAATGCGAGGTCATTTATTGAGTAGAAATGATCACTGGATCAGTGCTGTCAGTCATCACAATTATGTTCACTCAGCACCGTGCTGGTGAAAGAACAGCATTTCATTTCTGGCATATATATATATATCTTTGAATTCAAATATCAGGGAGTTTCTGAAATGAATCATATTAGCATAGACTGAAGTTTGTAAGAACGGAGTTTAGTTTAAAAACTGTTCATTAATAAAGAATATATTAACGATATTCTTGGGCCTCAGAGTAGTGAATCACCCTTTAGATGGTCATTCATTCGTCAGTCGATCATCGGCGGTCTTTTGGAACTGGGTAAAATTGACATTTTCCATACACTGGCAAGCTGTAAAAAGCAGCTTTACATGGAACTGGGTAAATAGATAACCTGGTACCTTTCCATGTCACGTACAGGGATGTAAGTACTGTAGATATGTATTTTTCATGTTGCTTATTAGCCTGGATGGACTTAGGTAAAAGCGAGCACAAAAGAAAGTAAAGAGAAACGGACATGCTGGTCCTTTTTAGGCTTTTTGTATTTTGATCAGTCATGATGTGTCTGTACTTGAAGCTGCCTGAGTATAGCATTTAACAGTTATTTGCGAAGGTTTATGTTTATCATCTTTCGGATGTCACGGAGTTATATATTTAAGAGAAGAAATAATATATCACCGTAACATATTTCTTCGCAACACCTTCCGTGTCTCAAGCTTCTTGCATAATGCCTTGGTAATACAAATAATCATGGGGAAAGTGTAGATAATTAAATGTCTGATTTCAGTGGAGTCTAATTCGTGCCTTATTACTCTCGCGTTAATGTTGCTAATGTTTCAACGCCATTATTGTGAACCCTCCAGAGTTGTTTCAATTTCAGTCAGATGATTTCAATCACGTGCTTTAAATCGATTTAAATCAGTGAAAAAATCATGATTTAAATCAAAATGGATTTTTTTTTAAATAAACAGAAAAAAAGAAGATAATGTGATGGATGTGTATTGTACAGATGCATCAGGTCTGCATGCCCTGTACTCTTCTTGTACTGATCCTGTATCAAGTCAGGAACCAGTGAACCACTGCCTTTTGTTACAGAGCAAATATTCAGAAGTTAAACACAGGAAAGAATGCTCTTTTGTTGATAATAGTAGTAAATGTGATTATGTTCAGTGTTGACATATGAGCTCAACTCTTCCCTGAATACATAGTAACATGATGGAGTCTAATGATTATGATCCAGATTTGGGAAAATATAAAGACAAGTTGGCAACTTGCATCAGTATCTGACACACACTGTTGCAGCAGCATCATACCAAAGAGTGCTAGCCTGTAATGCATTTGCTTACTCCCACTTCCCATTCACATCATTATTTTGATTTAAATAATAAAAATCCGAGTAAGCTAAAATAAATCGAGTTTTCTTTTTTAATCAGCGATTTTTTCCAACCCTTTAACACTCCCAGCACAGCCCAAATGCTCAGTCCGACGTTATGGAGTATGATCAGATGGTGTTTGGCCACGACACCTTTAAGAGGGACGGACTGTGAGCACTTATTCCTTCAGACAATTATTTTTGGTGTCCGGTGTGAGTTCACGACCCATGGCTGGAGGAAAGCCGGATTTTCGTGAGTCAGCTTTAAAATACTGGGAGGTGAGAGGTTAGAGACGAGCCATGCAGGCACACTGGATGAATCATAGTGTTTTGTGGCTTGGCATTGCTCGGAGTGAAAAGTCAGGTCCGAAGGCTAGGTTAAGCTGCTGAATACTGAATGTAAGCACTGCCATGTAAAAAAAGTACTGTAATATTTGCGCAAAACACACACACAATATATATATATATATATATATATATATATATATATCATCATCATCAGCCGTTTGAGTATCCAGTGCAGAACCGGCCTATCCCGACCGAAGTCGGGACGATACAGCCAATGTATCTCTACCAAGTGGCTCAGGCTGTCTGGTAGAGATTGTATGTAGGGTGAGAAGTGCTTGTAAGTGTAATTGTAATGTTGGAGTGGCTTTTGATGTGTGTGTAGTCTGTGAACCAAGTGTAATCGGCCTGCGCAAGCCGACTGGGTGCAAGCATACTTTATAGTAAGCGACACTGATTCAACCACAGCACCCCTTGTGTCCGCCAATGCAGTACGTGGCCGGGTGAACACTCCCAAAGTTTATGACCCTGGCGGGGCGCGAACCCTGGTTCACCCGTGTACGAAACGCACACTCTACCACTGTACCACAGAGGCTCCATATATATATACCCGGTATATACAGTACATATTTAACAAACTGTTATTCCTTTCTTGAAACTGTTAAAGGAGTCGCTACACTGTTGACAAGTTTGTATTGGGGTTTCATTTTTTTAAACCGTTTTGTTTACTTTGTGCATTTTTCGGTAAGTTCTAGAATACAGTCTGGCTATATTATTCTAAGAGTCAGAGTGGATATTATGATGATGCTGATGATGAAGATTACTAATTTTCTTTATTTATTTATGTAGGACGTGTGTTAAGAGGAAGTAAAATAGTTTTGTAGTCTAAAAGCCATATGTTTGTTATCGCCTCTTGAACCATGTTTTCTCCTCGCTCCCTTTCTTATTTTCCGTATCTTTAAGCCTGCCCATTGTCTCACGCACAGCCCTGTTCCTTTCTTTCATTACTTGGATTTACTTGTCTCTTGTCTCATGCTCTTACCCTGGCTCCTCCGCACACACCGGCACTCTCTCTCACCCCTCCAGCTCCTGACCCACCACACCTACCTCCCATCTCTACCTCCTGAACTCCCTATCCACCCCAGCACACCCACACTCTGACTATGCACCCACCCCTCCCCCTAGAATCCCCGCACACTCATCCCCAGACTCATCACACTCGCCCAACTCACGTGCTTCACCTCACGACACCCCTTCTTCTCCCCCACGCTCACACACACACCCGTCCCCCAAATCCCCTCACCCCTACACACCCTTCCACCTGATTTCTCCAACCTCCTCTTGACTCCCAGACCTTCCCATTCCTCCTTAGTTCCCTCCAACACCTTCCTACATCCTCTCGACTCCCCTGCTCACCTTCCCCAACCCTCTCGACTCCCTTGCACATCTCCCCCACCCTCTCACACACCTGACCTTAGCTCTACTGACAGCTTGCCAAACAGAGAAGTGGCGTCTCCCAGCTGGCCTTCGGAACTGGTTCTTGGTGTGGTGTAGTATCCTGCTTTTGGCTGTGCTCGGGGGGAGGGGGGATGCTTGGGGAAGGGAGTACAGCTGATAGGTGAGGTGCATGCCTGAGTTGTGAAGGGAGTTGGAGCGATTTGTGCAAAATGGTAGAGAAGACAAATGTACTGCTACGGACTAGGTGATGAAACTATACTGTGTCCACTTTAACTTGGCCTTAATTTGACGTCTCTCTAGCTTGAATGCTGAGCTGTAACAAGAGATTTGCACCGGGATATGGCACTTGACGAAAAAGAGCTACGGAAAGAATATACTGTAGAGCTGTAGCAGTGTCTTAGTCTGCATTTGAACTAGGAGAAATAAGCTGCAGAAGAACGAGAATCTCTGCCAAGTTAAGATGAACGAACTCTGGTGGGGTAATTGAATGTTGAATGAATATATGAGATGGTAGGTAAGTAAAGATAGACGGGATAAGGAGGAGGGATGAACTGGCACATTCAGTATAGGAGGTGAGATGAGAAGGATGGTGAATAGTCTGGCTGCAGTGATGAAAGGCTTACCAGATACTGAAATAGCTGGATATGTGGGAAGAGGTATATATGGACGGTTTGGTAAAGAAGGGGGAAATGAATTATGAATAGATTTGTGCGTAACGGGATGGAAGAATGGACTGGTAATAGTTTGTGGCTAGTTGGGAGCAGAGAGAAGGCAGGGAAACCGGGAAGTTGGTAGGTAGATTAAGAGCTGGTCGATGAGAGGTTTGAGAGGAAAGTAGGTAGGGTGGTTTGAAAGAAGGTGATGAGTAAACCCTTTGATGTTTTAATGACATTCAGGTAAGCAGGTATACTGGCAGATGTACTTGTTGGGGTAGGTAAGTAGACAGTTTTTGAGATAAGTAGACAGTGAGGTAGTCGAACGGAGAAGCAGCTTATGTTTTAGGGCCCTTTTTGATGTGGCACAGGAGACTACGTAATGCTTCTTCTCTAGCGATTTATTTTGCTTGTTGCGTCTGGAAATTTTCATGTTATTTATATAATTTTAATATAGACATAGTTTGTACCACTAACATACCAGAGGATCATGAGGAGTAATTCGCATCACAAGTCGCTAAAAAGAGGTGTTACGAATCTCCAAAGCCACCTAGAATACGGCCTTTGGTGGAGATATATAGGCTGTTTAAACTGATTGAAGGGGAGACGAGTAGAAATATCAGGAGGGTAATAAAGGAAATAAGAAGCCAGTGTATTGAGCAGACAACCACTCAGATTGACATGTGACTAGAACGGCAGGTAAGAATAGTGGTTAACTGATTGGCTAAGTATACGGGTAGGTAGGCACAGGTAGCATCATCCTTTAACAACAGCAACACAGGGATTTACTAACGAAGTAGGAACACCCCCTTTCCTTCTGGCTACTCTGTCTTTCTCTCGCCCTCGCACTCTCTCTGTCAGGATCTATCAGAAAAACTCTCTCTCTCTCTCTCACACACACACACACACACACACACACACACACACACACACACACACACACACACACACACACACACACACACACACACACACACACACACACACACACACACACACACACACGCACGCACGCACGCACGCACGCACGCACGCACGCACGCACGCACGCACGCACGCACGCACGCACGCACGCACGCACGCACGCACGCACACACACACACACACACACACACACACACACACACACACACACACACACACACACACACACACACACACACACACACACACACACACACACACACACACACACACACACACACACACACACACACACACACACACACACACACACACACACACACACACACACACACACACACACACACACACACACACACACACACACACACACACACACACACACACACACACACACACACACACACACACACACACACACACACATCCAGCAACATTATCTTCGAAAGAATTTTTCTCGTGGACGCCATAACTCGTGGTGGTTGTCTGCGTGATTATTGAGGCCGGAGGGGAGGATAATGAGAGGGGAGGGGAGGGGAGGTAAAGGGAGAAGAGTGGAGGAGAGGAAAGAGGAGGGGAGGGGAGGGGAGGGGAGAGGGAGAAAAATGAAAGGATTGAGTGTGCAGGAGAGGGGAGAGATGAAAACATGAGGGGTGAGTATAAGAGAGAGGGAGAGGGAGAGAAAAAAAAGGGAAATGAGTGAGTGATGAAGAGGAGGGAGAGGTGGAGTGAGAGGAAAACAAAAAGAAAGGGAAGAGAAGAGAAAAAATGGAGGGGTGAAAGTGGAAGAGAAGATGGAGAAGAAGAGGAAGAAGAGCGGGAGGAGTAGTGATAGTGATGAAGAGCATGGAGAAGGAAGAAACAAGAACAGATGTGTGGGGATGGAGAGGAAGGAAAAAGGATGGAGAGAGGAACAAAAAAAAAAGTGAGTGTATGGAAAGGGAAAGAGGGAGAAACAAATGAATGTTGATGAGTGTGTGGAGAGAGAGAGAGAGAGAGAGAGAGAGAGAGAGAGAGAGAGAGAGAGAGAGAATAAAAATAAGACTTGGGAAGGCGAAGGGAAGAGAATGGAAAAGGTATGGTAGAAGAATGAAGTGGGTAGAAGAGTGAGGGAGAATTGAGGTAGAGGTTGAGGATGGGACGGCTATAGGAAGGGAAAGCAGGAAGAAGTACAGAGGAGAACAACAAAGAGCCGAGGAGGAGAAGAAAGAAAAAGGGCAAAAAATGGAATAGAAGTTAATTGCCTTGTAGGAGGAGAGTATGTAGATGAAAGCGCGAAGAATCTGAGCAAAGTAAGGTGGAAGCGTTAATGAGGTTCAAACAGAAGCATTATGAGGGGGGGAAATGTGTAAAAAGAGGGCAGTGGTATGAGTTAAGAAGGGGGAAAATGTGAGGGTGAAGTCTGGATGAGAAGGCAGAGGGAAAGGGAATGATGTGGAAAGCTGATGAGGGGTCAGGACGTGTGAGGGATAAAAGAAATGATTTGGAGTGGTAGAAGGAGAATTATAATAGGTTAGGACATGTATGAGGTTGGAAAAATGTAAATGGTATAGGGTAATGGATAGATATTTGGGGACATTTTAGGGAAGGATATAAAGCGAGGGTAACAGTTTGAGCCAAAAAAGAAGTTAGATGGATGTTGGATTGATCAAAATGATACGGAGAGCAAGGGAGGATGCAAAGTGAGGAAAACATTTTGAAGCAGAAAGAGGTTAGCTAGAATAGGATACTGGATCGATATGAATGACAGAATGAGGGAAGGATGCTACTAGCGGTAAAACGAAAAGACTCTGGCATAAGGAATTAGAAGCTGTGAAGTTAACTAAGGTCAGGGTTAAACATGGGAAGTGCGAACCAGTGTAAGCTTTTGTCGTGGTTTAGCAAGGACTAGCCAGGCATGAGATGGAGTGTGATAATGCGCAGCGAAATGTGAGAGTGGACCACATAGATCTTTAGATTGAGAGGGTAAGGAAGGGGATCAGGAAGATATTTTAAGTGGCATTTCAGGTATAAGGAGGTTGAGAAAATCATGGAAGCAAACTGTTTTACTAGACTGAGAAATTGTTTAGTAATGCGAATGGTTGTGTGTGTGTGTGTGTGTGTGTGTGTGTGTGTGTGTGTGTGTGTGTGTGTGCGTGTGTGCGCGTGCGTGCGCGCGCTCATTGGTGTCCAGTTCTTTAGGGAATGAGGGAATGATATGTATACGTGTGAATGGCAATCTGGGTGAGAGAGCAAGCCAATGATATACAGCTGAGACGCGAAACAGGAGTGGAAGAGAATGTTTGTGTGAGGACTGAATGCCAGGGTGAAGTGATTGCATGTGTGAAAGTGCTATGTGTACGGAAGTGATGTATGTGTGAAATGATTGTTTGGGTGGAAGGGAATGTTTTTGTGTGAGGTGTGGTGCAAGTGATTGTGTGGAGTTAAATGTCTGTATGGAAACAATGTTTGTGTTTGAAAGTGAATGTTTTTGGAAGTGAATGTGTGTGAAGTGATTGTTTGTGTGGAAGTGCGTGAATGTTTATGTGGAAGTGAATGTTGTTGGATAAAAATACACTTTGTGAGGTGGACGTCTTTACTGAGTCACAACGTTTCGCTGTGCTGAGCTTTGTTAAGTTACTCCACAAAATTCAGCAGAGCGAAATTTCGTTGTTACTGAGTAAAGACCCTCACCTCACAAGGTGTGTTTTTATTATTATTTTGTCGACATTTTATGCCATGAAATTTTCAAAGTATTATTGGAAGTGTATGAATGAATGAATGAATGTGTGTGTGTGTGTGTGTGTGTGTGTTATGTGTGTTATGTGTAAAAGCGACTGCCTGTGAAGGCGTAAATGTTTGTGAGAAAGAGAATAATTGTGTGGGAGCGAATGTCAGGTGAGAAAGAATCAGGATGATGATGATGATGATAATGACGATGATGATGAATAGGAGTGAATTTTTGTGAGGAGGTAAATGTATGTGTGTGATGTTCGTGAGGAGGAGAATGTCTTGTATGTGAAGGTGATTTTTGCGTGAAGAAATGAGCGCGAGGGTGGTCAAAGGTGTGGTGAGGCGTGAAGGACGGTATAATCTAGGTCTGCCACTGAGAGAGAGAGAGAGAGAGAGAGAGAGAGAGAGAGAGAGAGAGAGAGAGAGAGAGAGAGAGAAAGAAAGAAATACGGCTCCTCGTCACTACTCTGTTGTGCGATTCGAAACTACTACTGTTGCCAATATATTACTACGATTAACACTGTTGTGAATTAGACCGTTTTAATAATTTTATCACAAGTTCAAGCATCGACGCAGGTTGGGGGGGTATTGTTTGTGTCCCTTGTTTTCCTGGTTGTTTGTAGTCTTTGTATTCTTAGGTTGCGTTCCAACTTAACAGGAAGTCTGCATTCATTTAGCAAGTTTAGTTTTCTAGTTTGGTACTTTCCTATCACGAGTTTGTTATTGTAGTGGTTCGTACAAGTTGATATGTTGATGGAAACCACGCAGGGTATGGAAATGCAAGAAGAGAAGTTGCTGGGGGAGCGGAGGAGGAACAGAGAATTTAAAGTTAGGGGTTGGTGGGGGGGGGGGAGGAACAGAGATTATATGTGTTAACCCCTTTTGTAAAGTAAGTTTTTTTTTCTTCATACTTTTTCTGGATTGGATCATTCAGCTTGAGACACATTACGAACTGTAGAGGCTAGATACAACTTTCATTAACCCCGTCGCTGAAGGTGAATATAATCGTCTGGTAGGCGCAGCGAAAAAAATGACGTCATTTGTCTAAAGGGAGGAGAAGTGTAGGTAAGATATAGGAAGAGGAAGAAGCAGTGATGATGGAAATTACAGGCAGTAGGAAGTATCAGAAGAGATGTGGGAAATGTAATAAAGGTTAAATGAAGGAGAAGAGAGTACAGGAAGGGAAGGTGAGTGAAGATGACCCCTGAAGAGAGAAATCATAAGAAGTGGAGGTGAGAGAAGTTTGAAGGAGAGTTAGAGAAGAGAGTTATTAAAAGGAGGGAAAGAAAAGATGAAGAAATGTGAATAGAAACACAGAGAGAAAAAATACAGTAAAGAAGGAAGGTGAGAGGTATGAATGAGAGGAGAATTTTAGAAAGAGAGGAAAGGATAATGGTCGGAGGCATGATAAGGAAAAAAGGAAAGAAAGAAAGAGGAGAGGTGATAAAAGTATGGAGGAGAATTGAATATGTAAAGAAAAGAAGGGGAAGTAAAGAGGGTGGAAACAGGACAAAAATATTAGAAAGAAAAGATGAAGAAAAGAGAATGAAAGCAGAAAAAGTAATAAAGAGGAAAGGTGAGGAGGGTATGAAGGGAGAGAAAGAGGAAGGAAGAAGAAGAAAAAGCATCAGTCAGGAAGGGCGGCAGAACCAAACACGTCACAACTTGTCTCACAACTTTCTGACCTCTTCTTTTTTCTCGCATTCTTCTTCCCCTTTCCTCACTTCCTTGCTCTCTTCTTTTCCTACCCTCTGCCTCCTTATACTTTTTTTTGTACCTTCATCCTTTCTTCATACTCCCTCCGTCTCTTTCTTCCTCTCTTTTATCCTGTTCTCCTGTCTTTTTTTTTTTTTTTTTAAATCTACCTCTGTCCTTTCTTTTCACTCCAGGCTCTTCATGTGATTTCATTTTTCTTCTCTTAACGGCTTCGTTTCCTCCATTTCCACGTTTATCATTGTCCTTTTTACTTTCCCTTCCTCCGTCAGTTATTAAGGTCTCTCTCTCTCTCTCTCTCTCTCTCTCTCTCTCTCTCTCTCTCACACACACACACACACACACACACACACACACACACACACACACTTTTTTCCTCCAGCCACCTCTCTGTTCTTATCATCAAACTCCTCAATCTTCGTCTCTTCCTTTCATCGCAGTTTTTTTTTTTGTTTCTCACATTCACTGTGTGTCTTCCTTTCGCTTCATTTTTCCCCTCTGTTTTCTGCTCGTTTGTCCACTATTTGCTCTTTCGTTTTTCTCCCTTGTCTCCTCGTCCAATTCCACTTCTTGCTTTTTCATCGTCTTTTCTTCCCTTATCTTTAGTTCCAGTCTTAGTGTTCTGCTTCTCCCTGTAATGACTTCCTCCTTTACCCCCTCTTTCCTTTTATATTGTCTCTCATTTATCATGTTTCACTCTTGCCTTGGTCTCAGTTTTCTTTGTGTTATTTGTCATTCTGTCTTTTCCTCCACACCCTCAACGTTTCTCCCATCTCTCCTATTCTTCTTCCATTTCCAGCTGTATCCCATCGTCTGCCCCTCCAGTTGAACCGTCCTTCCCCACTATTTCCGTCTACATTCCTTCCCGCAACCTCTTACTCTCCCATTAAACTTCCTTTTTCTCCTCCCCCCTCCCCCCATATCCCTACCACCCCTCATTCCTCCTTGTCAGCTGACCTTTTCCATCTTCCTGCCTCTTCACGCCCCCAAACTGTCTTTTCTATCTCCTTTCTCCATCTAGTTCACGTTGATCCTTGTCTCTCACGTTCATTTTCATTGCCCATCACTGCCCTCATTTTTCCTCTTCCGCGTTGAACAAGCTCCTACCCCATTTTTTTTCTTTTAATAGGGTGATTAGCAGGAAGAGAAAAGGTTTGATCAAGAAAGTGAAACAGAAAATTGTGATAGAATACTGTTGTATTCTACACGATGTAACACGATGGTGTTAGCGATGAAATTGAATATGTTTTTGTTGCCTTATTTTCCTGTTCTCAGGCTTCTCCTCCTCCTCCCCCTTCTCTCTTCTGTATACTCTCTCCCCTCCACTCTCATTCTAGACTGTACGCCCATCATCTTTACCTTCAAATAACGCTAGCAAAAAAGCTACCATTGCTGTTCCTTCACCCTAGCATCATTAGCATAACTTATACAGCTGCCGCGACGTACTTGTGCAGCCGTAAACAGGGTTAAAAAATACGAGGCTGTTTAAGCGGTGGGTTTTATCTGAGAAGTTTGTTTGACAGGATGTGGATGGTAATGTATGCCTTTGTGTCTGTCAGGTTTGTTTGTGTTCTGCTCGCTTGGATTAAGATCAGACAACATTATGATCGTGAGGTGTACAGTATTTCTCTCTGTGTTGCTGAAGTGGGGTAAGTTTCATTTACAACACAATACTTGAATCCAGGCTTATGATGTTGTGAGTTGCTGAAGTGAAGATAACGTGATATGATGGTCTGTGAGTTGCCGGGATGAAGTACATGAGGTGCTGGGGTGAGGCACTTGAGTTGCTGGGGTGAAATCCGTAAGTTGCCGAGGTGAAGTACATGAGTTGCTGGGATGAAGTACTTAAGTTGCTGGGGTGAAGTATGTGGTTGCAGGGGTGAAGTACATGAGTTGTTTGGATGAAGTTCGTGATTTGCTGGGTTGATGTACGTGAGTTGCTGGGGTGAAGTACGTGAATTGTTTGGGTGAAGTACGCTAGTTGCTGGAGTCAAGTACGTTAGTTGCTGGGGTGAAGTACGTGCGTTGTTTGGATGAAGTACATGAGTTGTTTAGATGAAGTAGGCTACGTGAGTTGCTGGTTTGAAGGGTAATGTAATCCTTCATGTGTAAGTGGGTTTTATAACGGTTTTTGTGTATGTGGGGGAGGAGGATAGTTTAAGTGTATGGGGTGGAGGGTATAGTGTTGTGAGTGTGTGGGGTGGAGGGTAGTGTTGTGAGTGTGTGGGGTGGAGGGTAGTGTTATGAGTGTGTGGGGCGAAGGAAAGTGTTGTGTGTGCGGTGAACGGTGGTGTTGTGAGTGTGTGGGGCGGAGGGTAGTGTTGTGGGTGTGTGGGGCGAAGGAAAGTGTTGTGAGTGTGTGGGGTGAACGGTAGTGTTGTGAATGTGGGGGGTGGAGGGTAGTGTTGTGAGTGTGTGGGGTGAACGGTAGTGTTGTGAGTGTGTGGGGTGGAGGGTAGTGTTGTGAGTGTGTGGGGCGAAGGAAAGTGTTGTGAGTGTGTGGGGTGAACGGTAGTGTTGTGAGTGTGTGTGGTGGACGGTAGCGTTGTGAGTGTGTGGGGTGAAGGGTAATGTGAGTGAGTGGGGTGAAGTGTAGCGTTGTTAGTGTGTGGGGTGGAGGGTTGTGTTGTGAGTGTGTGGGGTGGAGGGTAGTGTTGTGAGTGTGTGGGGTGGAGGGTAGTGTTGGTGGTGTGTGGGTTGGAGGGTAGTGTTGGTGGTATGTGGGGTGGAGGGTAGTGTTGTGAGTGTGTGGGGTGGAGGGTAGTGTTGGGAGTATGTGGGGTGGAGGGTATTGTTGGTGGTGTGTGGGGTGGAGGGTAGTGTTGGTAGTGTGTGGGGTGGAGGGTAGTGTTGTGAGTGTGTGGGGTGGAGGGTAGTGTTGGTGGTGTGTGGGGTGAACGTGTTGGTTAGCGTAGTCAGGTGTGCGTGGCGTATCACCTGGCAGTCCCTCCTCGTCACGCCACCCACACGACTGGTAAACACGCCGCTGGCTTCCTCTCTCATGCCGCTGGGTTACGGTGCGGTGCTGGGGGAATCTTTGGGGGTGGCGAGTTCATTGGGTAGAGGTACATAGGCAGTCATGGAAGAGGTGGGCAGGGATGCATGTTGGCTATATCGGGACTGATACGAAAACAGCTGTTGCAGTTTTCCACGAGTATCTAAGTTTTTGTTAATGCAGGAGTAACAAGAGATATGTTTAGAGTCTGTTTTTAGCTTCCAAGTCTTTCCTGCAACAACATACCTGAGTTACATTAAATTCATTGGAGGTTTATGTGGGACTGTCAGTCTGGCACTGTGGAATTCTAGTAAGTATATAGTATATGTGTGAAGTTTTTACTATAGTAGGTGGGAGCGGGGTTGTAATGATATATATATATATATATTAGAAGGTGGGGGCGCTCGCCATCCACTTACTGGATGTAGTGCTGCTCTCGGGTTTCTCCCCTTTCCTCTCCTCCATGCTTCTTTCATTCCATCTTCCTCTGTCTTTCTTTCCTTCATTTTTTCCTCGTCCTTGTGCCTACGGGTGACTTTACACTCCCTCTTCTGTCTTCCTTTCCTTCATTCTTTCCTCTTCCGTCTGCCTGTGAGTGACTCTACACTGAGTGACAAGCCAAATGGTTTCCTGTACACCAGGAAACCTTTTACTACGCTGGGTGGTAACCATATAACCAAATTTTGGCGCCTGGTGGTTTAGTGGATAATTACGGCACTCCAGTCGGGTTGAGCCTGTGCAGGTTTATATCCAAGGGATGGTTGGGGTTTATTGCTCACGTAATACCACTCAGGGATGAGTGAGGCTGGTCACTCTCATATATGTCAGGACCAACTTGCCTAGCCCCGGGCTCCTACGCTCCTCATGGGGCAACGTAGGATTGGATGATGAATGGATTATATATATATATATATATATATATATATATATATATATATATATATATATATATATATATATATATATATATGTGTGTGTGTGTGTGTGTGTGTATTTATTTATTTATTTTTTTCTCAGAGTGGATGGTTTATTTATTTTCAGAATAAAATCTTTGCTCAAATATATTCCAGAATACCAAATTTTGTAACTTCTAAAGCCTCTAAATATTTAAAGAATTTTTTCCCTACCAAGAGTTGTAAACATTTACGACATTTGCACGTACTTCGATTTACGGTAATCATTAAAGACTTACCTCTCTTCCCGAGTCGCGATACATTTACCTCTTTTTCAGAGCCGCTGAATATTTGTGCGGTTACCTACACCCTCTAAATGTTTCACCTGGTATTTTCCCAACCACTAATTGTATTTATGGTTACCTTCAACACTGACTATTTTCATATGTTTACGGAAGATCATGTATTTTGCACTCTTCCTTCACACTTGCATAATTCCTTCCAGATCATTCAACATTTCTCACTGGCTTCACAATACGCTTAACTAGCGCATTTACTTTCCGTGCCAGCTGATTTGTGCTCATAATTAACACTGATGCTCCCATGACTCACTCTTGGCTATGTCTGAACTTCTGACCTTGCTGAAATACACTACTAGAGCTGTCCTGATGATGAGAGAGTTAGTGGTACCAGTATTAACACCATTACATTCCTATGCATTAAATGTTATGACTACAGTGCCGTCTGTAGGTTAGCGTGGGTTATATTCCTCTGGCGTGATGTGCATTAGAATACTGCTGTACAGTTGCACCAACGGTGAGAAGAATAGCCACCTAATGTATAGCGCATTTTTCTTGCAGCAAGCTGTCCTGATGATGAGAGAGTTAATGGTACCAGTATTAACACCATTACATTCCTATGCATTAAATGTTATGACTACAGTGCCGTCTGTAGGTTAGCGTGGGTTATATTCCTCTGGCGTGAGGTGCATTAGAATACTGCTGTACAGTTGCACCAACGGTGAGAAGAATAGCCACCTAATGTATAGCGCGTTTTTCTTGCAGCAAAAGTTTGTATCGGATGCTTTTAAAATTTGTTAATTAAGAAGACCCTGTTGGTTCCAGAATAATTAAGTACCCGTAAGCTCTTTTCCAAGGCAGATTCTTAAACATTTACATTTTAAAATTACCTTTAAAAATAACATAGGCATGCTTACGTTGAACTCCACAACTGAGTAAGTATTTATGTCCAAAACTGCTAAATGTTTGCGCATTGCGTGTGGAAAAATACTTACAATATAGCGTCAGCGCCACGACATAACCATATTTAAACCAGTGAAAAAAAATGTCAGTTACCTTGCAAAACTAGTGTTTTGACGCCAACTACCAAAGCCACACATTAGCATCTTGACTACTAACCAATACGACACGTTATTCTTAAGATGTTGAGTAACAAATTTTTAATTTTCGGAGCTATAATAACTCATGTTTTAGAACCATAGCTCACTCACTTATTACATAAAGTGTGCATAATGGACTCAGTATACGAGTATTCAGTTGTCAATGGATGGTCATACTTTAATATAAACTTAGCATGGAATGGAGTAAATGGATTCAAGGTACTTGGGTAAAATATAGTTTATATGTGTACTGTATATATACATACGGTATATATATATATATATATATATCCTATAGATAGATAGATATAGATATATAAATATAGATATATATATATATATATATATCCTATAGATAGATAGATATAGATATATAAATATAGATATAGATAGATAGATAGTTACACGAGAACACACACACACACACACACACACACACACACACACACACACACCTATACACACACACTCCTTTCACCTTTGTTTGGCATGTGCTCATCGGTACATTTACCTCAGTCGCACTCAATCACAATCTTCTTTCGCGTCAGTCCTTTACATTTCCCTATTGCACTTTTTTTTCCTAGCTTTCCCTCTTTTGACACCTGCCTCAGATCCCCTCCTGTGCCTCCTTCTATGCCCCAGCTCACGGCCTCTACCTATCACAACAAAACCTCTGCTGTATTGACGTTGCGCTCTGGTGCCGACTTTGTTCGGCGACTCACCCTCATCACCAACTTGCCTCACCCCTGCGGCATTCCTTCGTTACGCACATGCAACACCCGCGTAACAGCGATGCCTGGAAAACTGCGGATTCTGTACAGTTAGATATAATTCAGGTATGATGCAAGTGAATACGAACTTCAGTTTTACTTTATTATACATGTTGAATTGGCGTTACAAAGTCGCTAGATATAATTGAAATATGCTGAAAAAATCTGTGGTTAAAAAAAAATGTTGACTCAGCAAAGTATCGGTAGAGAGTTGGCCTGCAGTCATGACGGACCAGGGTTCAAATCCCGCTGGGGCAGGGAACAGTTTAAGGATTTGAATTTCATAAATATCAGACTTTACTAATCTACCAGAAGACCCGCCGGCATGTCGCAAAAATACCCCCGCAAATACCAATACACCAGTCCTGTATGAGACAGCCCTAGCATGTATTAAATATGGACGGTGGGTGTTAGCGCCGAAGTGGTGACATGTAAATGTGTACGGTACGTAGGAGGACTACTGGGCCTTGAAAGCAGGCTGTGAAGCCTATGCCCAGAGTCGGTCACATAAAAAAAAAAAAAAAAATATTGCCAGACACCATAATCCCGTAAGGGGTGACCATTTGACTTTGAGTTATTTGTTTTACGGGGAGGGGCACTAACCCTCCACCAACCCACTTGCTGACACATAGGGAGCACATATGGTTTGGTTATATGGTTACCACCCAGCGTTGTAAATGGTTTCTTGGCTTACAGGAAACCAGTTGGCATGTCACTCAATGTAAAGCCACCTGTAAAGGAGAGAAAAGAAGTGACAGGAAAGATGGGAGAAATAGGAAGAGAGGAGGGCAAGCACAGAAAAAGAATGATAAAGGCTAAGGAAGAAGTAGGCAGCACTACATCAAGTGAGTGGATGATGGTCGCCACCACCTAAATATAATCAGAGATATGCTGTATGTGTGTTTATTAGCATATATGATGACTGCAGTATTGTATACAGCGTTTCAGTAATTATAAAGCAGACTAATTATGAACCGACTATTGTGGAAAGTACAGTTCAAGCTCATTTGCATGGAAATATTAATAATTTGTCGCGGTATGCAAGTCAGTAAATGTAATTAATGATATGGAGGCTTGTGAAGTTCTTACTGCAGTTAAATTCTGTGGATATGGAGAATAAAGAAACTTAGAGAATTTGAAACACCTTACTAAAATAATGGATCCTTAGTCATGTCCGTAATTGCAAAGTAACAACAGTGGGTGTGAAATGTGATTATTCTTTGTACCCTTTTGTACACCATTATAGTTATGAATAGTGGTATGTAGAAGTTCGATGGTGTGGTAGAAAAAAAAAAAATTGGGAACCGGCAGACCAACTTTGTATTGAGGGGAAAAAAAACCTTCCGTTGAAGTTGTGTGTAAGTTTTGTGTGTGTTTGAAGAGGATGTGTCGGGGTAGAGGTGGGTGCAGCCGGAGGCACAAAAAAACTAATCCCGAAGTTCCTAACGCTTTGTTACACGCTGGATTATGTTATAAAGTTCTTGTGTTCTTCGTTCAGCACTGTTTGATGCAGTATCCCAGTTTATTATCTCAAAATGACTGGATAAAGGTGTGTGTGTGTTTGTGTGTGTGTGTGTGTGTGTGTACATAACGCATAAAACTATCAAAGAATCATCGTACATGTTTGCCCCTCTTCATGTAAGGGACTTTTTCCAGGGTTCAGTCACCAAAATTCCCTGTAAAGTCAAATGACGGGTATTGTTAGAGAACGTTGCGGTGACGGGTGTTGGTAGCGGGGAACTGCATTATGTGTAAGCCTACGAGATGTGCTTGCTGACGGTAGTGTTTATGGTACTAGATAACGTACAGGCCTTTGATACTGGTATAAAGTGTTCAGGCTATATAGCTGCTCCTTGGTTGTTGTGATGGTACTTGGTAGATGAGACTGAGAATTCGTTGTAGGATTTGTGATATGTGATAGATGTGGTGGAGGGATAAGTTACGGTAAAAGTTGAAGTGAAGTTACTGGTAGATGGTTGAGGCTGACGAATTGGCTGTAGTTGTGGTTGTATGGATGCTGTGGTAGTATTGGTTGATGTAGCTGCAATGGTAGAGGACCTGGTTTTTGGTAATTAGGGAAAGGTGGTGCTGGGGTGATGGATGTGGTGAGGAAAGTTGTGAGAGCGAGATACTATGATGGTGGTGGTGAGTGGTAGCGATGGATTTGGGTGGTGGATGTGGTGAGGGAGGTGGTAAAGGTAGTGATTGACATGGTGAGGGAAGTGGTAAGTGATAGTGATGGATGTGGTGAGGGTGATGGAGAGTGGTAGTGATGGATATGGTGAGGGTGATGGTGAGTAGTAGTGATGGATGTGGTGAGGGAGCTTGTGAGAGCGAGACATGACAGCGGTGGTGGTGACGTGAGTGATCGATGGCAGGACCTGGCAGAAACACCAGGCTGCTCCACCCTCCACCACACCCATCACAACTAGCCAACCGCCTCACTCCTCCACCACACCTACCATCACTGCCACACTACTCCACCACACCTGCCAAAGCCCCCACACTACTTAACCACACCTTCCGCAGCAGTCAATATACTCCACTACAACCACCGTATTCCACCACATATACTTTCCTCTTCCTTCACATCATCTGCCTTAATCCACATCTGCTACCAAGCTTCACCACATTTACCATCATACGCCACCATGCCTACCACTGTCACCTCATTCCACCATAGCTCCACTTCCACCATATTCATCCACCACAATATGTACGCTTCTCCACCATACTTACCCCCTTCCTTTTCCATCGTACATACCACAACTGCCACCCTGCTTCCCCACAACTGCCACCTTGCCTCCCCACAACTGCTACCTTACTTCCCCACAACTGCCACCTTGCTTCCCCACAACTGCCACCTTGCTTCCCCACAACTGCTACCTTACTTCCCCACTACTGCTACCTTGCTTCCCCACAACTGCCACCTTGCTTCCCCACAACTGCCGCCTTGCTTCCCCACAGCTGCTACCTTACTTCCCCACAACTGCCACCTTACTTCCCCACAACTGCTACCTTACTTTCCCACAACGGCCACCTTACTACCCCACAACTGCCACCTTGCTTCCCCATAACTGCCATCTTGCCTCCCCACAACAGCCACTTTGCTTTCCCCACAGCTACCACCTAAGGCCACCACAACTATGATAGCACGTTATTCCACCACATCTACCACAACTACCCCTTGTCTACCTCATTTCCCAGAACGGTCACCCTACGCCTCCAACACATTTCCTTCAGTCAGCATCCTAATCCACACCCATCTCCCTCGCTGCGGGAGGAGCACCTTCACTTGGTGGCTCCGATATAACTGGGCGTCTTCACTATCCATTAATACAAACATCCCTCCACTCCCTATCTGTACCCCTAAATGAGGAGGGTAGACTTCGGGAGGAGGACAGTTTTGGTCTGCAGTCTACCGGGTTTATGTCCAGATGAGCCTTAGGCAGCAACAACAACAGCAGCAACCATCTACCTCCCTGCCCTTCCAATACACCTACTGTACTTCAGCCAATATCCTAATTCATCGCCTTAATTCATCACCTGCGGGTATCTCTTCACTTTAGTACCGACCACAACCTGCACAGTTAACTTCCTTCGCAGCTCAAGTTGTGATCAAAGCGGTAGGCAGAGTTGAGGGTTATCTACACTGTAGTACTGGATACGCGGAGAACAGGTATTACCGGCATTTCTTTTACATATTGCTGTATTTGATATGTATGTACGTCCGTCCATTCATTCTTACTTGTACATTTATACCGGGATATATATATATATGTGTGTGTGTGTATGCATGTCTGTCTATCTGTCTGTCTATCTATCTATCTGTCTATCTATCTATCTATCTATATGTATAGTATGTGTGTGTGTGTGTGTGTGTGTGTGTGTGTGTGTGTGTGTGAACATATATAGATATAGATGTACACACACATAGGCCACATAAAGTAAGTCGTGTACATATATATGTCCATCCATCTTTCCGTGTTTTTCTTATTGTGCATTCACATTTTTGTCCCTCATTCCTAACTTCCTACCTTCAATTCTTGTCCATCCCTCCAATCCTCCATCTCTACCGTGTACGGCATATGCCTGTCTTGCCTTCTTTGTTTATCCGTTTGCCTATCCGTATATCTGTCCGTCTTTCCTTCCTTTGGCTCTTGCCCGTCCATCCAACCATCCATCCATCTAGCCATCCATCCTTCCCTCATATGTTTCCATCCATTCAGTGTCTCTCATTCCCTGCCTATTGGCCTCTGGCATACTCACGTATACATTAATGTGTCCCTTGTCGTTGTATGTGTTAGTTTGGATGCCCTCGTGGGTGTGCCTTCCTGTCAGCGACCAGAGAGGGTAAACCAGTTTTATGCTGGGGTATGATGATAATGTTTGTGTGCGTGTACGTGTTCTGGTGCCTCTGTTTATGTGTATATGTGAAAGCACATGTAAGTATGGGAGTGTAATACGAGCTTTACGCCCGTAGTCTTGAAACTGAGGGCAGGGGTTACCCTTCCCGCACCCTGCTCAAGGTGGAAGCTCACACCTTCAACGTAAGTGGTAATCTTGAAAGCGTGAGAGCGCACCCCTTCGTGTGGGTAGGCGAGGCAAACAGTTGATAACACTGCTAATTTTAAAATTCAAAATCTTAAAATAAAAACAATAAATATGAGTTTCTAAGATTCACACACAATATAATCTATTAATGATTGCAATTCATACCTCTTCAGTTATTAACGACTGGTATTTGTTCTTGAATACTCTGTATAGTATGCATGCAGGATTTGGAGAACCTGTGTCGCGGGAAAAATTCGGTGTCAGACGAAGCGTCAAGGGGGTTCATGCGGTCAGTAATAACCCTGCGAATATGCCTTGGCTGGTTATACCGATTTTGACTACATTTCTGCCCCAAATGCTTGTTTTTGCCATTCTTCCCACCCAGAACCCCGAAATCCCACCCCCCAAGACACGGGGTGGGGTGGGGGGTAATTTGAAAACCAATCACGAACACCGAAAATAAAAGCCAAATTCGTTCAGATCACGCCAAAATACACCAGAAAATATACTGCCAAGCCAAAACAAATTAGTGCAGACTTCCAAAAGCCCAACGAACGCAAACAGAGACTTTGTAATTCAAACTAACTGGCTGTGCACCAGTCGTCTGTTTAGGTAGTACTCGGCCATTCTTTACTGTAGGAATTATTTCACTTACTAAGCAGACTAATTATAAAAGTATCATGCACCATATCTGATAAACGGGTTGGTATAGTAGCCGCAGCGAGAAATGAACGCTGTGGTGGGGCAGCCGGGATGACCGGGGATTCCCCCACTGTAGCCATATCCACATGTCACCGACCATCGGCCACCGCTGCAGCCCCGCTCCATGATCCTTACCCTGTGTCTCTGGCTTTCTCTTTCTCTCTCGGTTTCTATATAAACTGGTGTATTTCCGAAACTAATTATGAAATTATTATGACTTTTGTTCCACACCACCACTGAGGTAAAAATCAAGGAGAGTTTTCTGTATAAAGGTTTCCCCCCCCCTCCTAAATGTGGCATATGAGCGGGGGAGTGCGGCCTTGCCGATACCTCCGCCTGACCCATAATTATACACTCGCCAGAACTGACCTGCCCTCAGACAAGGGGGGGGAAACCTTTATACAGAAAACTCTCCTTGATTTTTACCTCAGTGGTGGTGTGGAACAAAAGTCATAATAATTTCATAATTAGTTTCGGAAATACACCAGTTTATATAGAAACCGAGAGAGAAAGAGAAAGCCAGAGACACAGGGTAAGGATCATGGAGCGGGGCTGCAGAGGTGGCCGATGGTCGGTGACATCCTACCTCTATGGTCGGTGATGTGGATATGGCTACAGTGGGGGAATCCCCGGACATCCCGGCTGCCCCACCACAGCGTTCATTTCTCGCTGCAGCTACTATAGTTATATTGAGAAATAAAATGGAAGTGGATACAGTATCTCATCTTTGTTTTCGTCTCGTCGTAAATTAACCATCTCCAGAGAAGCGGTGAAGTCTTTTAAAACGATAAAAATATTAAATGCTTATTATTTTCTTTACTCGATGTTTTTATCATTGAATTAAAATTCCCATCACACTCACCATAGGGTCCTTCAAATTCTATGTAGTTTTCTTTGCATAAAGCTGCTATAATATGACAAAGGGGCATGCGAAGGGATGCTGTGAGACTTCCCGCGGATTCCAGTGCAACGCTGGGGTAATCCTCTCCCGTTCACCGGGGAACGCTCTCCCTTTCGTCCGTTAAGACTACCAAACGATGCGGATAGGGCAAGGTGAACGCCTGCCCACAGCTTAAGACTACGGCCGTTAGTGCCACAGAAGTGTGATTTTTCACTGTCAGAACACCTTAAGGTGTAAGAAGTAATAAATGTTGTGTTGTATGTGTATACATATTATCTGGTTGTATTTGTATCTGTATCATTCAGTATTAGGAAGGAGAATGATTGTTAGAATTAACCCTTCCCCTTGCTGGCGAACTACGAATGTAGTGTTGATATCTTTCGGAGACTGGTGTGTGTGAAAGTTGAAATGTAATGTTGTTTTTAAGTAATAGAGGTGAATGCCATCAGTAGAACAGACAGGTTGCGAACATTTGCAAACATATGAAAGGACCTACTACCAGCAACCATTTTTTAATGTGCGCCACGTATGGGGTTCGAATCCTAGACTCGACATAAACGCATCGCTAAACGAGAACACTACCCATCGAACCACAGCGGGTCCGCGCGCATGTTACCGTACGTAAAAGTATGTATGAATTTCACGAGAATACTAAGAGTTTTCAGCTAGTGTCGGTGTTGGGGGAGTGGCCGTAGTAACATTAGTCAGACTCTCGGGTGGTTATTGAATTAGCGAGAGGAGGGCGGGTGTGAGGAGCAGGAGCGGGGCTCATCCCCTGGGCGTGAGGCTCCTGCAGATGAACCCACTACGACCCTCAGCTCTTCCGTCCCTTCCTTCCTTCCCTTCCCTGCCGCTTCTTCCTCGATGGGGTCATTTTATACGATGATATTGCTTTCTGTTCTTTAGCCTCCATTCATTCTTTTTCTGTGATGGATCCTCTTGTCATGTCGGCTTTTCTTCTTATCCTTTCCTGTCTCTTCTATCCTTTCATTCCCTTTTTTGTTGCTGGTTCTCTGATGGCTTCCTTTTTCGTACGCGTCCTTTGCTTCCTGCACTTTATCTTCCGTATTTGTATTTCTTCGTGACAGGGCATTTTTTTGGTATGTTTCTTTATGTCTTAGACTTCATCCTTTCTTCTTCCGTAATACGTGTAGTCCCTCTTAATATGCACTTGATTTGTCCCCTATCCTTTATCCTCTGTGTCTTACTTTCCTTTTCTGTCGCATCTTACCTTTTCTTACCTTTCTTTGCTCTCAATCTTTTATCTTCAGCCCCTTAGCGTCCAGCATTTTTTCCTCGCTTCCTTCTTTCCGTTGCTACCTTAATTCTTATTCCCTTATCATACTCTTAATTTTTCTGTGATGGGGCCTATTTGTGTTCCACTTTCATTATTGGTCGTCAGCCCTTTCTTTTTGAGGTAGCTTCTCCCATTTTATACCATACCGTACCTTTTCTTAAATTCATTTTCGTTCTCTTTGTCAGCCACCATACCGTTGCTTCCTTTTCTTCATGTCTTCCCTCATTTTCGTCCTGTTGTTTCATTTAGTGACATGGTCTCCTCTCCGTCCTCGTTGTATCATCCCGTCATTCATTTTCATGTTGTTTCATTTCTTGATGTAGCCGCCTTTCCTACCTCGCTTTCACCTCCCGTCATTTACTCTCTCTCCATCCCTTCCTCCCACTCGTTTTTTCTTCTTCCTTTTCTTCTCTCCTTCGTGCTTCCTGCCCCATCCTTGCTTCCTGCCCTAGAACTGCGCTCCGCCATCTTGTCCCTGCTTTTGTTTCGCGTGTTTTTCTTATCTGTTTTTGTTTCCCGTCGATGAACTACACACACACACGTCCCGATTCAGCCTCCCTCACTTCCCTTGCTCTTCGGTTTTTCTCCAAACTTCTATTTTTTTTAGTTTTTTTGGTGGTAGTACCACTCCAGTTGGTTATATATATATATTTTTTTTCTGTCTTCTCAGTCCTTGTTAGACGTTGTTTCTTCATGCTTTAGTTCTCTCATTTTCTCATTCCAGTATTCTGTTGTCAACGTTTCACCGCTATTTTCGTCCAGGTTTGTCATATCACTTCTTTCTGATGTCCTGTCAGAACATATTATTCTTTAACCATGTATTCCTTTCTCCTGTCTGCATCCTGTCCTAGTTTCGTATTTCCTTTCGCTTCGTATTTCCTTTCGCTGCATTGTGCTGTTCTTTCCGCAGGCCGTCTTTTCCTCCACCCCTGCTTGCCGTTTTCCCTTTTCTCCCCGCCTGTAGTTTTCCCCCTTTCTCCCTGTCTACAGTCTTGCCTTTCCTCCCTGCCTTATCCCTCTGTTTGAGTCCTTGTTATTGTGCCTTCCCTCGGGCCGTTTTCTCCCCTTGTTATTCCCCTCTCCTGTTTTCGTTCCCTCTTGACGCCACACCCTTTTCCATGGTGTCCCACGGTCTGTTTTCCTTCCCTTTCATGTTTCTGCCATTTCCCTGTCACCAATAGTCTCCATTTTCCCCTTCATACGGTTTCAAATTCCATTGCTTTTCTGCCTAACCTAATCTTTTTCCGTGTTGTCCCTCTGCCTCTGTTCCCATTTGCCTGATCTACATTATCGGCATCAGATAGTTGCTGTTTTCCTCTTCGCACATTCCCCTGTACCATTATTCCTTTGCTGAACACTGTTTCATAATGTCTGCCTCTCTGTATTCTCTTTCTCTCGTATCTACCATTCCCTAACCTGATTGTCGTCATTTTCCCCTTCTTATGTTCCCCTTTATCCATACTCAGTAAAAGTAATCCACCCCGCTTTCACCTTCCTACTTTTCCTAAACCCTTTTACCTCAGCTGTACTGTTTGTAACTTGTCGGCTTAATTTTTTCTCATCTCTTGTCCCCTTCCACACCTCCTTGGTCTTTTCATGGTAGCCATCATCTTCGAGTTTCTCCCAGTGACACCCTCTCTTTCCTTGTTCTATCTCTTCCTCGCCCCTTCCTCTTTGGTCTTTTCGTAGTAGCCATCCTCCTCCAGTCTCTCCCTGTGTCATCCTCTCTCTCCTTCCTTGTTCTATTTCTTTCTCACCCCATACACATTTTCTCACACCTGATTTTCTGTTACTCATTTTTTCTCCCTTTGACTTTTTCACTATCATCTCTCTACCTCCTCTCATTCTCTCATCCCACCTCATCCTCTCTATCTCCCACCCTTCCCTCCCCATCTCCTCCGTGCATTCTCCCACCTTACCCTGCCCTTATTCTCTCTTTTCACCTCCTCTCATTCCCTCATTCTCTCAGCTCTCTCCCTTCCTCCTCCTCTCGTCCAGCCCTACAAGCTTGCTCCACGTCTTTGGCCGTCCATCCACCCAGCCAACTAGCAGATTGGACAAGGGGAAGGGGTGAAGGTAAAGAGGGGGAATTGCCCAGCTGAATGGACACACGGCAAGGGAAGGGGAGAAGGAAGATGAGGGAGAAGAGGGAGATTATGGGGAATAGGAGGAAGATGAGGGAGAAGAGGAAGATCAGGAGGAAGATGAGGGAAGAGGATGAAGACGACGACAGCGATTAAGGGAGTATATGAGGTGAAGGAAAGGAGGATGGTGAGGGATAAGGAAAGAAGTTTGTTTGGGGGGGGGGGAAGTGGGAAAGAAAGCTAAGAGCAGAGAAGTGAGAGAAGTGAAGGAAATTATGATATGGACTGAAGATGAGGAAGGGGCGAGAGATTAAGAAGTATACAAGTTGTGCGATAAGAGGCTTGGGGAGGGGGGAAGAGAAGTTAACACAAAGGGGTTGAAGAGAAAGTTGAGAGCAGAGAAATGAAGGAAGTGATGACTTGAAATCGTGGGATGGATGGAACGAGTGAGAAGCAAGGGAAGGAGGCCGGAGATGAAGGGAAAAGTAAGATGAGGAGGAAAATTTGGAGGTTTATGATGAGGGAAATGACAGAAGTAAATAAATGAAAAGGAGTGGAAGAAAAAAGTGAGTTCGTAGAATTGATTTAAGTAATGACATAAAGTGATGATGGTAGAAAAAAGGAATGAGATAAGGAAAAGGATAATATAGTAAGAGACTTTGGGAGGTGTGGGCTGATTGAATTAAGAGGAAAGTGTGTTAAGGGAATTCGGTCAGGAACTAGCGAACAGATTGAAAGGGAAGAGATTGAAAAGGTAGACTGAGACGTGGCTGGAATATTGTGAAAATAATGAAATATAAATTGGCGGAGATATAATAGTTTCTGAAAAAGTGAACTATTTGGAAAGGAAGCATGAAAAAATGTAAGGAAGCTTGAGTAGAATATAGGCTTAATCAGAAAACACTCCGAACAAATTAAATGCTGAAAAACTGAGTTAATTTTAAAGAATGGGATTGAAGATGTATTCTTAAGCGCAACTGGAAATTATTGAAAATAGGGAAGCTAAACAGAAGACAGTGAATAAGAACTTGGGAATGTGCAAATGGAAGGCACTGGATGAAATTAAGCGAAGTGGTTTGCGAGTGAAAGGAACAGAAAATTGGAGAAGAGGTGAAAGGAAGGGAAAATGTATCGAGGCGAATAGAGAGCATTTTGTTGTAAGGGAAGTCTTAAAATGTGTCCTTTTGTTACACTTGGACGATATTCATGCATTTGAAATCTATTGCAATACCCAAAGAGCAATATAAAAGAAATGAATAAATGTTTTATAACTGCTTTACAACCATAAGCCATAAGCTACAAGGCTTCATCAGTTAGATCTGACTTACACGATAGGGAATTTTCCAAGACGTATGGCTGTTTTTCATTCAGTAATTCTGGATACCAGGTAGTTTTTCTGTCTGTCTATCCGCCATCCAGTCCTTTATTGCTCAGTCAAGTGTGTACGAGTCTGGGGCTTTATTGCCTAGTCCCGAAATGTAAGGGAAATAGTGTGTTAGCAGTACACCCCAACCACCTTTCGAATGTAAACTTTTACAGGCTGCATCCAATTGGTGCACCGTAATTCAGTAAACCACGAAGCTTCCATTTGATTGTGTGGTTACCACCTAACGTAGGAATCGTGGAGTGGGGTGGGGCGGTTCTGGGCTCCCTAAATCCTCGTGTGACTCAAGCACTGATGAAGCAAAGCATTTCACCAGTCTGTCCCTAAATCCCGTGCCTGAATTGCCTGGTGAGGGTGTGATTGGTCGGCGGGGTTGCTGGGAGAATAATTTAAGTGGCCCTCTGGGTTTTGGAAGGGGCACTGCAGGGAGGGGCCAAGCTTTTTTTTTTTTTTTTTTTTTTCCCCGGCAGCTGGTAGTAATAGTAGTAGTAGTAGTTGGAGGAGGAGGAGGAGGAAGAGAGAGAGAGAGAGAGAGAGAGAGAGAGAGAGAGAGAGAGAGAGAGAGAGTGAGAGAGGAGGAAATGATGGTGTTAATGATAGTGCTTTTAATGTACTATTATTATTATTATTATTATTATTATTATTATCATCATCATCATTATCATCATTATTATTATTATCATCATTATCATTATTATTATGATTAGTATGAGATTAGTTATTACCTATTAAGTACGTATTAGGTGATAATATTTACGCCTCGCTTAAACACGTTTGCAGGTTGCGGAGGTGTGGTAGGGTAGGGTGGGGTAGAGGGAAGGTAGGTAGGTAGGTCCAGGTGCACGTGATTAATGATCCCCTGCCACTGACGCTCCATTTTTTATCATGATGGTGGTGGTCAGCGGCAAGCAGTCTCCCTCCACGAGCAAGCCTTTCCATTTTCTTTAGTTTTAACGTCCAGTGACTGGGACAACTCTACTATTCTGTTCTTTCTTAACTCCAGACGATATTATTCAACTGAGTGAGCCATGGTAACCTGATTAAAAAAAAAAAAAAAAATCTAGTGGAATCAGTAAATTAAAAAAAATGTCATTGCAGTATAGTGGTTATACGATATATATAAAATAGGAGGTCGGGTATGCTTCCCCCCTTGAAAATAATTCTGCTTCTGACGGTACATATTTTGCTTTCCTAATTTATGTTCGTTTTTTCGTTTACATAACGTTAATGATGGCGCACGTTCTTCCCCTCACAGTTATTAATGATATTGCACGCCTTTGTTGGAATTAAACACTTGTTTCTTACTTTTTTTTTCTTACTGACTGACAGGCATAGGTTATTACTTTCCTAATGCTGTACTGGTTGTGATGCAGAAAGTTCGTGTGATATTATTATTATTATTATTATTACCAGCAACATGCTAACTCTTTCAGCCGAAGGATATAATTTGAGTTTAGACCTGCTGACTTCAAACGATTTCATTTACCTTAGGTGAGACTTTCCTGACTGAAGGCATTTAGTGTTGAGGATTAAGTGTGGATTTAAGTTCAAGGTAAAGTTTTATGTGCTCTGAGTTTTGCTGTTAGTTTAAATTATCCTTAGCAACACATTAACCTCGTACGTTCGCTGACTTTATTTTTTTGTTTTTAATACTATTCTTACTACCTTCAGACGATTTTGCCCGGCCCAGGATTTTCTTTTATTTGTTTGGCTGGATGTAGCTTTCCTGAACTCGTGAAGGATGAGTGATCATTCCTAAGTTGAATTAAGTTGTTCGGAGGCAGGAAGAATAAACTATAGGAAGACATCGTCGTACTGAAGGGATTATATATCGTAGAGTTAAGGTTTGGTAACATGCTGTGTAGGTTAGTCACTTTCAGTTAACTTCTTTTTTTTTTTTTTTCTGTGTGCGGACAAATTAGCTTGGGAGACTTCAAATTGGTGGAGTTACGTACTACGATACAGCCGCCTTTAACATTCCACAGGTAGAGCACTCTCCTAAACTAATTAATCGTATTTTTGGAACAAGATTGAAAATATATAGGATTTACTGGGAATGAAGTGATCACAGAGCTAAGAGGCGATAGTTTGTCATGTTTAGTTAAAAAGCTAATTTGTCGATTTGTGTTAGATTTTGAGTTTCAGGTAATATCAAGGTGGAATCTCCTGCGACGGTTTTGTTGGTCTGCCTCGAAAAACCAGAGTTTTCGTGAACTAATTTACCAAAGCTTTGCAGAAACATACTTGCATTTACGTACCCCGCAGCTTGAAAGTAGATTATTACGTAAGGTTTTCAATGTGTGTTTACTAGGAAGACTGTATAGATTCAATGAGTAACATTAACACATGAACACGCGTTGCTTGGACCCTCTTCATATCGGAAGTTGAATCCAAGTCTCTTCCATTGTGTGAGTACGGTATAATTGTTTCATTGTAACATCTGCTTTTTCAAGTTGCATTTGTATGAGGTTTCAGAGTATTATTATTATCATTATTATTATTATTATAATTATTAATATTATTATTATTATTATTATAATTATTAATATTATTATTATTATTATTGTTGTTATTATTATCATCGTTGTAGTTTTCGCTGATGTGGGTGAATTATATTGAAGCTTATTTGTTGTTAAAGATGGATTATTAGATTTTAGCGAAGGATTTTCTGGGGGTAGTCGTGTAAAATAAATTCGAAAAATTTCCGAAGAAATTTCAAATTGATGGGAAACGATAAGAAAGGTAAATGGTAGTGACCGTGAAGAAAGGAAAGAGACTTATTAATGGAGAAGGAAGAAGGAAGAAGCATGGAGTAGGGAGAGTGTGAGGCAGGAGGGAATGGTGGTGTGGGAAGTTGGAGGATACTGAGGTAAAGGTCAGAGGGTCAGACTTAGGTGGAAGAGGTGGAGGAAAGGGAGAGAGGAGGTACGAGACTGAGAACGGGGGAGGAGGGAGGGGGATGGCAGCAGGGTAGGTAGATAGAAGTAACAGAGAGGATGAAGTGGGCTTGGTGAGACGTAGTAGTGAGGGTAGGAGACGATTTGGGAAGGTTGGAATGGAAAGAGAGGTAAATGGTAATGGAAAAAATAGGAAAGAATTGAGAGAGAGAGAGAGAGAGAGAGAGAGAGAGAGAGAGCGTGGCGTGGTTAACAGAAAGGTAGTTAGAAGAGAGTAAAGAAGGAGTGGGAAGCAAGGTAAAAGAAGACGAGAGAATATGAAAGTAATTGGGAAGAGGGAGAGGGAGTAAGTTTGAGAGTGAACAAGAAGGAAGAGGGTGGGATCGTAGGAGGGTAGGTAGTAAGAAGTAAAAGAGAGGTGAGGGAGGGAGAAGAGATATGAGAAGGTGAAGGAAGAAGGAAAAAATGAGAGGAAGGGGTTAATAGTAGAAGAGTAGGTAGAATAAAGTAAAACAAAGAAAGTAGTAGACTGAGAAAAGCGGAGTGGAGGGAATATGAAGGGAGAGGAGGAGAAGTGGAGAAGGGCAGCAGAGTATTGAAAGGGAGGGGTGTAGAAGTAGAGAGGTAGGTAGAGACTGTGAGGGAGAGAAATGAATTTGAAGAACGATAGGATTGAATTAGATAAATAAAAGTGGAGAAAGGTAGTGTTGGAAGTAGTAGAAGGGAGGGGATGATAGGAATAGAGGTACCGGTAAGAGGACTTGGAGAAGAGCGAAACTGAAGGTGATGCAAACGAATTGGGAGAAGAGGGGAGAAGAACTGGAGGTAAGAAGGGAAACAAGGAGTAATCATAGGAAGCGGAATAAATGTACGAATACACGTGAAGAATTTGAAATGAAAGAAACGGGCAGACCCAGTGAAAAGTGTAAGAGAAAAGTTAAGAAGAGAGATTCGAGAGATGGAGAAAGCAATGAAAGAAAAGGTGTGGAATGGAAGAGGAGAACTGACCGACTGGGAAGAAGATGAAATAGGCTGAAGGGAGGAAAACTTAAATAAATCGGAGAAAGGGTAGACCAGAATAAGGTGAGAGGGAAGGAAGACAAAACAGAATGAAGAATGGAAAACCAGAACAAAGAAAAGAATAGTTAGACGTACAGAAGGTGAGGTAAGACAGGTGAGGGAAATGGAAGAGAGGTTTGAGGAAAGATGGGGGATGAGGGGAGAAATTGGAGTTAGGAGGGGAGCAGCGGAAAATAACGAGAAAAGATTGGGAGGATGGGAGAGAAGGAGAAGAGGTGAGGACAAAGGCGGAGGAGAGAGAGAGAGAGAATGTAAAGACAGTGAAAGGAGACTGAATAACGAAGAGAGAAAAGAATGGGTGTAGAAAATGAGAGAGAGAGAGAGAGACGAAGAAGAAGAAAAAAATAAGAAAAGAAAACGAAAGCCAGAAAGAGAATAAGCGAGGAGAGACAGGGAGGGGAGGGGGATCAAAATAATAGCCAAGGTTATGAGAAGCTCGATGAGGAGAAATTCCTCCTTCGTCCCTTCCCTCCCTCCATCCCTACCCTCCCTCCATCCCTCCATCCTTCTTTAAGTTTGATCTTTTCCTTTTATTTAATTTCTTTTTATACCGTATATTGTTTGTTATAATTACACTGCATGTCTCATTTTACCTTATTTTATCCCTCTTTATTTTTGTTTCATGCTTTCATTAGCCCGGCCCTTCCTAGCATTTAAAATTTTCGTCACTGTTAATTGTTATCATATTTCTTTATCTTTCATCCCTTTCATTTTTCTGAATTCATATTTCCTATCCCGAGCCCAGCCATCTCACGCTCTTTCTTTTTTATTATCACCCATTCCTTTTTCTTGTTTCAGCCGGGTCGTCCCTGCCCTCTGTTATCTTCCCTGTTATTCCTTTCCTTGTTTCTTCATCTTTGCTTCCCTCAGTCATATTTTTTTCATCCAGTTTGTGTAATTCTTTGTTTATTCTTTCATCTTTTTCTAGGCTCAACTTTCCATTGTATTCTTTTATTTTTCCACTTTATTGTAACTCACTCACTTTTGCACTTCTTTGCATTTTTCTTTTATCACGATCCTTCATTTCTGCGTTGTGGTGTATCGTTATATTCGTTCATTTTTTATATGAATCAGATACGGATTTTTCTTTCTGTTGCATTAGTTCTTAAAGGAATAGCTTATTCTGTATTTTCTCTTCGTCTCTCGCCTTTTTTATTATAAGTTATGCATTCGACATTCCCCTCTTTTTTTTTCTCTCTCTTTTTCCTGCATGAAGCGTAGAGTACTGAAAGGATTTTTATGACAGACAACTTTGTATTGCGTTTTTTCTCGTCACTGAGTACTTTCATCGTTCTTTATTGTTCTTTGTCCTTAAATTGGGTTAGAAATAGTAAAAATGGTTTATCATGTAACTGCAGAATAATGTCTGATTAGATTTTCTTTTCTTTTTTCTTTTTGTTTGTTTGAAAGATACCGTTGTATTTTTTGTTACTAACTTTACATAAGAAGAGAGGATAACTTCAATTGGCCAGTTGGCCCATGATAGGCAGCTCCAACGAGTGACCAAACTAACAGAATAAGACAAGGATAGCAAAGAAGAAGGCTCTCCATATTAGGTATACTACTTTCATTTCCCTATTAGTTAGTGTACCATTTTTGTTTTCTCAAGATAAAGAATCACGTCCCAGCCATATTTCATTACCCTGCAAGGCAACAGTATTATGGATGTATTGGAGTGGGGTGGGTTTATTGCTGGTGGTAGTGGCTAATCGATCCCCCCACCACAACTACGCGCCTGCCTTCACTGAACCGTAAAGTGGGTCTCCCTTCACCAGCACTACTGTGGACCTTATTTTCGTTCCATTAGCTTTATAATTTTACTTTATTTTTAAATTTTAATAGTCTGTTCCTCACAGAGATATTATGCAGTGTTAACACCTTGGCCTTTTCAGTTCGATTTTATTTTTTAATAATTATGATTTTACTCCTCTTAGGAGAGATTGTTGGCACCGGAGAGGTTAAAAATAGCCATTATTTACCCACTCAGTACAGAAAGCCTTTGCTAAGTTGGATAAAATCATCTGAAAGTAGCAAGAATAAAAAAAAGAATGTCAGTGGATTGAAAGGGTTACTGTCCTTTTGCATGTCACTGGTGTAAGCTGCGTCAGTAGCTATTTTAAAAGAACAAGTGTGGACCGTATTCTCTTTGGCCAAGGAGTACAGCCATTTCCTCAGCACTGTATTATGCTTTTTACACCTTAATGTCCTCTTGGAAGTTACTGATGCAAATTACTACGAGATTAAAAGATAATAAATAACATGCAGGTGAAGAGTGAGGTGAGATATGCAAGATAAGTCGATAAACAAGAAACGCAACAAGTCTCAAGTGGCAACGAGAATGAGGTCCCGTGATATTTACAGCTGATGTAGTTGTGTGTAAAGTGAAATCGTTGTGTTCTGCTGGATTGAATCGGAAAGGACTTTTTGGTGAAGTTGTTGAAGAGCCTGCAGCTCCAGTTCTCCATTTTTAGGGAATGGGATGGAAAACACAGTTGTGTTGGCTTTTTTAGTGTGTGGTGGTGGTGGTGGGGCTTTTCCAGAATCCGTTTTGGTTGTTATATAATGGATGTGAATGTGCTGTTTTATACTCCTCGTCTCTTGCAATTCTTTGAAAATTTTAATTGTTTTTCGGCCTGTTTTCGTTTCAGTTTTCACTCATTATTTCATCGTTTTAAGCACACACAATGCATTCAGCTCTTTTACAGCCAGACGTTAATTAGTACTTTGTGAAGTAGTATTGTTTTATTTTCTTGTAACCAGTGTAATGAGCCCTGTCATTTTTATATATTTTTCCACCCGTTCTGGGAATATGCTTATTGTGTTTGCGGTGCTGGTAGCTTTGTTTATTAATGCTAAAAGAATTTAATCCACACTCTCCTTATTCCAGTAGAAATGTTTGGTACCTTACAAGCCCGTGTTTCTTTCCCTTAATGGTGTATATTCTGCTGTTCAGTTACTTAAATTGCCTTTGTCCTTTTCAGGTGAGTACCGGTGCAGTGAACAGTTGTGTATCCTTGCCCAGACTTCTTGTGGTCGTAAGTACTGCTGATATTTAGATGAAGGGGTCCTGACTGCGGGGAAGTTACCACCACTGTACTAACATAATTACCTAAATATACCATCTCCATCCTTAATGTGGAGCTGTAGCAGGAGTTTAACTCGATAGTATGGCACTAGTCACCGAGGAGTGCCGTGGAAACGATCATATACTTTCATCTGAAGACCAAAAAAAAAAATGGACAAAAAGCTGGAAATCAATTCAAGGAAATCGAGAAAACAGCTTTGCGTGTTCTGTGTTGTAACTACTTCAGCATCAGTAGGAGAAAATCACTGAGCATACCGATCGATGTTACCAAGTTCAGTATATGAATAGGTAATGAACAGAGGTGCCTGTTATCGTCCATCAGCGGTTGATATAATGCACCTTTGTCCCCTGCATCTCATTTAAGCTTCAGTGAATCCAGCGAAGACAGGCAGGAGAGGCGAACGGACTTCTGTAGTTGACTGTACCCTATGGCATGAAGTATTATTAGAGGTGGATGTCCCCAGGTTCAGAGAGAGAGAGATAATTTGTAAAATTTAGGTCGTGGATGAGATATAACAGAGAGAGAGAGAGAGAGAGAGAGAGAGAGAGAGAGAGAGAGATAATGTGTAAAATTTAGGTCGTGGATGAGACATAAGAGAGAGAGAGAGAGAGAGAGAGAGAGAGAGAGAGAGAGAGAATTTGTATAATTTAGGTCGTGGATAAGATATAACAGAGAGAGAGAGAGAGAGCATTTGTATAATTTAGGTCATGGATAAGATATAACAAGTTACGAGGAGAGTTATCAGTAAGTAACCCACACTAGTAGGTATTGTTAAATCTTTATTGTCATATTATTAAGCTAGATGCAAAAGAGAAAGGCATTTTACTTCAGCAACTGTAAATTGATGTTTTATGTGGCCGACTTTTACGCCGAGATGGTTTTTCTTCAGCTTTAAACGCCTTCCACACTGTATGAGTACCGTAATCGTTCTCCAGTAACCTTTTCAGTACGTTATTATTATTATTTTTTTTTTAACTCTTACTTTACTCTGATACTGCAAGACAGTTTTATTCAGCTTAGTAAAGGCCTCTCATAGGGATAGGACTGAGGTAGGCGATCATACCAGCTGATTAACGGCATATACTTTCCTGTTTCAGCGTGGGAACCATAGTAGCACCTTGAGTAGCAGTAAATGTAAGAGAACCAGAAAAACCTAATGGTAGTGTAATAAAAACTAGTCAAGGCAGGGGTAGTCCCCGCACACTAGACCAGGCCAGACCACACTCTCCCAGCCGTACAAAAACTCGAGTGGTCTATGAATAGTTTTCTTTCATGAAGCTATTAACCCCTTGCATCCGATAACGTCGTTCGTAATACCTGTATATTCTTGGTTTCTCTTGGTGTTTGCTTCACCAGTAGACAGCCCTCTCGTAGTGGCGGGGCTAATGACGACTAAATCTAATCTAATTCATTTAAAAAGAGGTTTTCTCTCCTGAAACAGATCATCTGAACATAGCAAGAATATGATTTTTTAAGATTGAAGAAGAAACAGCTTCATCGTTGTGACTGGGTAATGTTCACAAAGACTTCCTTTGGTGTAAACTATGGATTTGTGATAAGCATCAGTTGAGAAGATTCATGTCTCTGTCGTCATGTCCAGCAAGCCATCATCTCAGTTCGCCCGTCTTATTCATCCTTTCACTACGACGGCTTTTTTCGTTGCCACAAGACGATGTAATTCACTTCAGAAAGGTATTCTCTTATTGCAAAGGCTAATGAAGACTATCCAACCCGGTACTCCAAGCAGTCCCTTCTGAATTGAAGAGAATTGGCTTGGTTACATAATTTTTATTAGACAGAATATTATGATACGCTGTCAGACGGTCGTGAAACATACTGTAGCTCCTTTTGCAAACCACATTTCAGAAAAAAAAAATGTGATATATATTTTACTAATATTTTAATGTCAGGAGCATACTTTTGCATTTCATATAAGTACAAAGCAGTAAATGATTTTAATATGTATTTTGATAATACATTGCAATGCTTACTTAATTTACTCCAGTTGTTAAATGCGAATAAATAAACTACAAGCCATGATATAAGACGCAGACCAACTAGAGCACGGGGTACAGATAGCATCGTAAGCCAGCCATTGTAGCTTAATACACAGGTCACGTGTAGCCCAGTCGTGCCATGTAAACAAAACGTACCACGTGGGATCATTGGGTCAACTGTTGGTGCTTATGGCGACGTCTGGTCACTGCGCTTTATGTCGGAAGGCTCTGTTTGCGTCTTGGTTAAGGAGGGAGAGACATTGCCAGATGCGGTGTGTAGGTCCCGTAGATTTGTGTATCACCGTCGATCCTATTACGACTTACGTGTTTTATATTTTGTTTGTGTAGACCCGGTAGTGACGTCAGATATAGTGTTTACATCCCGTAGAATTGTTTAACTCCATCCATCCTATGTGCGCTTTTTCCATTTTATTCTTCCCTTTCACAGAGGATTTTATTAAGTTTGCGGAATAGAAGGGTTATATATAGCGCTTGCTAACCCCAGTATTACAAGATGTTCCCTATAATTAAACTCGAATAAAGGTAACAAAAATAAAAGATACGCCATCATACTGAAAAGGCAAAGGGCTGATCGGTTGCGGCAGTTATACAGTAATGCCAGAGAGGACTTCATCCGTAATATTTGTATCTTTTATTATTATTATTATTATTATTATTATTATTTTCATCATCTTTAAATCATGCCTATGTCTTATGTGTTCTATTTAGTTTTGCGCAGTGTGAAGTTAATGACATGGCTGCGTTAACTTTTCAGCTGTGATGTGGACAAGCTAATTATCATGCAGTTTTTGCGCAGAAGCGGTGATAAGATTAGATAAGTACAGCATACTTAGTCGATATTTATGGATGGGATTGCGGTTCGCGTTTATGAAAGAATTTGTTTGGTAAGGAATAAGTTGTGACTGGATGAAAAGCCTGGTTGGAATGAATTAGAACACCTGATGTAGTAAGGTCTGGAAATTGTGATAATGAGTATGATTGTGTGTGTGTGTGTGTGTGTGTGTGTGTGTGTGTATCAAGGAATGGATTGATAAATAGAAATATTGCCATAGAGGCAGTCAGGCAGGATGATGCCAGTTTGATAAAAATGTACAGTATTTTTTGTGTGTGTCCCATTTTGGGCAGAGAGTTGACAGTCCATTCCATGTTGCCCACCAGTCGCCCGACATGCCACATGCCTTTACATGTCACCACTTCGGAGCTAATACCGACCGTCTATATTATTGCATGCTTGGGCTGCCTCATTCAGGACTAGTGTAATAGTGTTAGCGGGAGTGTTTTTATGATAAACTGTATCTGTAGGTCTTGCGGATGATTAGTAGCTAAATGCAGTTTTAACGAGATTCAGATAATCAAACTGTTCCCGGTCTCAGCCTGTGATCGAACTCGCCTCATTTTAGGCACCAGAAGACATCTCTTACCATTTGGATAGAGTGGGGATAGGTGTGAGGTAAGTGTGGAGCAGGTGTGAGAGTTGCGGCCAGGTGTATGATCCAAATTCCTCGCCCTTCATATGTTTACATCTCGCAGGTGGCCGCAGCTTGACCTTGAATACCCTTCCCGTTTTTCTTGCCTTCCTCTACTGTATATTTTACTTGATTCCATTTTACCCTCCTGCCCTCCCCCACCACCTTTTTTTTTTTTTTTTTTACATTATTTGTCCCCTGCAAACCGCGCCTGGTCTTCTTTATCCAGCCTCTCCCCGTGTAGTCTTATTCCTTTCTTGCTACAGACAAGCGATTTTACTCAGCTCAGGATTGGGCTCGTAGTGAAGAGGTTGGTCTTCATTTGGCATAATTCCCACAGTGCGAACGGTTTTTTCATGCACATGAGAATAAAATCGTCTGTTGGAAGCATAAATATATTAAGAGCACATCACTGTAGGGGAGGGAATAAACTGTTCGAAAACCATTCTTATCTGTCTCCTTAAGAGTATATCCTTTTCATTTATGTCACTCATCCATCGCTTGTTGGTATCCCCTCCCCCATCCCCCGACCTATTCTTACCCCATCCCGTCCCACCCTCCACCCATTTTTGTCCATCCCTGCCCCACCCTTCACTCATTCTTTCCCCACTCCGCCCTTCCTTCCATCCATGCTTGCCAAACTCCGCCCACCCATCCCTGCCGCCACCGTCCTCACCCCTCCACCCCACACACCCCACACCTTGCATGACCCGACCGAGCCCCTTCCCTCCTGACCCATAAATCTCATTCATGCCATCATATGCGTGCCGGACGTGGAGGTGGGTATGGGCCTTCCCTGCCTACCCCTGCTTTACCTTGCAAACACTCTTGCTTCCCCTCACATTGTGTTTTTTGGTGATGTTCCTGCCAGCATTTTTTGTTTGTTCATTTCTCCCTCCTCGGTGTTTCCTCTTCCTTTTCATGACAGATCACTTTCACTCATGTCCAACAGCCGATACTGTTGGCACCTGCTGGCTTTACCCTACAACCTCTGCTGCTATTGTATTCAATACATACAATATCATAAGGTTATATATCGGCATTGACCCCTAGCTTTATGGACTCACAGGAATTGGTGGTAGCGTGTTGTTCTCGCGATCTGCTTGTGGCCTGAATCGTGGGTTCGATACCCTAGTCATGACATTTGAGTGTTGGTGTATGTCCCTTCATATTCTTGCATATGTTTGCATCCCATTGGTTCATACTGTTAACAGTTATAGACACTAACACATACAGAGGTAGCCATTGTAACATCACATGCGTCACTCTTACTACAGACACCGCGTCCTCATTGTTTTCGTTGCTGTTTTCTGTGTAAGGAGAAAGTCTTGTCCTTAAGTTGACCTCATTTGGAGTATTACAGCTACAGTTGCCTGTTATCAGATACTATATTCTTATTCTTCCTGGTACACTTGTCTCTCGCTATTCCCATTCCTTGCCTCTTCCATTAGTATCACTGTCATCACACTGTTGTCTAGACCATTGGTTTCTGTCTCCCTTTGTCTAACTTGCATAACCTCCTCCACACCCACACTGTCTCACTTCACCTCATCTCACCTGTAGCCCGGCAGCTACATGAGGTCAGGCACCTTACTTGTCTGGAAACAGGTGGACGCCCAGACAGGCACGCCAAGGCAAGGCAGATGAGGCAGGGCGAAGCAGGATACGCACTGGGAGATGGCAAGGAAGAGTATGATTTAGTTACGAGGCAAGCTAAGTGTTTTGACCCCAGTAGTACGGTGACCTCTTTATTATTCGTGATATCCCTAGACCATTTTATCCATCGTAAGAAATAGTTTTCGAAATGGAGAGGTTAGATATAGCCATCATTAATCCCGCCACCAATGAGGCACAGTCCTAAGCGGAGTGAAGTGTATGGTAGTCGCAAGAATGAAATATTAGATTACGTCATCTGAGTGAAGGGTTGACAGGCGTGTGGGAAAGTATGGGAAGGAAAAAATCGAGTTTTAAAAGTAAGGATGGAGTGACGCTATAGAGTAATACATTTGACAGTAGAGTGCCTTTGAGCTAGTTTTCACATTTGTAGATTGAAATAATAATGGGAGAAGCAAAATGCGATGCTGTTGACGACCCGTAGTAATATAAGGAAATGAATCAGTGTAATGTAAGGCAGAGAAGCAGAGAAGCTGGCCATCAGGCAGAAGAGAGGATATGCAGGAGTGATACAGGATATGACAACCACTGTTACACAACCTCCATCCTCATCCTCTCACCAACCCATCATTATTCTCTCACCATACTGTCACTAACATGTCACCATCCACGTCCAGGTGTGTTCTATTTTAGTGGGTGTTCTGTATTAAGTACATATTATATGGTTTGTGTAATTTTATACCGGATTTTTTTTTTTAATTAGAACACATATGATTCTTGAAGCGGCATATCCAGACAGTAGGACTCTTCAAAACAGACCCCTACGTTCTATTGATTTTTAGGGGGCCATTCCTTTGTGACTGCACATTGTTCACGATGATCTTTATGTTCATTGTGGCGTAATCATTACACTCTTTGTGATGTGACCGGAAATTGTGTGTTGCCAGTAGCTTGGGGCGTGGGGGTTGTTGAGGTTGGGAGGGGGGGAGGGGAGGAGGAGGGATGGAATGTTTGAGAGGATAGTGTGTTAAGGAGTGGAGAGAGAGTGTGGGTTGGTTGAGACTGAGGAGGGAGAGAACGGAGGATGAAATTATTGAGAGGGCGGTAAACAGTAAAGAATGAGGAGTGGAGTGGAGTGGTTGAGGTTCAGGGGGAGAGAAAAGAGGATGGAATGTTTGAAATTGTGAAGTATTAACCCTTTCACCCTAAGGACGTATTTTTACTTTTTTTTCTCTCTTTCCTACCATTGGACAATTTTCTTCAGCTTTAAGAGACTTCGCACTGGGGGGTTCAAATACCGCCTTCATTGTCCCGCACAGTACGAAATCTTTCCTAAACACAATAAAATCGTCGGGAGTAAGCAGGAGTAAACTTTCTAAATCGCCATCGGATTCAGATGGTTAAGAAATGGAGCTTAGTGACGTGCGAGATGGGAGATGAATGGAAGGGAGTTGGTGAAGGGAGAAGTGTTGCTTTATTTATAACACCCTTCAGTCTGATGACTTAGTTAATTTTTTTCTTGTACTCTTCTGACGATCATATTCATATTAGGATAAACTTCAAAACTGAAGGGGTTACATATAGCCCTAATGAACCTCTTAAATCCAAGAAACCTTCCTAAATTGAAGAAGATTGTCGGATAGTAGCATCGATGGACTAGGAAAAATATCACCCTGCTGTATAGAGGACAGTGGCTGAGGATGAATTTGTAATGTGGAAGAACACTGTGGGCAGTGAGAGAGTGCTGAGCAGGAGTGAAGGAGCTGGGTGGCTAGGGAGCAGGAGGGAAAGGCAGCATATGAAGGGAAGACTGATGGCAGAAGTTAGAACAAGAAGTTGTGAGATTCCAGATGGAGGGCCTGGATCTAAATAACGCCGAGTGGAAGGGATAGAGCTAGAGTTACATGAGGGGATTCACAAACCACGCATTCCTTAGATTATCGATATAGTGGCTTAACTGCTCCACTTCGAGGACGTACAGTATTTTGTATTGTGTTATTGATACCACCAGATGATTTTGTTCAGGTTGGAAGACTTTTCGAACTAGAAGAGTTTGATATACCCTTAGGAACTCGAGGTCTGTTCCAGGTTAAGTAACATCGTCTGGTGGTAGCAAGAAAAGAACAGAAGAGTGCGTCACCGGCCTGAAGGGATTAAACTTGATATCGATAGATAATATATGCATGAACAAATACAAGAGGAAATTGCGATTAGAGGACTCAGGGAAAGTGCTGGAGGGAGTGAAGGGTAATACTGAAGAGAGAAGGGAAGTACACTGCTGAGTAGAACTGTAAGGATGAATGGAGGATGAATGCTGCAGGAAGTAAAAGAGCTGGAGAAAGAATGAAGGGAGGTTGCTGAAGAGATGTGAGTGTGTTTATGAATGATTGGAGGGTGAGTGCACGAGGGAGTGTGAGGACTTGAGAGAGAGAGAGAGAGAGAGAGAGAGAGAGAGAGAGATGAAGGGAATAGAGAGAGGGTTGTAAGAGTCATGTGAGGGTGAGTGAATGAGGGAGCAAGGGAGAGTGTTGGAGTGGAGGGGGTAGCGAGGGGTGAGGTAGGGATGTAGGAGAAGGGTGAGGGAGAAGGAGGGGGAGAGTAAAAGGTTGGTTGGGGTAGAGGGAGGGGGAAGTATAAGGTAGAGTGGGGGAGGGGAGGGGATAAGGTAGAGTGGGGGAAAGGATAGGGTGAGTGAGGGGGAGGGTGTCAGGTTGGGTGGATGAAGTTCAATTGAAGTGGGTGAGAGGAAGGGGTAGGTGGGGGAGTAGGGTGGGGTGGGTGAGGGGATAAGGTGGGGTGGTTAAGAGGAAGGGGTGGTTGAGGGGGTATAGTGGGGTGAGTGAGAGGAGGGGGAGGGGGTTAATGATAGTGAAGCAGCACCAGGATGTAGGTGGTTGTGGCCACTCCCGTCCTACGTCCTGCTCTACTCCCTCCGTGCTCTGACTGTCTTCTTCCCTGCCTTACTTTTTATCTACATGTCTGTCTGCCTGCTTGCCAGCCTACCCTTTTATGTCCACCTGCCTACCTGCCTGCCCTTTTGTGTCCACCTGCCTACCTACCTGCCTCCCCTTTTGTGTCCACCTACCTTCCTTCCTGTCTCCCCTTTTGTGTCCACCTACCTACCTACTTGCCTGCCCTTTTGTGTCCACCTGCCTACCTACCTGCCTGCCCTTTTGTGTGCACCTACCTACCTACCTGTCTACCCTTTTGTGTCCACGTACCTACTTACCTGCCTGCCCTTTTGTGTCCACCTACCTAACTACCTGCCTACCCTTTTGTGTCTACCTACCTACCTACCCACCTGCCTGCCCTTTGGTGTCCACATTCTATCGTCCTGCCTACCTGCCTATACACGTCCTCCAGCCTGTCTTACATAGTAACCTGTGTGTTTATCTTCCTGCCATTCTTATCTATCTACTGTTACCTCAAATCTTCCACTCCGTATGCCTCTTTACTTTAAGTATGGTACCTACCGGCTTGACGTAACCTTTACCATTTTACCTAGGGTGCCTGTCTATGACTGACGTACTCACGGCATCTCGCTCTCTTTTCTTTTCGCCCACTTTTCGTTTTTATTTATTGTGTGTGTGTGTGTGTGTGTTTTTTTTTTTGAACCCATTGAATCAGATGACTGTTTTTTCCTTTTTAATTCGTGCCATCTCCAGACGATTTTATTCAATTTTGGAGAAATTTCTCGAACTGGAAAGGTTAGATACAGCCTTCATATACCCAGTCCATACAAGAGGTTTCCCAAAGTTGATTAAGATCGTCCGGAGGTAGTAGGAATGAAGTGGAAAGGCGTCATCGGACTGAAGGAGCTAAATAAAGCTTACGTGCCTCATAACCAAAACTGTCTTGCTTACCTTCCTGCGTAACTGGTTTATCTGCCTTTCTGGTCACATCATTGACGTACCATAATTGCTTAGCATTCATAAATCCTATCAGCCTTATTGGTTGCCTTATTTACCTACCTGTCTATCGTTATGCCTATCTGCCTCCTTCTCTGTCCGTCTACCCTCATAGTTACCATCCTGTTTACCTTCCTGTCGGCCTTTTTGCCTCTATTTTCCTACCAACGTAAATACTTGTTTCTTCATCCAATATATTTGCCCTCATGGTAAAGGTTTCTCTGCCCAATTATATACCACGTTACCATCTTAATGCCGTTGTGTTTGCATGTTTGACATTTTCAAGTACAGTTCAGATCCAGATTTTTCTTTGCCTCCCTCGTTAGCTGACGAATACAAGACTGCTTGTGTTTGTATGTCTGTGTACCTGTCTATGCCTGTATCCTTCTGCCATCCTGTATCAGTGTATTTGCCTTCCTGTGTCTGTGTATCTGCCTGCCAGTGTTTTTTGTTTCTGCCTGTCTGTGTTTCTGTATCTTACGGTCTTAGTCTGTGTGCTGCCTGTGTTTTCGTATCTGCTTGCTGTATCTGTATATCTGCCTTTCTGTGTCTGTGTATCTGCTTGCTCGTTTCTGATCTGTCAGCTAATCCTGCCATATCGTCCCATTTGTTTGATGTTTTTACACTTTGCCACATTCATTTGTTCGACCAACCTCTCTCACGTGGTGTGGTGGCGGCGTGACAGTTGTGTTGGCAAAGGACAGTTGAGTATTGATATTTGATTCCGTTCCGTTAAGTTGTATGTCGGTGATGTGTTCCAGTGCATTCACAGCTGTACATCGAGGGAAACTGGCAAATCAGTTTTATCGGCAGCACGGGAACTTAAGTAGGCATTATTTCTGTAAATTACTGTGGACTTATTTGAAAGAAAAGAAAATATTAAAAAATAAAAAGGCGACATGAAATGAGGATTTTCTGTTGATTTTTTTTTTCTCTGTTGTAGATGTAATGTAGAGTTATGGTGATTGTATGTTTGGGAGCGAATGGTGTAGTTTGGTTGGTTCAGCTATTTTAACTCTGACTGCTACGCTTTCTCATAACGAAGCAATAATAATAATAATAATAATAATAATAATAATAATAATAATAATTTGAGAGCCAAAATAGTAAAATTCTTGAGTTTAATCATAGCAGAGAAAGAGCTGGCTGCTTGTGGTAGTTTTTGAAGTCTTTGAAATGTTTGCATTTCCCTTAGCAGATTAAAATGACTTGGTATCACCTGAATAAAATACTAAGTGCATCAGACGCAGCGAAAGTATTAATGGCGATGCAGCTATATGGAGTTCTGGTATGGCGAGGTGTGTCTTATAGACTTGAGTGTGGGATGTGATGGAGGCGGTTCTAGAATGTTAAGTGTCGAGGATCTGGAGAGAGAGAGAGAGAGAGAGAGAGAGAGAGAGAGGAGTGTGTGTGTGTGTGTGTGTGTGTGTGTGTGTGTGTGTGTGTGTGTGTGTGTGTGTGTGTCCGCGCGCGCGCGCTGAGGTTTTTGCAGGCATGATGAACAGTTGTGGCGTGTACGGGTTATCGGCTGTTGAATAATAATTGTGCTTTAGCGTGGCAACACGTGTGAAGCAAATGTGTGTGTGTGTGTGTGTGTGTGTGTGTGTGTGTGGTGAATATTGCCTCTTGTGTAAGTGATCTCACACACACACACACACACACACACACACACACACACACACACACACACACACACACACACACACACACGTACCGGTACGTTACCTTGACTGCAGCTTATCGGCTGTGTGCTTGTTGGCGTGTTGAATAATTGTGCTCTAGCGTGGTAACACGTATGAAGCAATTGTGTGTGTGTGTGTGTGTCCTGTGAATATTGCCTTTTGTATAAGTGATCACACACACACACACACACACACACACACACACACACACACACACACACACACACACACACACACACACACACACACACACACGTACCGGTATGTTACCTTGACTGCAGCTTACTTTGATTGCATGTTCAGTCCCCATTCCTTATGGTCTTGCGAAGCTGGGCATTTAGAGATTAGATTTTGTAGAATGAAATGGTATTTTTATTTCTTTCCCTTGTACCCAGTCCTTTAGGGATTGCATGTACACATGTGTATGCCTCTTATTCGTTATATTCTAGTCCTTCTCAAGAGCTGAAGAGAATGGAGTATAGACAAAAAATAAAAATCATCGTGCGGAAGTGATTAAATAATTTTCTTCCTTTTATGTTCTCTTGTTTTTTTCCTCCTCATTTTGTTAAATTCTTTTATTTATTATTGTATTATTAGCATTACTATTATTATCATGACCGAACTGCTTCTGGATTTTACTTCACCAATGCATCATTAACCCCCGGGGTAACTCGATAGGCTATTTGATCTCTGTTGAAAAATAAGATGTACAGCTTTTCGTCTAGATGTATTTTTTACTTATTGCTGTGACCGTATGTGGGTAATGATAATATGGACCATTGTTGATCCCATAGCGCTGTTCGCAATATAGCAGTATGTAGCATCGAACCAGCGGCGGAGATGACGCACTTGTTTTTATCTTACCTAGCCTCTCTCCTCTCGTTTACTGTCACTGCCTCTCTGTGATATCGTTTACTTCATAGTTTCCTCCCACCTTCACTCTCGCCGTTTCTGATCTCCCTCCTCCTTCGTTTGTAATCATCATTCTCCTTTTCTTAGTGCCCCCTTTTCCCATCCACCTCTTTACTTATATTTCTCTTTCCCCTCGCTGTGTCTTCCCTTTTCTACTCCTTGCCTTCTCTCATCCCCCCAACTCTCCCGCATCCCCAACTCCCCCCGAGTTCTCCCCCATCCCCAACCCTTTGTATTCCTTTGTACACATTGTCACCTTTCTTCGCCTATCCCTCCTCCTCACTGTATCTTATACGCTACCTTCCTCAGTCTCATCTCTCCCTTTCTTGTCCTTTATCGTAGTCATATTTGACAAATGGTCTTCTCTCCTGCTCCAATCATCCTATTGACAGTCTTTTATGCATGACTTCTCTGCCCTCTTTTTCTAATTCAGCACCTTTATCCTCTCGATCATCCCCCCCCCCTAACCTTCTCTCATCCCTCCCAACTCTTTCTCATCCCCAACTCCCCCCCAATTCTTCGTCATCCCGCCCTAACCTTTTGTCATCCCCCCAATTCTCCCTCATCCCCAACCCTCCAAATTCTCCCACATCCCTAACCCCCCTAACTTGTCTTTCAAAGTCCCAAACCTTATCTCATCCCCCCAACTCTCCCTCATCCCCAACTCCCCCAGTCATCATTCATCCCCAGCCCTCCCAATCCTCCCTCATCCTCAACCCCCCTAACTGTCCCTCAAACCCCCCAGCCAACCCTCCCTCATTCTCAGCTCCCTTGAGCATTGCTTTTCTCCCTCCCTTTCCTGTCTGCCTCCCCCTCCCCCCTCTCCCCTCTCTTCCTTTGCTCCCCAGTGTCGTGCTTTCTTCTTACTCCCTTCATTCTTCACCTTCCTTATACCTATCATGTTCTTTCTTTGCTTCTGTCATCCCCTTGCGTCCTGTGATTCCACCATCCCCTCCTACTGTCACTCACCCCTTGTTCTCTCCTTCCCTGCCTGCTGCTCCTCCTACACTCCCTCACCCCCCTTCTGCCCTCCTTCTCTCTCTCCCTCTCTCCACCTCAAGCGCGTCTCTGTTTACAGCGCTAGGACAGTTCGTGGTCGGTTGCTGTGTGGGACCAAGCTACGTGTTGGACGGTGAAATGCAGACTAAAAGTGTTGATGGAGTGAGGGAAATATTGAGTACGGACAATTGTAAACGGTGAAAAACAGGTTTGATGTGTTATGGTTTTAAGGGAATATTGGATGTGGGTAATTCTGAACGGTAAAAAGCACACTGAAAATGTTGGTGGACTGAAGAGAATTTGAACAGTTATGAACGGTGCAAAGCTAACTGAAATTGCCAATAAATGAAGGCAGTATTGAGTATGATTATTCTGAACAGTGAAGAGCACACTGATGTTGGTTGAATGAAAATATTCTTGAGTGTGGTTAATTCTGGAAGGTGAAGACCGGACTGAGGTGCAGAGGCAGTGAAGGGATTATTGAGTGTGGGTAATTCTGAATGGTGAAAATCAGACTGAAGGTGCTGATGGAGTGAAAGGAAAACTGTATATGGGTAATTCCATTTCAGTTGAATGATGGGGATTTTTTTTTTTGCAATGAGTGCTGTCTTTTGAGAAAGGTTGCAACACTGATTTGTTAACACCGAGAGAAACATTGAGAGAACTAAGAAATTGCAGTCGTACAGGGCGTGCCTTGAGGTGAGATTGTCAAAGATAAGGGCTTGCTGGGAGTGGTGTGGTGAGGGCTGGTAGAGGTAAGAGCTGGCTGAGTAAGGGCTGGTGAGGGCTGGCTGGGTGCCCAGGAGCCTCATCAGCTGCCAGGACCGGCTGTGTGCCCTGCCTCCCCCTCCCCACTGCCTACCACCACCTCCCCCAGGCCGAGCGGCGGGCAGGCGGAGACAGTCCCGAGTGTAGAGCGGCGCGGGCAGTGTGGCGCCCCTCCTCTGTCATGTCACACCCCCGCCCTGCCCCTCCGCACGCCCTCCACCACCACGAAAACACACCACTTCACTTGCACGGAGGTCCACAGTGATACGGTGAAGCAGAGGGAGTCAGGGAGAACCCAGGCACAGCAACGACCGAAGTGTCGCACTGTGACCGCGGGTGTGGTGGTTGTGACGACGGAGGACCCGAGTGTGTGCTAAGGGTAGCATGGGCAGGCAGGGGGGCGGGGAACTTGTGCCGTGGTGGAGCCCTGGCGTGATGTTGGCCCCAGACCATCCCCGCCAACACCACCAGGCTCGCGACCTGGTGCGTGACCCGCCGCTGCAGAATCCACTTACTCGTCGGGAACGGACCGAGCTGCGGCGCCGCAATACTAAGAAGAATCGTAATCGACGTACGGCAGGGCAGGATGTTAACTGTGATACGGGCTGGTGGCAGGTGCTACCGGAGTGGATAACATGGGCATTTAGTGTGGTGTGGGCGTGGGGCGGTAGAATAGGCGTGGTGCTGCTGACGCAGGTAGTGGGCGTGGTATGGGGCGGAGCAGTTGAGGGCGGCGGGCGTGACGGTGCGGGCGAGTGTGGTGATGGTGGTGGAGGTAGTAGTGGCGGTGAGGGAGCCAGTGTGTCCTCAGCTCGGGACTGGTCCGGGCCACAGTCAGCCCCTTGCGGCACCCCACCCTCGCCGCCCCCGACCACCCCGCCACGCAGTCCATTGCTTCATCGCACTGCCGTCCTAAACCTCATCCCTGCTGTGCCTCCGTCGCCTCCCAACATTCCTGTCGCCACTCCAGTGACAGGGCAAGAACCTTCTCGTCTAGTATCCCGTGCTTCCATGATCCATCCCAAGAGTGAGCCACCGCCCCTGCCTCCCCACACCCACTGTGGCACCCATCAGTGTAATGTGGCACCCGAGGGCTCCCTTGCTAAGGCTACCCCGCACCCGGTCCTGGAGGCAGTGCGGGGTTTCACGTCACTGCAGGAGGAGATGCTGGTAGCCATTAGAGATGCCAAGGAGACAACCTCGTCCCTCATGACAGCCAGGAGAGACAGCACCGCCTCCCTGCAGTCTCTTCCTTCTTCCCTTGGCAGACAGACGAACTCCCACGCCAGCTCCGTTGTCAGTTCAGTTGTCAGCTCGAAAGCACCAAGTCCTCTCCCTGAAAATGATCCAACATTCCAACCCCCCGAACCCGTCCCACCCGACCCCATCGCGCCGGAACCTTTATTAATCATGCCCGACCCCACGCAGTCACATGTCCCAGCCACACCTCACCCCACTCATCAGCCAGACCCAGAAGACTTCGACCAGAGTTTGGAGGACGACCTTGAGGCCTCCTTAGCACATTTAGATCACTCCAATTCAGACACGGACACAGAGGTCGAGGAACTGAATCAGCTGGTGGAGAGGCAGGACGATGTCGATGTTGGGAGAAATAACAACGATAAAAGAGAATGTGCATTTATTAGTGATAGAGGAATTGAGTATGAAGACGATGACGAGAGCAGGTATGAGAGTGCTTTGGAGGGCGAGAACGACGGAGGCATTACCGTCAGAAGCACCCTCGTCCTTGACTTAACCCGCCGCCACGATGCCACCTACCCGAGAGAACTATCGCCTCCCATCACCACCAATGAGGACCTCTTGACGCCCCCAGCCTTAGAGCATGACCCTGAAGTGCAGATGCAGAGCCAGCATGTTATCGATGCTATTGTGGATCTGACCAGGGGCTCTAAAGGTGCGGATGGCAAGCTTCCAGTACAACAGAGTCCTTCGCCCACCTCGCCAGTGTTGCCTACTACCCACACGCTGTCCACTACCTGCTCTCCTGCCCACACTTTGACCGACTCCGCCGTAGTGCAGCCTCCTCCTCTCTCCTTGCTTGTCCCCGTCATGCTTGCTCCTCCTCCCTCCCCCGCCCATCTCATCCCCGGCCTGCCCCAGCGGTCACTCCAAGGCCACCAGATACAGACAGGTCCGGGCCCCCTACTTCGTCATCCAGAGACAGTTGGTAATGACTTGATAACTGACAAGAGGGATACAAGGGGAAAGCTGTTGGATACGGAAGAGAAAAAGATGGAATCGAAGAGTGTGGTTGGGGAAGTATGTAAAAAGGAAAGGAAGGCAGAGAATGAAGGAGACAGAGAAGCAGCAACAGTAGTTGACAGTGGGTATGATTCGTTGTGTAGCGTACAGAAGCAGCCAACAACAGTACAACATGATATTTCTAATAGTGAAGCAAAGTCAGACTCTATCCCGATCCAGCTCTCCATGACTTCTGTCGCAACGTTGCAACCTGTCACAAAAAAGCCGCCCATACCACCTCCATGGCCCGCAGCACAGGCAAGGAGTCCACCCAAGGACACACAGTGGAAAGAGAAGGAAGCAAGACAAAAACAACACGAGACCCAACAGAGTAAAGATACAGGTAGGACAAGAGAAGAGTTTGGAAGGAGAAAGGAAGAGACAAATATCATGGAGAAGGAAGATGTTACCTCATCCCTACCACCACTCGATATCACCAGTCTGAGGAACGAAATTAGTGCAATAAAAGCAGAAATTCTCTCAAGAAAGGGCAAGAAAACACCACAACCATCAAAGGACACTGTAGAGAAATGTTACGTAGCATCGTGCGAGGATCTCACCAAATTGAGGGATGAAATACTGGCCCTTAAACAAGATTTCTACACTCTTTTGCACGAGAACACGAGCTTGCTGAAGGAAGGGAAGAGCAAGAGTCAACAGCAGAAGAAACTAGGATATTACAGCCACGGACCACATCTGAAACACCAACTAAAATCCGTCAGCATTGATAACGTTGACGACCTGAAGAAGTACAAGCCCAAGGAAGGCCCAGACTTTCTTAGACATAAGGGGAAGGGTCGAGGCGGTCAGGGGCAACAAGGATTTACTGTTAGCATGGTGCTAGATCTTGCTCACAACTCCACCAGTTCCACAAAGCCACGTCCAGCGAGTTGCATGTTCCCTGACACGTCCAACATCAGTTCCGGAGTCGTAAAAGCACACGCAAGCGATCTTCCGGTACTTCGTGAATCCATTACACCAGAACCACCTTCCAATGAGGGATTATCAACCCCCTCAGACGATGTACCACTCGATGTAACGCTGAAATTATCGGGTGGTGTCGTCACGGAATGTCGAAGTAAAGCTAGGAGTGATGGTGATGATGATGATAGTGATGGAGAGGAGAGTGACAGTGATAGTGATGTTGGTGATGGTGTAGAAGTGATGCGCTTTACCAGTGTCGAGAGGATATTGTATGGAATTGACCCGTCGCCGTACAAGTTCAAAAAAAGGTCAGTTATGATTTTTTATTCATTCTCGTACTTTCAACTTTCCATAATTATCATATACTGTATTTTCATTTTTTTTTTTTTCTCAGTAGGTCTGTTTGAAGCGTATTTTAGTCATAGACTAGTAACATACTCGATTAGTGTTGTAAAGCTGTGTCACGGTCTATGTTGTCACAGTTTGACCTTGACTGAAAGCAATTTATAGCAACTGAAATTACACTGGCGGTTTTCCAGGCATTCTCCTTGGCATTTTAATTTTAGTTTCTCGTTCTCTCGTCAGTGTAAGTTTCATGAATGACTGAATTGTCCTTATTTCAAATATTGCATTCTTAAGAGATTACAGTGTTATTCCTGTTAAGTGCAGATTATACTGTACCTACTGTATATAACTGATGTACTTTTTTTTTTATATGTATGATAACCCCGAATGAAGCTGTAGTAAATGTGAGACATAATAGTGACTATTGTTAGAATCAAAGATTCAAGAGAGACAGGTAGAAATGGCATGTCCAGACGAGATATTGAACGCGTCCTAGCAACAGACGTCTGCAGTGGCCCCTCCCACACACGTTTTCCTTGCTACTCGGGCTTCATCCTGCCTTGATGTCATATTATGCTTTTTTTTTTTTTTTAAATATATTTTCACGTAAGCATGCATTTAAATCAAATTGCTTCTTCCTGGACATGCAAGTAATGTCAGTGACTTACCTGTATATAGTATATATTTTAAGTCGTGAATGAGTTACGTTAACCTCAGACATCAGTCATAAAAACACGGGTAACATTAGATATGGATCGAATCAGAATTAGAGGAAAGAACTTAAGATACAGGAAACAGAATTTTTAAGACTGGATGAGCAAAGGATAAAGTTTGAAATAAAATCGAAGAAAGTCTGGAAAAGGGCATGAGAGAGAGAAAAAGAAATTAACGTTTTTTTAAATGACTGATTAAGAAAGGAAGTTGGAGGAGGAAAGGAAAATATACAAGACTGGGTATATAAAATGAATAAAACTTAAATTAGGTAGTGACAGGTAGAGCTCACAGTTAGTAGTTTCGAGAGTAGGAACCTCGGGGTTATTAGTACTACAGATAGTAAAACAAGTAAAGAAAGCAATAGGGAATGTGTGTGTGTGTGTGTGTGTGTGTGTGTGTGTGTGTGAGAGAGAGAGAGAGAGAGAGAGAGAGCGCAAGTGGATTGAACCGTGAAAAGGGCTGAGTAAATATATGAGATGTTTAATAATGCCTGGGCAGAGATGAAGGGAAAAGGCTGCAAAATGACACTGACAAAGAGAACAAGTACATTATTCTTTAATCACTTAAGAATTCTGACAGGGTTTTCATTCTCACTACTGCCGGACCTCATTTATACAGCTTAGGGGGTTCCTTTTCAAGCTTGTGAGGCTGATTAGCCGTCATTAACCCCTTCAGTGCTGTGCATCATTCACAAGTTGAATACAGTCATCTGAAGGTAGCAAGAAAAATTATAGCCACGTAATTATATTAAAAACGTTAACCAATGAATGAGAGGGAAATATAGCCTGGAATCCTAGAGAGTAAGAGGGATGGATTTAGAATAAAGTTGTGTAGAGTTGTGCTGGGTTGAGCGTATTGCCACCAGGGATCAGCACAACGCCAGCCTCACTAGCCAAAATTTCTGCTCTGGTGGAGATCACACGAGACCCAGGAGCGACCCAGGACAGGCACAGGGGCACGGAACCGCCAGTTTTTTATCCCTTCAGTTCTAGATTTTTTTTTTTTTTTTCGTGCTGTTCTTGCCACAGCCAGATGGCTGTATATATTAGTGTACTAAGGCTAACATAATATTCAATATTGCGGTACTTTGCTGTGAAGGGAATACCTTCTTCATACGTAGAGACATTGACCTTTGAGACATCAAAACATCGAAGCTAAGAACAGTGCCTGTTTTCATGGGAAAATATTAATTAAATGGGATTAGCATGGTTAAACAATATTCCATAGTACAGTATTTAAGTATTCACGGAATTTTGGATCTAGAGGATCTTAGGAGAGATAATATAATCTGCTCATGTGGATCATGTAATTGAATGTGGTCGTGTTTGTTCTTTTACACACACACACACACACACACACACACACACACACACACACACACACACACACACACACACACACACACACACACACACACACACACACAAAGAGAGAGAGAAAGAGAGAGAGACTTTGGCCAGAGGGTGGGTGGCTAGACTTTGTACAGGTGGTGCGCTTGACTTTTCAAAGGGGAGTGGGGTGTTTTGGAAGGGTCCGCTGTGGTTTTTATACGGGCATTCTGGTAGGTACCGGTCCGTTCAGGGAACCGATGTGTGTTTTTAGATGAATACCCATCTGGATTTCTTCTTTTTTTCTAATGTTTTATCGACAGAAAAGGGGTAAAAGATATTTCTTACAGCTAAGTCATGTTTGCTGAAATCAGACGCTTATCACTTATTAGTTATTAGTTTTTGTTCTTGTATCCTCATGCTTATCTGAATGTGAACCAGGCGGACTACAGGTTGAAGCTGCCTTATGTAACCTGTCATTCTCCTTGCAGAGTGTCTGTTACAGTTTTACTGAAAATGGAATGGGTAGCATTCAAAATGGGATAGGAGGAACAGGTAGCATTCGGAAGGGAAAGGATAACATTCAAAAGGGAAAGGGTTGCATTAAAAAAGGAAAGGGTTGCATTCAAAAGGGAAAGGGTAGCATCACGGAAAAGAGTGGCACTTAAAGGGGAAAGGTGGCACGTATGAGGGAAAACATGGCACTCAAAAGGGCTAAGGTAGCATTCAGAAGGGAAGGGCGTAGCCCTTAGAAAGGAAAGGATTGCACTTAAAATGGAAAGGGTGGCACTCAGAAGGGAATGGGTAGCACTCAGAAAGGAAAGGTTAGCACTCGGGGAGGAAAGGTTGCCAGTGGGGTGAGTAGTACGATAGCACTCAAAGCAGCACTTGCCCACGGTCAATATCAGCGTGTGACAAATGCACTTCCCCTCACACTTTTACATCAGCCTTGCACCACTCTGTCCTTTCTCCACCCTCTTTTCGTTCTCCACCCTCTTTTTTTCCATCTTTTCCTCTCTTGTCATCCACCTCCCTTTCCCTGCTGTTTTGCCTCTCCTCTCTCTTTTTCTACTACCTTTTTCTGCCTCCCTCATTTCTCTCTTCTTTTGTACCTCCCTCTCTTCTCTTTTCTTCTGCGTCAGAATCATCTCATATTAGCAAGAGTGAAATATAAGTGACCATGATAGTGAAGGGGTTAATGACCCTCTACACTCAGACTGTCACTCTCTACTTTTCACGTTCCCCAGCCGTTCATCAGATAGGACTTTCCATGTTCCCTTTGTCTCAGTCCTCAGGACTTCATTCATATTCTTTTTCTTTCTTAGTTTATTATCCTTCATGGATTCCTTTTATCTGTGTACTCTCATCTCGCATATCCTTCACTCTTTCCATACCTCTCATTCTCTCTCATTGCGGTCAGTGTCCTTACTCAGCGTCTCACTCTGGGAGCGGTCCTGTACGTCTGACGTGCATTAACGTTCTTAGGTGACAAGTTGTTTCACTCCCATAGACCTCGAAGACCTATATTAGGACCTTCAGCTCTTGCATCACACCTATAGACTTTAGCGACTTAAGCAAAGCCCCATAATAGGGCCCTGAAGCTCCCGCTCATATCATGCACTACTGTTTTCTCACTAATACCAATCAAACTTTGTGTGTGTGTGTTTGTATATGTGATTTTTTTTTTTTTTTTTTAAGGGTATGGTAGTGTTTTGTATTAGCAAAGTTTTACTCGCTCACGTTCCTCTGTCTTGCTTTTTTCAGAGTTTTCTTCCTAGTTTTTCCCAACAACTCCTGTTTTCCTTCCTTGTTTTCCTTACTTTTTCGCAGCGTTTTACTGCTTTCCCCTTTCTTTTCCATTCTTATAATTTCATTCTTTCCTTTTCTCTCCGTCTTTTCCTTAGGCCTACTATTCTTTGTTCCTCTTGTCTTAAGTCGTTTTCGTTGCTCTTGCTTATCCAATATTTTCTTTTACTCATCTCTCTCCCTTCTTTTATTCTTCTTATTCCCTGTTTCTCTGATACTCTGGTTCGCCGTTTCCATTTTATCTTCGTTCTTACTTGCATTGTCTATTTTCTCGCCAGTAACCTTTCTTATGCCTATTTTCTTTTGTCTTCCTTTTTTCTTGCCCAGCCTTCAGTCATATTCCCACTTTCTTATACACTTCCTTGGGTCCCTCATCTCACATTTCCATTTTCCCCACCCTCCATTTTCTAATACTTCTTCCTCACAATTTCCTCTCCTACATTTACCACCCTTCCACTCTCTCACTCTCCAACTCCATCTTTCTCCTTCCCTGTATTGTTCTTTTCATATTTCTCTCTTCGTCCTTTCAGTTTCCTCCCCATTCATTTGGACCCTTTTCGCCTTCCCCTGTCCCTTCCTCATTACCTTTCCCCCTCCCCTTTCCTTCCCTCATCTCCCTCATTCATTTAACTCTCTTTACCCTCGCTCTTGCCTCCTATATTCACCAACCAATTGTGAAAAAAGAAGAGAGAGAAAAAGCGTCTTTTTTGCCTTGGACAGGGACCCTGTATTGGTAAATGAAGGTCCCCTTAGTCGAGTCCAATTAATTTCGACAAACGCTGTGTAAAATGTCATTACTGGAGGGTTCGTTATGACGTAGGTTGAATGTTTTTGTGTGTGCGTGTGTTGATGTGTGCGTTGTAAATAGCGTATTTTTGTGCCTTGTAAATATTATTTCGAGTATATGTGCGAAGGCATTGCATGTATTTGTATACAAGTATACGGTATATATATATATATATATATGTGTGTGTGTGTGTGTGTGTGTGTGTGTGTGTGTGTGTGTGTGTGTGTGTGTGTGTGTGTGTGTGTGTGTGTGTGTGTGGAATTTCCTTGCATGTGCGTAGGTGTATATTCCGCAGGTAAACATTCAAATAGCAGTATATTCCTCTACGTTTCTTCTCGCATCGACTCACCGTCATTATCCACGATCTAGGTGAATGATATTTACTGATTAAAAACAAATTAAGAAGAGAATCTGGGTTTTCATGTGGCATTTCCAATTACTTCAGAAACAAGTGTATTGATTTTGGTATATTTTAGGTGTGGAAGGCGCAGGTGTGTTATTGAAAAGCTGGTCTCGACAGAGGTCCAGATATGCGAAGGATGGGACAGATATTTGGCAGATGTGTGATGGAGTTTGAGGGGTTGGCCTGCATTTAAAGTAGAGCAGTATTCAAATAAGTGTAAGATGTGTTGTAAGAGCAACACATTTGTAGGGTACAGATGAGACATAAGGGAGATATAAACCGGTATGTGTAGGATGCTATGGAGGAATTAAGTTGTCAGGAGGAGGTATGTTGTAATTGGGATAAAGATATACCGTTGTGTGGAAGTTACGATGGAGGATTGAAATCAGGCGTAGGTAGGTTGTACCAGGGATATATGAGTGCCGGGGTAAAATGAGGAAGCGGTGCAGGTGTGTGTATCTGACAACTGAAATAAATATTTTACCTGCACATACACCTGTCCTATCCCCTCACCTCCCTCACACACAAGTGCACCAGTCATAACACACCTGCTGTATTCGTATTTCATTTGCACTGTCAGTATTCACCAGGCTTTTTCACTTCCCGTATATTTTAGTCACTTTGTGTGTTATACAGTAACTGCAACCCACTTTTTACCATTCAGTCAGTCTGAACAGTGTCATAAGCTGGTTATATTGCAATTAAACTATGCGTCTCACCCTCAACTCCATCACGTTACTGATGCTGATTACTCATATATCTTTGGTGTGTATAATAAGAAATGTAACGAATGTTGAAGATACCGTGCAATATGTTGAGCTAACGACCCGTAGGTAACAGTACAATGAACATTGGGTTTATTTTAATAACAGTATTTGGTGTGACAGTAGGACACGTATGGAATGCATAAGCTTGGTGAATATTTGAAGCGCTGGTGGATTGTCACTCTGCTCGTACAAGCTGTGTGTGTGTGTGTGTGTGTGTGTGTGTGTGTGTGTGTGTGTGTGTGTGTGTGTGTGTGTGTGTGTGTAATGAAAACTGATAAAGACGAATGAGAAAAAAAGGTTGATGCGAAGATAAGAGATAAATTGATATCAGAGGATGATGGTAATGATGTTTGTATGTGTGGTAGAAGTATGTGTGTGTTGGAGGTGTATGGAGGTGTGTATGTATGGTGATCTGTGTATGTGGTGGAGGTGTGTGTGTTGGAGGGCAGAACACGTGTAAGTGCATGTGGGTTTGCTTTTACAGATGCCAGAAAGGGGTCAGAAGAGAGAGATATGAAAGGGCAGCACTTAGGAAGCGGATACTTGAACGATAAGAAAGTCTAGAAGGGTCTGCGGTAAGAGGAGAAGTGAGAGGCTGTGTGGTTGGTGGTGGGGAATAGAGTCGAAAAAAAAGAGGGAAGAATGAGGAAGGCAAAATGAAACGTTGGAGAAATTGAGAGAGAAAGATGCGATAGAAAACAGAATGGGGTTGTGGAAGATCAGTTAGCTTAAACGCAAACGAGGATGAATAGTCATTAATACGGAGGATGAAAATGGAGGTAAGGAGTGACAGGGAGTTGTTAGAGAGAACGTAGAAAGAAGAAGATAAATAAATGAAAGGAGAATAGAAACCCAAGAGGGAAGGCGGGGGAGAGGTGAAAGGGTCGGGGTAGGAGGGATGGAGGGAGGGAGGGTAAGCATGTAATTGGGTCATAAGTCAGTCACGTGACAACGACTACAACACGCTGCCATCTTGGGTTTGGGGAGAAGAAGGGAAAGAGGAGTAAAAGGTGAAGACAGAAGATCAAAAGGAGAAAGATTGGAAGATGAACAGGGTGGGAAGGACAGATGAGGTGAAGTGTATAGGAAGAAACTTGAGAATTGGAACTGACAAAAGTGAATAAAAGAAGGTAATCGTGAAGAAACTGATAAAAAGAACATGAGAATAGAGAACTAGATAAAAAGAAAATAGAAAAGTGGGTATCAGGTGGTGATACGGTAATAATTCTGATGATGTGTGAGAAGTGGCGATGAAAGAGGGAAAATTAGTAAGAAAAGTAAGAAGTTGAAGAAAATGTGAAATGTATAAGTAGCGAAGGATACAATGGCGGTTTAAGAAAAGTATCCTATTTAATTCTCCCAGTCTCACCCGCGACACATCTCCTGCATCTTAATCCGTCTTTATCAGTGTGCTCGTCCATCATCTTCACCCTCAAGTTTCATGTGAGCTTAATAGTGTGTGCCATTGTACTTGAATTGCGTGGTGTCCCCCCTCTCCCCCCCCCCTTTCTCTCTCTCTCTCTTGCGTTGTGTGTGTGTGTGTGTGTGTGTGTGTGAAAGCGAGGCGGGTAGAAGAATTGCCTGCAGGAGTGTGTGTGCGGTGCGTGTGCGTGTGACAGTGCGTGTTTTGAGTTGTGTGCAGTCGTGTGTGCGCGTGCGAGGCTTGCGTGCACTCGTGTGTGTGAGCTCTGAAGGACGGTGTGTGTTGTGCTTTAAGTGCTTCTTGGCCTCTGAAGGGAATTTTAATTATGTTGAGTGGGTTTGCATTTTAGTATTGTGACGTGGATGTTATTTTTTGGGTGTAGTGTGGATGTGGGTGTTATTTTGTGGGTGTAGTGTGGATGTGGATGTAATTTTGTGGGTGCAGTTTGGATGTGGGTGTAATTTTTTGAGTATAGTGTGGGTGTAGTTTTGGTGTGGATGTAATTTTGTGGATGTGGTGTTGACGTGCGTGAAAGTAGATTGTGTGTGTGTGTGTGTGTGTGTGTGTGTGTGTGTGTGTGTGTCAGAGAGCTGATGGAAGTTTAAGTGAATCAACCTCTACTTGAGAGTGGTTGTTATTTGGATGTGTGAAAAATGGGGTGAGTAGCTTTTTAAATTTTTGTCTTTCTTCCCTCTTTTCGTTATTATTAAATTAAGTAAGCCTACCTGTACCTAATGTGGGTGTAATTTTGTGGGTGAAAGTATGACAGGATTTTTTTTCTTTTATTCCTTTCGAAAGTTGGTGGAAATGTACTGTACGTGGTTTACCTTATTGGGTGTAGTGTGTGGGGGGAAGTGTGGCTAGTTATTTAGATTTTCTTTGGCTTTATTCATTATAAATTGATGTAAATTTATGTGAATGTAGACTACCTTTACTTAGTATGTGGCTGTAGATTGGACGTGGGTGAAAATTCTTCTCTCTCTCTCTGTCTCTGTCTCTGTCTGTCTCTCTCTCTCTCTCTCATATATATATATATATATATATATATATATATATATATATATATACAGTATATGTGTGTGTGTGTGTGTGTGTGTGTGTGTGTGTGTGTGTGTAATTTATTTATAAATCACTCCTTTGTTAAGTGGTGGATATTTACTAGAATATTTCTTCATTGTAAGCGTAAGTGGACTGTGGATGTGGGTGAAATTTTTTTTTTTTTTATCATTCAGTCATGTGGAAGTTGGTGAAAATTTAAGTGATTTTACTTTCATTTAAAAATGTCGGATTTTTGTTTTGCTGGCATGACGTAAGCATGTGCCGGATTATTATGAAAACGTCAGAGTTAAAAGTATACGTGGCAGTTTGCGTGTGTGTGTGTGTGTGTGTGTGTGTGTGTGTGTGTGTGTGTGTGTGTGTGTGTGTGTGTGTGTGTATTAAATGGTTAGATCACAGATGTGGTTGTGTGCAAGTGTGAAGTCGCAGATGTCTGTGTACGAGTATATTCCTGGTTGCAGGTGTGTGTGTGTGTGTGTGTGTGTGTGTGTGTGTGTGTGTGTGTGTGTGTGTGTGTGTGAGGTAACAAGGTACACACAGTAAGAACCGGGGGAGTGGGATCGTTGCTTCACTTATTATTGCTACATCCTTGCCTAGTCGAATCTTCTCTCCCTCCATTCTCCTCTTCATCCTCTCCTCTCCCTCCGTCTTCCTCTTCATCCTCTCCTCTCCCTCTTTCTGCCCTTCTCCCTTTCGTCTCCTTTCTCCCCCTCGCCTCTCCCTCCACATTCCCTCTCCCATTGCCCCCATCCTTCCATCTCCCCCTTCTTCCCTTTCCCTCCATCTCCCTTTCTCTCACTCTCCTTTTCTTCCGTTCTCTACTTTGGCCTTCTACTCTTCCTCCTTCCTCCCCCCTCCCCCTCTCCTCTCCGTCTTCCTTTCTCTCCCCCTCCACCTTTCATTGTTCTTGTCCATCTGTTCTTGTTCACATTACTCTTACGGAATTCCACTTATTATTACGTTCTCCATCATTTCGCGATGCAATTTCTTGACTCGCAAGTGGTTGAAATGATGATTACAATTATTTTTTATTATCTGATTTGTAACGATAGCCGTTGAGAATGTAGTATTATTACTTGTGATTTTAGATAGTGGTTGTTGTGTAGATGTTTCTTATAGTGCGGGTGAGTGGTGTGAAAAAAAAAAAAAAAAAAGGATTTAAGGATTATTGTGGTAGTACAAGGTGCTTTGGTAGTAGTAGTAGTAGTAGTAGTAGTAGTAATAGTAGCAGTAGTAGTAATACCGGTAGTAGTGGTGGGGGGAGACGGTATTATTAGCAAGGTTGGTTTTGCCTCTGCCAGCTAAGCTCAAGGACAAGGTAAACAGCTGTTGCCTTAGGGATTGGAAGGTCGACGGTGATGGTGGATTGATGAGAGGTACGAAGTTGTGTATGTGTGTGTGTGTGTGTGTGTGTGTGTGTGTGTGTGTGTGTGTGTGAGAGAGAGAGAGAGAGAGAGAGAGATAATGTGAAGAAGTTGTGATGACCGGATTAATAGTAGCGATTGACGATGATGAAGGCAGAAGTGATTATGGACATTTTTGGGAGATGAGTGAGGCTCCTGGAGGTGATTATGGCAATTACCGAACGTAGCAACTGGAGAGAATGTTGGTAGCTAAAAGAGTTAAGGGATAATTGTCACATTATCTCTTATGTGTGTGCTAATTTTAATCATCATACTTGCGAGGCTTGCGTCAAGTTATCCGTTATCTCTTCGTCTTCCGCTTCCTCTCTCTCTCTCTTTCTCTCTCTCTCTCTCTCTCTCTCTCTCTCTCTCTCTCTCTCTCTCTCTCATTATTCTTTTTCTTGCGTATGTTAATTTTAATAATCATAATGGGGAGGTTTGCATGAAGTTACCCGTTATCTTTTCGTCTTCCGCTTCCTTCTCCCCCCCTTTCTCTCTCTCTCTCTCTCTCTCTCTCTCTCTCTCTCTCTCATTCAGTCATTCATTCATTACCCCTACTCTTAACTCCAACTCCGCTGAACGATTTTATTCGAGTCAAGGGAGACTTGTAGAACTGGAGAGGTTAGATTCAATCATCTAAATTTTAGGTTTTCTAACAGATTGTTCTCAGATAGTTTAGGAGGCTGTAACTACAAGGATTCCAGTCAATTTAACACATTCCTTTTGTTTTAGCATGAGTAAATACCCAAACGCACCAACCGCGGGGAAAAGGGTTAACCTTGGTAATTTTCCCACAGCACCAGTCTTCATCCTCTCGTCTGTAATCACATTATCTCTGGTATTCATCCCGTTCTTCATATGCCTTATCTCTTCTTCCCCTATCTCAGTACCCTCCTGCTGCCACCGCCCAGCCACCGTAACCGCGAGGGGAGCAGCGGGCGTAACATAATGCTTCCTACTCCCCCTCCATCACGTGACGTAACCACGACGCCAGTGCGACAACCTTTACTTTACATGACTCACATGGTTATACTTTAGGTGGCATAGGGGCCTTCGTAGTGCGGCCTCCCTGGCGATTTATTTTCCCTCATACACCTTGGAAATTCCCAGTGCCACTTCCTTCACGTAACTCATTTGCTCGTATTCTAGGTGACGTAGTGCCTCCATAGCAGTTACTTTCCATCTTACACTTTACTTTCCATCTTACACTTTACTTTCCATCATACACTCTACTTTCCATCTTAACCTTTACTCTTCAGCGTGGCGTATTAGCGGCAGTGTAGTAACCTTTGCTTCATATGAGTCACTTTATCGTACTCTAGGTGACAAAGGAAATATCGTAGTGCCTTCTTAACGATTTATTTTCAATCTTACATCTCACTTCCTCTTCTCTGTTAGATACTATATGTCTGTACTGGTATGTATTCTGCTTCGGATGAGTCATTTGGTCTGTTGGTGGCACAGGGGATTTCGTAGTGCCTCTTCCTTAGCAGTTTATTTTCCATCTTGCATCTTACATCCTCTTGTATAATATGTATATTTGTTTGATATCGACACAGTTTGCCTCAGGAACATACAAGAGGATTGGTAATATGGAATATGCAGTATAAGTCGCTGGGGAAGAAGTGTTACGAAGTTTCTTATGTCACCAAGTATACGGCCCAGTAACGCAATACATGGCTTGTTTCCACTACGGTACTTTGTTGTCATCTTCATCATTCTTCAGGCAGTACAGGAGGGGAGGGCTGTAGCTAATTGTCTGGTTGCGGTTTGAGGTCTGTCTGCGTGTCATTGTAACCTCTTCAACCATAGCACTTACTTTGGTACTTTAAATTGGCTCGTCTAGTCTAAGGATGTGCCTTTTAATATAACCTTCCATACACCAGGTTATTTAAATAAGTTTATTTGAGAGAGGAGAGGGACCAAAGAAGGCAGTTGCCATTAATCTTCTTAGCCCAAGGACATACTTTTAAAAATTGATCTGGTTGATAAAAAGACGATTTTCTTCTGCGTATAGATCATTTGAGTTGAAAGAGATTAGTAAGAATCTCGATTGGCAGTTATTTCCGCTCACTCAGGGTCTTAACGATACGGATTCAGTACGGTGACGACTTGCTGCTGTTTGTTTTTTATGCACTCGGGCGATTTTTTTCAGTTCAGGTGACATGTGTTGTAGTGAAGAGATATCAAAGGTTGTATCTGAGCCCTCCATTTAGGAAAACCAATTGTTAAGTGAATAATATCAACTGGAGCTACCAAGAACAAACAGATGAAAATACACATCATTGGGTTGAAAGGGTGTAGGTCTTCAAGCTTGACTTGTTTGTAAGGGTAGGGGAGATCAAATGAGCAGGTAACTCAGCACAGTCCGTGCTGAGATGGCGGTACTTTATCATTGCCCACACAAGAGAGAGCGGTAATTGGGTGCGGTTTTGTGGTGGTTGCGCGTCTTTTTGGCACCGTAACTGTTCCCTGCCATTCAAGAAACCCAGAAGCCTTAACCACTTCACCACGAGGATGTATTTGTTGTATTCTTGCTGTTGACGTCGTTTTTATTCTGTTTAGATGAGATTTTTCGGTCTAGGGGTTTGTGTACAGTCTACATGAGCTCTTTTATTGTATTATAGTTTCCTTAGGTTAAAAAAATAATTTCTTTGGTAGCAGTGATGAAGAAAAGACCGTCACAGTTATAAAAGGACAAATTCACTGACAGATCATAGCATCCCATGGGTTTTAGAGATTTTATAACATCTCTTCCTTAACGATTTCTTTTAAAAAGATTATTCCTCAAAATTTCCTTGTATATTACTGACACACACCATGTTAAAGCGGCATGAATAACACACACAGCAGAGTATTAAGGTTTAGTATGCAAACATATAACTACGGAGGATTTGCTGTGAAGGCTTCTGTGCTACCTATAATAAAGTCACTGTCGATAATAACGCCGTACATAGGCGGTACAGCAGACTTCGTAGCACGTTTTCCTCAGCGATTTATTTTGCATGTTACACCTTTTTCCCTCCCTCTGTGTTACTGATGCGGACTGTCGATACATGAAAGAGAATATAAAAGTGTAAAATGCATAATTATTTGCACAAAAAGTCTCCTGTTCTGCGTAAAATAAAACTAAGGGGTGGTTTAGATGAGCGAGTGTTGTGTTGAAACGTCATACGGCTGGCAGTGATACACGATCGTTTGAGTCACCTCCTCTCCCCGGATATTGCACAAGCTTGTTTTCTCATACAAAGCTCCACTTTGCGTCTTGCTTTTTCCTGTGCTGTTAACCACCACTCTGCCAGTTGTCTGTCCTGAACTGGAACAATCGCTTTGCCGTAACAAGAAGAAATTAAAGACGTCGCAGTACTACAAAAGTTAACTGAGATTCATGGTAGAGAATATGAAAGTGTAATATGCTTAATAATTTGGGGAAAAAAAAAAATCCGTTTGGTTTTAGGAGTGAAAAAATAAGACTCGTAGTGAGACAGGTATTCATGTCAATTCTTTTGAATAAATATAGACACAATGTACATACAAGACATTTCATCTTTGTCGTACCCATTAGATTTGTTTTCCTAATTAGCTATATTGTTGATTCCGTTGCCCGAGGATATACCAGAAGCGTTGTATTGTATTGTATTGTGTTGCTTTGCTTTCCCCTCGGTAATGGTCGATGTGTCAGATAATCAGATGCATTGATATATACGGCTACTTCCATCTCGCAGCTGCACCCCGCGCCATTATGCATGCAGATTTATTCATACTCTTGCTTGTCATTTTGATCTAAGTGAATGACTGTATAATGGGGTGTGTTGCAGGTGAATAAGAAATGCGATCACAGTGCAGCACACTTACCTCAATGAATAAATTTATGGGAGTTATCTCTCTCTATTTTCAAGTTGCGCGTACGTTGCGTATTTGGCAGGATTTTATATTATTTTATTCACGTATTTATACAATTATAAGTGCTTCGTGGTGAGGTGGTTAGAGCTCCCCTGTCGGAGTGACGGCCGTGCATAGTTCGATCCCCAAGATCTGACAGGAATTTCAACAATGATACAATGCCATAAAAGAAAACAGGCTGGTCACTTACCTTACATGTACTGGCATACGGTAGCCTAGCCTCGGACCCATACACCTTGAAGGGGTTGATATAGAATTGACTTATCGTTTTACTGTAGATGGAATTGCAGTCGTAAGAGAAGAGCTGGTGCAAGGAAGAACGGGCAGGATTTCATATAGAACAGGCAGTATCCCTGGCCAATATTATCCTGTTGGCAAAAGGCAGGCGGCCGTCTTCTAAAAGCTTAAAACGTGAAGGGTACAGCAAGCCCCCGTTTCCTCAAATACGTGTCGAAGATAGAATGTGTTTGGCCACTCGGTATCAGTGCTGACTTCGCAGTGTATTGTGGGATGCAGGGTAGCCTTATCACGTAACAGTCACGTCGTACATGGTTGTCAGAAATTAGCAGCTTGTTTCCCCTTTTTCCGTATGATCTCTAAAAATGCTTCTGATGTGTCTGAACTATGTAATATGAACTGGCCTTTGATATTCTAGCCAATGGTGCCTGTTGTAGGTTTCTTGGAAATAAACCAACCTCTGATTCTGGTATTTTACTGGCAACAGAATTTCGAAGAGCTTTTTCTCCGAGTGGTGGCGGAGTCGTAGGCCTGGGTCTGTATTTATCAAGACTTATCCCGTTCTCGGGACAAACAGGTCTCCGTAGCAGTTAACTGTTATCAGAAAGTGTTTTATTTTATTTTATTTCTTTTAAATATTTACCCCAGTTTTTTTTTATGAAATGCTTGATAGCTTTACGAGTGAAGACAAAAATATAAACAAGTAATTTTATACCCATCTAAAGCTCAAGAGTGTTCGTAAATATGAAGTCTGGGGTTCTGTTGCTTCGGGGATAAGATAACAAGGCTTTGGGGGTGGGAGGAGGGAGTCATCGTAAAGAGAAGGGAGGGTGAGGGGAAGAGAGAGGTGAAGTGAGAGTGGTGGGGATAGGAAAGGAGAAAGGTAGAGGAGGGAATGTTTAGGGTAAGGGAGGGGAAGGCGTCAAAATGTAAAAAGGTAGGGTGGAGGGTGGAGAGAGAGGCTGAGCGAAAATGGTGAGGGTGGGATAGGAGAGGTTGTTATGGTGGGGAAAGTGTGACAGGAGGGAGGAGGGAAGGAAAGAGGCATGTGAAGTGAGAGTAGTAGAGGTAGGAGGTGAGGAAGGTAGAGAGGGATGTTACCGGTGGGAGAGTGTGCGAGGATAAGGATCGTAGGGGAGGGAGGCTGGGCGGTGTTACAGGCAGGTGTATGCGAGGATGGGGGTCGTAGGGGAGGAGGGTGTTATAGGGGTCGTAGGAGAGGGGAGTGAATTTGGCTCTCTATTGTATTTTGTTTTTCTCTTGGAACTGTTACTGCGGGCTCGTGGCCTTTGGTTCCTTCTTCCTCGCAAAAAAAAAAAAAAAAAAGTGGGTGGATGTGCGAAGAGAGGGGTGGTAGGGAAGGGAGTGTAACGGGTGGAGGTGTGTATGCACTGCGAGGAGAGGGGAAGTGAAGAGGATGTAACGAATGGGGGTGTGTGCGAGGAGTATTACATAGGAAAGCAAACATCAACAGACCTTATGGTCCCTTCGAGGCTGCTTGTTACAGAGAAAACAATGACTACAAGATCTAACTCTACATGCTGAAGGATAAGGATAGTAAAGCAAGAAGGCTTCCCCCACCCCCAAACCCTCCAGGAAAAAGTGAGAAAAACCACCATGCAGCATGGAAAATCTGACATGGAAATTTCATAGGAAATACTGGAAAGGAAAAGTATGGTGGTAGATGGGGGTGTTACGGGTGTGTGTGTTGAGGGGGGGGGGGCGAGGAAAGCGGTGGTAGGGGAGGTAGGTAGAGGAGGATGTGTTACGGGTGTGTGAGTGTGCAAGGAGGGGGTATTACGGGTGGGGGGAGTGCAAGGAGGGGGTATTACGGGTGGGGGGGTGCAAGGATAGAGGTGGTGGGGGAGGTAGACAGAGTAGGGTGGGTTACGGATGTCTGTGTGTGCGAGAAGGGTGGTGTTAGAGGTATGGTTGTGTGTGTGTGTGTGTGTGTGTGTGTGTGTGTGTGTGTGTGTGTGTGTGTGTGTGTGTGTGTGCATGCTTGCGCGAGGAGGGTGGAGGTAGAGGGGGTGTTAAGGTGGGTGTGTGTGCGTGGAGAGGGTGTGTAGGGGGGAGTGTTACGAGTGAGAAAGTGTATGAGGACATGGGTGGTAAAGGGAGAGGTGTTACGGGGCGAGGGGGGTGCAAGGAGAACGGTGGTAGTGGGCGGGAGCTGTTACGGGTGGGGGGTTGTGGGAGGAGGGGGGGTGATAAAGGACGGTGTGTTACGGGTGGGGGTGATTGCGAGGAGGGTGGTGGTAAGGGAAGGGGTGGTACGGGTGGGGGATGTATGCGAGGAGAGCGGTGGTAGTGGGGGCTGTTACGGTTGGGGTGTGTGCGAGGAGGGGGGTGGTGGGGACTGAGCTGGTGAGTGTATTGACCCGAGGCAGCTGCTACTGTCTTGGTGGCTGTAACACTCACACTTGCTGTAATACTCGCACAGTACCGCAACTTCAGTGTACTGTTACTGTGACTTTTTGGCAGTGTTACGTGCTTGGTTTATTTCCACGGATTTCTCTCTCTCTCTCTCTCTCTCTCTCTCTCTCTCTCTCTCTCTCTCTCTCTCTCTCTCTCTCTGCGCACACACACACACACACACACACACACACACACACACACACACACACACACACACACACACACACACACACACAACCAGTTTGAGAAGTTACAAAAGCGTAACGTACCTACAAACACAACGGTATACTGTTCATGTTATTCGATTTGTATTGTAGAAACTGTGTGTTTTTGGCTGTGTAAAAAGTAGCGAGGTCATAATGTTGAAAGCACCATAAAGGAGTTTTGCTTGCATATGTTAATTCCAGTGTTATTTTTAAGCGTGTAAAGAGAATGGCTGTGTGTGTGTGTGTGTGTGTGTGTGTGTGTGTGTGTGTGTGTGTGTGTGTGTGTGTGTGTGTGTGTGTGTGTGTGTGTGTGTGAGAGAGAGAGAGAGAGAGAGAGAGAGCTCAGTCACGGGCCAGCCTCTGCCGAATATTTCATCAGGTATTGATTAGCGCCACCTCTGCTGCCTCCCTGACCACCGCGCTGAGGCTGCTGCTGCTGTTGCTGCTCTCCTTTGCTCTCCAACTGTTCCTTCCGTCCTCTCCTGCTGCTATTCATCTTCTCTGCACTCCTACTGATCCTTCTGTTCTATCATGCTGATGCATGAAGTTCCTGTTGTCCGCCCCCTTTCCTCTTGCTGCTCTTGGTCTTTTCTGCTAGTGCTACTGCTCGAGTCCTCTCCTGCTTCTGCTGCGGCTTCGGTCCTATTTTGGTAGTCCTACACTCTCTTACTGTTACCTGTGTGCTCTCCTTCTGTTCCTTCTCTCCTCTCCTACTGCTTCCCCTGTCCTCTCCTGCTGCTCCCTGTATCCTCTCCCACTGCTCCCTGTATACTCTCCTACTGCTTCCTTTATCCTCTCCTACTGCTCCCTTTATCCTTTCTTACCTCTCCTGCTGCCCTCCTACCCCCTCTTGCCCCTGACCGTGTCCTCTCCTCCTGCAAATAATTCATCTGGCGTTATTTCTCATCTTTTCCAGTTATTCTCTCATCTTTATCTATTTTTTTAAATAACAGAACAGAGGAAGGAAAAAATGAATTAAAAAAAAATAATCCATACACCAGATTACTGGCGTCCTCCATTCATAAAATGTGGTTGAACAGCTATAGGTTGAAGTTTGGGGAGAAACAACTCCGAAGAAGCGAGTTCCTGAGAGATGCAGTTCGGGGAATAAAAGAATTCTGATATTGTCCAGCCTTTCATTTAGACGCATTTTTAGCTCTTAACTTTTCTTGGAATTCTAATGTTTTTTGTCTTGTTGTCATCTAGCTACTGTTCTTTTAATCCTGTTTCGTTGGTAGCTCGCTGTCTTCTCATTCCCTCGGTTATTTTTTGTGTTGCTCATTGTTTTAAATTAACTAATTAGATTTTCTTGCTGTTTTCTGTTCCTTTTCATGAAGATGTTGACTTATCTTTAGTTGCTCCGGTTGTGTTCTCAGTCGTTTGCATTTCTCTCCTCTTCTCATTCACTTGCTCTTCTGTCTGTCTGTCCTTTTCTCACTCTCTTGTATTTCTACCTTTTCTCACTCTCTTCGGTTTATGTTTTCTCGTCACACTCTCTTGCACTTATGTTTCTTTGTCCCCGTCTCAGTGTCTTGCATTTTTCTCTTTTTCCTCGGCCCACTCTAGCTTCTCTGTCTCAGTCCCCGTCACACTGTCTTGCATTTCTGACTCTTTCTCCTAGTATCGCTCATTTTTGTCTCCTTGTCCTCGTCTCTCTTTCTTGCCCATCTGCCCTGTGTTGCATCATATCATCTTATTCAGTGGTGGCACTGAGGATGTTGCTCTTGTTACACCTTGTCCTCCACTGGTGTTGGGGATGTTATCTCCTCTTTATTGCTACAGTACTCGCTGTTAACTGCTTTTACCCTCGTTACCATTTACGTTATGTTGTTGTTACTTCTCTCATACTGTTATATCTGCCGATGTTATTATATTTCTGCCTTTGTTGTGCTGTTGATGGTGTCGTATCTTGCTGCATCCTCTCGTTCTCTGTAGCGGTATCTTAGCATGCCCCTTGCGGTTTGAATATCAAGTGGTTGGTTGATTGCGGTAAAAAGATCATGGCTGCGTAACAGGAGAGGTAATTCCTGGTTTTTCGATATGCCATTGTCTTGAAGGACGGCAGGGTGGTCATCTGCCCTTTAAGTGTACTGGACTGGGTAGGCTAGCCTTGGGTCCCTACACCTCAAAGGGGGTAATATGGAATTGGCTGTTACCGTTGCTCGTGCTGTTGCAACTCCGCATGTTCTCATGCCTTTGACGTGCATGGTTCAGGGTGTGTTGATATCTGTGTTTGTGTTTCATCTGATCCCGGGTGCAGCTGTTCGTTCAGGTGCAGGTTTGTTCCCTGCCTGGTGGTTCTGCGGCTGCTACTCTCATGAACTTTAGCTCTGATGATGACTTTGCTGTAATTATCTTTCTCCAAATGTTTCCTGCCTTGGTTATTTTGGAATCTGGTATTGCTACTACTTCTGCCACCACTGGTAATGTGTCCAGTAGTGATACATCTTCTGCTACTGTCACTTTTTATACTACTCAGTTTTTTTTATCGAGGCGAAGATGCGCTTGACAGATTGGTGATGATTGGCTGAATCCAACATTACTTCATAAAATCTTTTTTATTAATTGACAACACATATCCGATGGAGAAATTTGGGTTAGTAAATGTTATTCGGACATGTTGCGTTCAGCCAATCATCATCAACTTATTAAGTGCATCTTCGCCTCAGTAAAAAAAACTGAGTATAGTACTGTATTGTGAACTTTACTGTTGTCATTTGTTTGGTAGATAGTCAAGGTAATAGGGCAAGTTGTATTCTCGGTGGCTTTGGAAACTTCTTGGGACCTCGTCCTTAGCAATTTATTTTACGTATTTATTCTCTTTCATGCATTTTTAAGCTTGGACATAGTTTGAATTTGTAGTACCACTTCCGTTAGTAATTATTTTCCATATTGTGCTTTCATATTCTGTTGTAAGTTGCGTTTATCTATTTGATAGCGACCAAGTTTGCCAGTATTCTAAAGGATATTGAGTTTCTGTAAATATCTATCTATCTATCTATCTATATATATATATACAGTATATATATACAGTATATGTATGTATGTATATATATAAACTGTGGAGGAAAGAGATGTTACGAAATCTAAACCAGCAAAAATACGACCCCGCACCACGACAACAACTACAGTTATTGCTTCTGTCGCCAGTCCTTCACCTCTCACTGCAACCATTTTTGTCACTCCTGGCGCTAACCTCGACCCGCTCTTTAAGCTCCTGCGTTAAAGCTGGGGGTTGAGGAGTGGAGACGCCCTCTTACATTTGCACAAGGTCTTCAGAAGAGTGTGAATGGAGGCGGAGGGGAGATGGGGGCTGAATAAGTGAAGGTGGCTGGGAATGGAGGGGAAAGATTCGTTAGTTTTGTAAGGAATTTGAGAGAGAGAGAGAGAGAGAGAGAGAGAGAGAGAGTGACTGAAATGAGTTAATTGGAGGTAATTATAGTGTAAATGGCAAAAGACAGCGTAAGACGAGTGAATATGAATTTGCATGCAAGCGAGGGACAGGCGAAGAGTCTCATTGCCCAGACCACTTTAAGGTTCTTTAGCACCACGGCTCAGGGTAAACAAACCCGCCTGGTGTTCTGCTCATTTGGTTATGTGGGCAGGCCCGTGTTCTGCCCGTTAAGTTGTCTTTTTTAGAGTTCTGACCGTTAGTTTGAGAGTTTATGGAGGACGGAGTAAGCGAAATTAGATTGCATTTGGGCCTCCTCGACAATTAAGTATGTTACCTAAATAATCCGAAGGCTTTAAAGTCTAGTAAAGCGGCTGATTTCAAACGTCATGCCATCGGTCCCCCTTCATGTTTCTCAAAACCCATTTCCAGATCCCTCATATCCCCTGGCAGGTTCCCCTACCATATACCTCCCTAGTTCGCAATGATGCAGTCTCCCAGAACTCCGTATTTAAGAGTCAGGCTTCAAATTTCGAGCAGTGTGGCATTGAGACGTGTTTGCTTATATGTGACCTAATGGAGCTTTTGATAGGAGACTTACTGTGGAATTTTAGTAAGAAATTACTGATCAGAGTTTCTGGATTTAAGAATATGGACGAAAACTTGACCAACATAAAAACTCAGTACTGGAGGGGGTGGGGAGACTGTGACTGCTGGACCTTGTCCACAGTGTTTGCATGGTTTTTGTTAAAGGAATGGTGTTTTTCGTAGTTCGATAGATTTTTCTAATGTAGAATGGCATGTTTTATAGTTAAATAGCGTGAAATATTGTGCCTTATTATTATTTTCGTTTTTATGGAATAGGAAACTATGGAAGAAGATAATTCAAATGATAAGCAGTAATGGATATAAAAAAGGGAAGGGCAAGTTTATGTAGCGAGAAATTTATGAAAATTACTTTTTCAGTAAAGGAGTGTGAGTTTAGGGGACGGCCGGTGATGGCATCTAGTTTATGAGGAAGGCATAATGGTGGTGGTGAGGCTGCACCACCTCGGACAGTGGCTGATCTGAGGCTTCCGGCCATCATGGTGCCAGGGAACTGGGACCATATTTATAAAGTCTTCTGAGATTAAGTTGGGTTTAGGATTGTTCCTTTATCACATAAAGTCTCCTTTTAAGTTTTTTACAGGACTACTCTTATACCCCATGAACCCTTGAACGTCTAGTCACTGTATGTTTCACTTTAAATATATTTTTGCCATCTCTGCAGCTCTGGAGGGACTTTTGAATTGGAGGGGTTAGATATAGTCCTGACAAATCCTTTCAGTACGAGAGGACTTTGGAAAGCTGAATAGACTGAAATATACAGAAAATACACTGAATATACTGAAAATTACGTCATCCGTATTCACAGGGATATATGCTTATCTTGGCTCATACGGCTACAGCACCAAACATATCATAGTCAGATTAGAATGCATAGTGAAGTGGTAAAGTATTAAAAACAAAAGGATTTGTATTAATGTTATCTGTGGAGACTTGTTTAACTAGTTTTAACGGCGAAGCCACCAACGCAGTGAATTATCTCCCAAAATCACTCTTTTTGAACGTGGTTACTTTTCCACTGTATTATTCACTCGGGTTTTACTATTTCACCTTATTATTCACTCCGGTTTTACTTTTTCACCGTATTATTCACTCTGTACTCCATTTCACTAAGTCTGGCAGAATCAACGATGTCGCCAACGCCTGTAGTGATATCCTCTACACTAGATATACCTCTATTTATTACCTTGAGAACCATTATAAAGGCAAAACAAAAAGGTATATCCAGTACTGAGGACCTTTATCAATGCTACAGGTGTTGACGACATCACTGATATGGTGCCAGACTTGGTGAAATGGAGTATAGTTTGATCGTGAAGTATTCGTATGATTGAAGATGAAAGTGCAGACAAGTAATCTTGGTTGATTAAGCTTGGGACACTATAAATACGGTACCAGAAGTCATCTTTATAAATACTGTACCAGAATTCGCCTTTTTAAATACGGTATCATACCAGAAATCGTTTTTATAAATGTAGTACCAGAAGTCACCTTTATAAATACGGTAGAAGTCGTATTTATAAATATGGTACCAGAAGTCGTAATTATAAATACAGTACCAGAAATCACCTTTATAAATACGGTACCGGAAGTCACCACGCCGCTTGCAACATTAGGCCCATATTCGACGTTATATAGAAGGCTCCGTAGCACGTCTTCCTCAGCGATTTATAATGCTTACTACACCATAACGTTCTTTTGTGTGTTATTCTGGTCGTTTTAATATCGTCAGTGTTTGCATCGATAACACACAAGAGGATGTGGAGATGTGCGGAATGACTCACTAAGGAGGAGGTGCAGCGAAGTCTCCTGTGCCACCACACTTGACGTAGTTGTGGTACTGGTATGTAGCTCCATTTTCGATCCAGAACGACTCCCCTAAGTGTCAGGATTTAGACATCACTGTGGCAAGAATATTCAAAGCCACTCGAAATCAAAGTCATTAATTTTTTTTTTTTTTTTTTTTTTTTTTTTTTTTTTTTTTTTTGGCATGTAATTAAAGCATATTTATGAGTGCGAATGGTATCTGAATATAGTTTTAAATTTTGCGGTGAGGCATCTTAGGAAGGAGAGAAGATTACCAGGAAAAAGACCAAGGAAAGGGAAGTGAGGTCATGAATACTGAGAGGAGAGAGACACTGAAACAGAGAGTCAGGGTAGAGGGACGGAGAGAGACAGTGAAGGAGAGGAGGGGAAGTGAGAGAGAGAGAGAGAGAGAGAGGGGCTAGTGGTGTATTTTATTAAAGGAAAAAAGAAGGCAAGCAAATGAAATAACGTCTTGTGAGAGGAGGACAAAATGTCTGGAAAGTAGTGAGAACCGGAAATAAGATAGGGAGGAAAAGAATGGGTGACCGTCAAAAGCAGGGAGGAAGGAGGGAAATTGTTGGGAAATTGGTGTCATGGGGACTGTAAGGGAGGAAGGGAAAAATAGGGAGAAAAGAAGGGATGGGTGGGGTGAGAGAATAGGAGGAAGGGAAGGAGAAAGAACAGTGAGGGTAGAAGAAAGCATAGGGAGTTAAGGAAGGGAAGGAGAATCAGGAAGGGAGGGATGCAAGGACAATAGGGAGGAAAGAAAGGGAGGTTAGAGATGGAAGGAAGAAGTAATGAGGAGAGGAAAGGACGGAATAAGGAGGGAAGGGTTTGGGGAACAGGGTAGGGAAGCTTGAGAATAAGGGAGAGAATAGAAATGGAAGAATGAAAGGTTGAGAGAGAGAGAGAGAGAGAGAAGAGCTTGAGGAAAAGAGGAGAGAGAGAGAGAGAGAGGAAGGAATGAGCGAGACAGGTGGACAGACAGGTGAGATGTGGTGTGAGTAATGTCGACATTATCATCACGATCACGTCTTTCCTTTACTTTCTTTTCCCCCGCCTTTCTTCCATTATCTCTTCGCATTTCTTGTGCTCCTCCGTTATCTCTTCCCTTTTATCCGGCACTTTTTCTCGTCTTTACTTACTCCCATTATCTTGGCCCCTTTTCTCAACACTTTTCTTCGTCATTCCGTTACTTGCTTTCCCTACGCTTTTCTTCCATTTTGTCTTCCTTTTTTCTTCGGCACCCTCTCACATCTTTACCATACACTGCATTATTAGCTTCCCTTTATTTAACTCCCATGCATCATTGACTTTCATACCCCCATTATTTCTCCCCTTTCGTCGTAACATATCCCCATCTTTAATTTACTTTCCATCAGTTACCCCCCTCACTCAGGTCTTTCTTTTATCGTTCCTTTCTATTATTTCTTCCGTATTTTTTTCTCCAATTTCTTCAACACATTTTTTTTTTCATCATGGATTTTCTCTACTGCCTCTTCCTCAGATTCAAGATTCAACGGATTGCAAGATATTTCCTTTCTTCTTCTCAGTTTTTTTCACCCCATTATTTCTTTCTCATCTTTTCCGCCAACTCTTACCCTTACTCAGGACGCATTTACCCCCGTCCTCTTTCAGAAGGCCGTATTCTAGGTGGCAGTGGAGCTCTGTAGCACCTTCTTTGTGATTTATTATGTATATTGATCCTTAACTTTCTCCTATAATGTTCATATTGTTCTTATATTGACCTATTGCATCAGTAGTATAAAAAGATATTGAAATGCAATTTGCGGAATACATCGGCACGGAAGAGGTGCTAAAGCCTCCTGTTCCACTTAGAGCGGGCCATAGTCCTTTGTTCTGTACTTTTCTGTATTCCTCCTTTACTGCTCATTTCTTCACTCAGGGTTGATTTATTGTGTACCCCTTAACACTGGCGAGGAAGGACATACTTAGGAATTTATTTAGGCCGACATGAGACGATCTTGCTCAGCTGAGAGAAATCATAGCAGTCAGAGTGTTAAAAACTGTCTCGATTAGCCCTTTAGCCTTATCAAACAAACTGTTATTACCCCGTTGAGCATCTGTAGTTCGTTTTTACCGGATGGAAATGGGCTTCTTCCACACTTTGAGTACCAAATCGTGATTGTATGAAATCCGATGAGCCATAGTTCCGAGGCAGGAACGAGTCTTCGTCGTTGCTATCCAAGTCGGCCCTTAAATCTACCAATACTGTGAGATTTTGTTCAGCATAGGAAAGTTATACACTGAAAGGGCTATTTTCCCCAACTTGTGTCCCCTTTCTTATCCATATGCATTCTCTCTTATCCTTTCACTTATTCCTACCAGTCTGCCTCACCTATTTCTCCTATCCCTTCTCTTGTCCAGCAAAAATAAAATTTTTGTCTTTCAGTAACATCCATTCTTCTTTTTCGGTTTTCCTTTTCCATATCTTTCTCTTATCTTTATTCGTTCTCTTCCTCCTCCTCCTCCTCCTCCTCTCATCCTTTAGACCAACTCGTACTTCTTTTCATGATTTTCAAAAACATCTTTTCTTGTTCCCTAACATACTCTTTTATCGTCACCACTCTCTTCTGTATACTTTTCCCTTTTTATCCTTTACACCTGTCGTCACACCTCTCCTTACACCTATTATTACTCCTCGGCTTCACCCATCCTTTTTCTTTCCCTTCTCTTACTCTTCAAAATTATAATCTTTTTTCGTTCCCAAACATATCCTCTTATCCTTGCCTGCGAGTGTCGTCCTCCTCTTCCCCTCGCTTCTTCCCACATTCTTATCGCGTCTCCTTCCATTCTGCCGCTGCGTCCTGCCTTGATAGCCTCACTAAATTGTGCCTTTTTAGCGTTGGCCGTCATTTCTTGTATCATTATTCCTTATCCCCAGTCGTTCCCTTCTTCCTTAATCATATATATTCCCCGTTTTCTTAATACCTCGCATTTTCCTCGGCTTTTTAGGGTGTCTTCCTCCTCTTCCTCCTCCTCCTCCTCTTTTTTCTTTCCTTCTCATTTCTCCGTATTTTACTTGCTCCCGTTAAGCTTTTTATGTGCATTTTCGTACTCTTTTATCTTCTCATAGTCCTGTTTTTAATCTACGAATTTTAGCAGTAAGAACAGGCAGCCCTTCCCTACTTCTTTTTTGGGGGGCTTGTGTAAATCTTAACGCATGCTCGTGTGTGTGTGTGTGTGTGTGTGTGTGTGTGTGTGTGTGTGTGTGTGTGTGTGTGTGTGTGTGTGTGTGTGTGTGTGTAGGATACCAAACAAGGCATTTTTTCCGCTTATTTTCATTTTCCTTAGAATTCCCATAACTACTTTTTCTCCCGTCAGGGGTGTGGTAGCAGGCTTGGGTGGAGTAACAGCAGGTTTGGGGAGTAGGGGAAGTGGGAGGAGTTGGATTAGACAGATGGAGTAGGAGTGAATGAAGCCAGAAGGGAGGGAGGGGGAGAGAGGATGGGGTGGATTTATAGTGGAGGGGGTGGCAGTGTTTGTAAAGAGGGTGGAAAGACAGGGTTGCTGTAAAGAGGAGGATTGTTGAGTATCTGTAATGAAGTGGGGATGGAGTATGGAATTTGGGGAGGTATCAGGGAAGAGTAGTGAGGTGGAGAGTGAAAGAAGTAGGAGAGGGGAGATGAGTAGACTGAGAGACAAGGATGGTTAAGTAGAGTAGAGGTGACAGGGGGATATGGTTAGGTTGAAATGAGTAGAGGAGAAAGGAGAGATGGTATGGTTGAACAGAGTAGAGATGAGTGTCGAGTTGGTTATGGTGAAGTTAGATCTGAGTTGGGGATCTTTAGGGGGACTGAGAAGAGCTAAAGGGAGGGGATGGTTAGAGGGGATGAGAAGAGTAGAACTTGAGAGGAGGAGATGGTTATAAGGGATGAGAAGAACAGAGTGGAGGGGGGGGGGTTAGGGTTAGAGGACAATCGAGGTGAGGAAGGATACAGATGGTGAGGAAGAAAGGCGGGAGAACAGGCTGTTGCTATTTGACAGATGGCTGTGTTAGACAGGAGGAGGGAGAAACCTTTTAGAAGATGGAAACGGTGTGTGTGTGTGTGTGTGTGTGTGTGTGTGTGTGTGTGTGTGTGAGAGAGAGAGAGAGAGAGAGAGAGAGAGAGAGAGAGAGAGAGAGAGAGAGAGTGAGTGAGATGATAAGGGTGCGTAGAAAAAAAAGGGATGAGCATGAAGGGAAATAAAACTCCAGTGAAGAGGGGAGAAAAGGGAGGCAATACCAGGGAACTGGGAGATAGGAATGGGAAAATGAACACAGGAAGACGCAGTAGTGGGAAGCACTGGCAAGCACTGTCGGAAAGTGAGAGGGGAAGAGGCGATGACCAGGAAAAAATGATAAGGAATTTGAAGATGAGGAGATGCTTGAGTGTAAGAGTAACCAACCAGTTTCCTAGGGGGGAGGGGGGTATGAGGAATGCTTGAGAGAGGCTATAGAGGTGCTTGAAGTGACGGAGAGGTTTGCCTGAGTTCAAGGAGGAGAGTGAGGCCTAGTTAGGGGGCGAGGTGGAATGAGGGAGGAAAGAGAGAAACGGGGGGAGGGATGAGGAGGGACAGCGAAAAACGACAAAGAGGAGATGGAGCTCGAAAAGGAAGAAGAATAAAGAATGGAGTGAAATGAAGAAATGATGGAGTGAGGATGGGGGAGGTGTGTATGTAATGAAGGGAGAGTGAAAAAACAAGGAGTGATGGGTCAGTGGTAAAACAAAGCTAGTTCAGGAGTCTTTGTTCAGGCACATTCCGGGCTATAAATAGCCTTGAGTGCGTTGTATTGTCTTACGCACTCGTCTCAGGCCTCCCTTCGTGGCGTGATGGTCGTGGTGGTGATGGTGGTAATGGAGAGAGAGAGAGAGAGAGAGAGAGAGAGAGAGAGAGAGAGAGAGAGAGAGAGAGATTGTGTTTGCATACGTGCGTGTGGAAGGAAGGATCGAGAAGTGTTGTGTAATGACGAGATGTAAGTTTGTGTGGGGTTGAGGACATTAGGTTATGGTGGATGATATGCAGAGGGGTAAGTGCTAGAGTGTAGTGCGTGCTCCTGTTGTAAGCTTAGAATGTACGTATGTTGTGTGATGCAGCATCAGATGTGTGGCCGGGTTATGTAGCTAAAGACTGAATAAGTTTAACGTGGAAATGTTAAGTACTGTGCCGCAGTATAGGAGTGTCTGCGGTTGATAGAACTGAGAGAAGATTATGACGTGTGGATTGACTGAGTGTGGTAGTTTGGAGTACTGTGAATGAGTGTGTGTGTGTGTGTGTGTGTGTGTGTGTGTGTGTGTGTGTGTGTGTGTGTGTGTGTGTGTTAGTATGGCGGCTGTGTGGTATGTAGTAATTTGCCTTGGTGTGATAGGCCGAATGTGTTTGGTGTCTCTGTGATGGAGTTGTGGTGTTGTGTGTCCGGGCTTCTCAGTGTGAAATGTACTTTGGTTTAGGAGTAGTATGGTAGGTGTGTCTTTGTGTTAGATTTTTTGGTGTAATGTAGTGTGATAAGGTGATGTACTGGGAGGTGTCTGGATGAGAGAGAAAAATTTGTGGTTACCTGTAGTTATTTGATGTACAATAGGCTTAAGCTCATTTACTTTGTGATCTCCCTTAGTCGTTTATTTAGCTTATTATTCAGAAATTAATAATTTTGTGGTGAATAAAGTGTTAGTATTTTAAGCGGGTGTAGTGGTACTTTCGATAATATTTATGATGATAGTGCTCACATGGAGGTGACAGTGACTACTATTCTGGTGTGTATAGGATCGTGCTGTACTTGTGGTAAGGTGTTGTTGCTCTTGGTGACAGTGACAATGGAAGTGGTTTTTTGATGATATTGATGGTAGTTTGTGGTATAATGGTGTTGCCCCTGGTCACAGCGACGCTGGTAGTGAGTGATGGTAGCGTGTTGTTGTGGTAGGTGGTGATTCTCTTGTTGACATTGATGCGGTTATGGGTGTTGGGAGTTTATGTGGTGGTGTTGCCATTGGTTGCAGCGATGTTGGTAATGGCCTAGTGATGAGAGTGATGGTAGATTTTTGTGGTGCGGTGATGCTGTTGCCCTTGGTTACAGTGAGAGTGATTGTTGTTTGGTGGCTGCGAAAATCATGGTTGTGGTTGTGATGGTATTGCAGTAATTATTATTACTGTAGTGGGGTTTGTGATAATAACTGAGGGTTGTAACGGGGTGACAGTGATATACTGATGATCGTATTGCGGAGGTGATGGTTTAGTGATGGTGATTGCGGAACTTGTGATGATAGAATAATGTTGCTAGTAGTATGTATAGTAATAGTTTCTGAGAGGGTAGTGCAGAGGTGATGGTGGTGTTGCTGTTGTGATGGTTGTGACTGTACTGTTTTGGAAACAGTTGAAGTGATGGCGGTAGTGATAACAGTTGTGGTGATAGTCGTTAGTTTCGTGGTGATGATGGTGATAGTGGTGTTACGGTGGTGGTGGTGATGATGACAGTGGTCTGGAGGTGGAGACGGTGATTGGTGATGCTAGGATGGTGGTGGTCGTGAATTTTGGTATTTATAGAATTAAGATGGTTGTGGTGAGTGTAAAGGCGTTGGTGATAGTGGTGTTAGGGTGGTGGTGGTGGTGAGTTTTGGTGATGGCAGTGGTGGTACAGGTAATGGTGATTATGATGTTAGGGTGGTGGTGGTGGTGGTAAGTTAAGGTGATAGTGGTGTTAGGGTGGTGGTGATGGTGGTGTTAGGGAGTGGTGAGTTAAGGTGATAGTGGTGTTAAGGTGGTGGTGATGGTGGTGTTAGGGTGGTGGTGATGGTGGTAAGTGCGGTGAACCACGACACTTGACCTTGGTTGGGTTAATAAAGAGAGGGGGGGTTGGGCATCACCACTACTGCCCTCGCTCCTCGCATGTCGTCTCTTCTTCTTTGTCCTCTCCTCTCTTCTCTCCTTTTCTTCTCTTCCCCTTTTCTTTTTCTTCTTCTCCTCCTCTCTCTCTTTCTCTCTCTCTCTCTCTCTCTCATATTGTTATCAGATCCTCCTTTAACCTCGACCTCATTTCCCTGCACTTCCCTCTTTTACTTAACTTTTTTTTTATTGACCCAAACTTCCAATCCCACAGTTTTTCCCTTCCTCACAGTGTCATCACTCTCTTTGTTCTCCCCTCCACTCTCTCTTTACCCTCCCTCTCTCTCTCTCCCTTGCTCGTGTCATTCAGTCTGTTTCACTCCTATGAACACAGTCAGGCTCCCATACTCAGTTGAATAAAATCGTCTGGGGTTAGGTAGAATAGAGTACTAGAATTGTCTTAGTCATGATATTAGTGGTGTCAGTGTTAATCCATAGGCTCCTCAGACTCACTCTCAGCTGATCAGATCGTTTGCCGTTAGTTGTAGGTTGCCTCGACTGTGAGAGGGCTAGGCTAATTGTAGCAGTAATAACACTTACAGCAGAAAAATCGTCTGGCGTAAGCTGGAAGAAACTACACTGGTCCCGACCATGACGGGGGTTTACATAGGCTATCTCTTCTTGTCTTGCCCATTCGCTTCCTCTTCCCCCACTCCCCACTTAAATATCTCCTCGTCTTGTCTTCTCATATTCCTTGTTTTCTTTCAACTCCTCCTCTTCCGACTTACCTATCTCCTTTTCTTGTCTTCGTCTTGTCCGTCCTATCCCTAACTCCTCATCTTAGTACTAACCTATCTCTTCTTTTTACCTTCCGCATTCCCTTGCTGTCTCCCAACTCCTCAGCTTTTCTCATCCCTCCGTATTTTGTTTATTTCTAAACTCCCGGTTTTCCCATTTACCTGTCTTTTCTTATCTCTCCATATTCCCCTCCTCTCCAACTCCCCATCTCCCCAGCTACCTATCTCTGGCGCCATTCTCATACCTCCTCTCGTCTAACTCTCCTCTTTCGCACCATCCTCATATCCTTTCTCTCCTCATCCTCTCTTATTCTCCTCCTCAAGCACAGCCATTGTCTTAACAGCATCTTGTGATGGAATGAGGAGAGAAGAGAAGAGGAACGTGGATGCTGATGAATAGTAGCGTGTATATATATTGTAGCCGAGATTGTGGTAAACGGATGAAAATAGTTTCATATGTTTGATAATCGAATTAAAAAAAAATACACACTATAGTTTCTCAGTTTAGTCTGCATCAGTATACTTACTAGTCCAGCACTACTGCATTTTTTTTTTCTAATTCAAAATAATAGATCACTCGTTGTTGAGTTTTCATTAAGCCAAAATTATGACTAAAATTGTCATTGGATGTCTTCCACCGTAAACAAAGATATTTAACGGTTCCCTTCGCCTACGGTCTTGACTCGTGATTATGAAATTATTTAAAATTTTGTGTGTGAGGGGGAGGGGGGATCTGTTTCGTGGAACGCCTCTTAGGTAGCAGAGATTTAATCACACACACACACACACACACACACACACACACACACACACACACACACACACACACACACACACACACACACACACACACACACACACACACACACACACACACGTCTTGGCAAAGCAGCACCGTCTAATTAATATAACCCCAAACTAAACCCACCAAACCCTTAAGAAGCCAACCTAACCCCGCCCTGCCATTAGTAAATATGTCAAGAAAACTAGGTTGAGCTTGAAGACAGCAGGGGCGGAGAACGTGAGGGTCGATCCGACTTGGCACATTAATATTGTGAAAGGGCGGATAATTGAATAAGTGGGGAGATGGGAGCGATAGAGGGCATTTTACATGGGAGTGTGGGGCGTGGAAGGGAGAGGTAATGGAGTTAGGCACAGTGGAGGTAGGGACTGTGGCAGATGGAGGAAAGATAAGTCTGGCCAGGAGATGGGATGAGGTAGGTAAGGTTGGGTGAAGGGAAGTGGAACTCAGGTAGGATAGGTAAGGAAAAGTAAGTTGAAGGGAAGCAGAACTGAGGTAGGCAAGGCAAGGCAAGGTTAATGGAAGCAACAGCTGAGTAGGAGAAGTAAGTTTAAGGAAAGCAGAGTTGAGGTAGGAAAGATAAGGGAAGGTATCTTTGAGGGAAGCAATAGCTGAGGCAGGAAAGGAAGTTAGGTAAGGGTGTAAGAGAAGCAAAACTAATGTGGGAAAGATTGGGTAAGATAAAGTTAGGGGAAGCCTACACACGGGAAGCTGAGTTGAGCCGGGAAAGTTATAATAAGGGAAGCAAACTGAGGTAGGAAAAGCTGAAGTAGGATAGTGGTGTAGGCAGTGGACAGGCAGATTAAAAACAGCGTATTGCCAAATGAAAGATTAAAGCTGAAAATGGAGAAAGTAGAGACGACAGAAACGAATTGGGGAAAGTTGGGTAGAGAGACGTGGTTATGGAAATGTGGGGAGGGGTAAGGGATACAGTTCAGCTAAGCTAGGATAGCGAAAGGTGTAAAGCAAGTTCAAGGTATTTACTTGACTCAGGAGAGTGCTCTGTTAGTCCAGGAATTAATGACGGTTGTATCTAAACCTTGATGTTAAAAAAAAAAAAATCCCAAAGTGAATAAAGTTATCGGGAAAAGCAAAAGTAAAATATGAAATGCCGTATGTCATTTTAGTGAAGTGTTTTAATGTGGGCGTGAATAAGGTAGGGAATTAAGAACAAAGCAGTAGCAAGGCAGGGTCTAGAGGTGAGATAATGTTAGCTTGAGAGTAGGCATATAAGATGGCGGCGGGCTGGGTAGGAGGAGGAGAGAGGAATGTGAAGAGGAGGAGAGGATTTAGGTGTTGTGGCCAAGAGTGTCAGGTAGGGTCAAGTAGGGATGGGTAGACGAATGGTAAAGGGAATGGTTCAGAGGGGATTGAAGATGGTGGGTATCCCTTCAGTACGATTAAATATTTTAAGTTTAACGCTGGTCAGGAGACTTCGAATTAAAGTGGTTATATAATATAACCTTCAATAACCCCTTCACCACGAGAGGGCTTCCCTTAAGTGAATAAACATGTCATGGGGTTGAAGTGGTTAAGATTATAACTTCAGAGGAAGCATGGACGGGAACTGAGTACGCTCAAGATGCCAAATAGAGGAGTTTACTGACAGAGGGTGGCTAACGAGGAGTGGTGGAAAGAGTGGCTCACAGTGGATGGATATATAGAGGTTAGCCTCTTCACAATTATGGCATCTTTTTCGTTTTATTCTAGTTCTCTCCAGGCTAGATTTTTTCGGATTAGGAGAGATTTATCGAAATGATGTGGTTAGTTATAGCTTCATTTGCCCCTTCACAGCGAAGAAGCTCCACTGAATTGGGGAAAATCATTAGTTGGCGACAGTACGGTAATGGTTAAGTAAAGCACAGACAAGGAACAGTGGTTTGGGATGAATGGTCAAGGGCAGTGTTTTGGAGTCATAGCATAGTGAGCCGTAGCCTTGGGGGGAAGTATGATAGGAAATGGTTTTAGTTGATATTAACCGATTTTAACTCTTTCATGGTTAGAACAACTCTATTACTGTAGTTCATGTAGCTCCAGACACTTTTATTTAGTTACGATTGGGTCGTAAGAACCTGAAAGAGTTAATACCAAACAACATTAAACAACCACACAGACTTAAACAAGGCTAAGATAGACTAATGTAGATCAAACGTGACTGAGCGAAACCAATCATACAGATATTATATAAAGCGAGAGTTTACGAGATTAGGCCAAGTTAGACGAAAGGAGGAGGAATACGATTGAACAAGAATGAGCAACTTAAGCCAAAAGTAGGAGAAAGTGCAGACATGGAATATGACTGTGCAAAACCCCACATGAATGCCGAATGGAGATATTGTAGCGTGTTGGAAAATGTCAGAGGTGAAAGTCGTGAACAGCATCAGAAAGAGGGGTCGTCTGTGTTCTGTTATTGTGGTGCTGTTATTAGTGGACATTACTGGCGCAGTTGTAGGAGAGTATTGAGTGTTCTGTTATCGTGTTCTGGTATTTGTGGTACTTCTTTTATTGTGTTGTTTTGTTCTGTTATTGCGGTGCGGTTGTTATGTTGTATTATTGTGGTGCTACTATTACAGGTACCTCTTTTATTGTGTTAGTTATGTTATTGTTGTGCTGTGATTAGTGGTACTTTTGTGGTCATGTTTTGTTATTGGTTCTTCTGTTAGATTGTGTACTTTTGTGATGTTTTGCTGTTGTTAGTTATACTTCTCTTACAGTGGTATTCTTATTGCTACTTTTGCTCCTTTTGTTTTTGTGTTCAGTCATTTTGATGTTGGTTTTAGTAATTTTTGAAGCTGGTGACGGAGGACGTTGAGTGTGCTTTTGTAATTTGCAAGGATGGTGTAATTATTGTCTTGCAATGATAGCCGATTCTGTGATGTAATCGTGGTGTGGTGTTTTGCTAATGTGGTATTGTAAAGGTGTTGTGTTATTGCCATGAGTTGGTGTTATTGGAAGGTTTAGGGGAGTGTTTAATCTCTCCTGTGGTTAGAAGGACTGTAGTATTTTATTCCAACTAGAGTCATATGATTTTATTTAGCTGAGAGTGAAGTTTAGATGCCTGAGTGTTAAAACTGTCCCAGTTAACTCACATCTTAGGAACCATAGTGATATTTTATTCTAGCTAACGTCAGACAAATAAATTCAGCTGAGACTTAATCGTAGATGCCTGAGAGTGGTAATAAGGCTTAGGTGTTATTGTGATGGTTTTTTGTATGATGGTGCTGACATGATGCAGTCGGGAGAGTAAGGTGTTATTATGACAGTGTGGGGTATTGGTAGTAATGCTAGGTACTGTGAAAGTATGCAGTAACAGTAAGGAGGAAGAGTACGTCGTAGTGGGTCGTTAAAGAGTTATTTGCCAAAGTGTGTGGGTGATGGTGTGGTACTGTCGTAGAGTCTGGGGAGCGATTGCAGTGCTGTTATCTAAAGGCCGTAGCTTAGGGGAAAGAGGACGCTGTTAACACTCAGGCACCTGCGAAACACTCGTATGAATAAAATTGTCTGCTGTTAACTGGAATACAGTAATAGAGTTGTACGGACCAGGAGATAATTAATGATGGCAGCAGTAATATTCTTATAGACCTGTAACTCACTCACAGGTTAGCAAATTCAGGCTCTGTCTGAAATAAATGTTAGAGAAAACACGACCTTGAGGGAATGGAAGGATTATACAGCCAAATATGTGATGGTTGGTGATGGGATATTACCTGAGAACCTATTGTAATGGTTTTATCGTAGATGTTATATCGTGTGTGATGGTTGGTGAGGTTGTATTGTTTGAGAAGCTATTGTAATGATTTTACCGTAGATGCTATATTGTGTGTGTTGGTTAGTGGTGTGGTATTATCTGAGAAGCTATTGTAATGTTTTTTTTCGTTGTTATATTGTGTGTTGGTTGGTGGTGTGTTACTGTCTGAGATGCTATTGTAATGGTTTTATCGCTGAGGTTATATCGTGTGTGATGGTTGGTGGTGTGGTACTGTCTGAGAAGCTGTTGCAGTAGTGCGGCTTTGTAGGTAGTATATCGTGTGAAGTGTTGTTTTTAGTGTCAGCGGGCAGCAACAGCAGGTAGAAGCTGGTGGTGTCGCTTGTGTTATTAGGTAAAGTGTGGTGCTGTCTGGTTCGTCCTCCAGAGTGCACCACTAAATTGGTTACCGCGGGAAGGCTTTGAGCAGGAAGGGTGGGGGTGGGGGGTAATTTTTTTTTTCTGCCCCTCCCTTCATTCTCCATTCAACTTTTTAATTCCCCGTTGTTCGTGGCCTCTTGTTTCGCTCTTTCTCCTTCCCTCACCTCCCCCCCTCAACACACACACACACACACACACACACACACACACACACACACACACTTTCTTTTCCCCTCTTTGTATTCTCCATTCCACGTATTTATCGTTGGTTTGATCCTGTCGTCTCTTCCCCTTCCTTTCTTCATTTGCCACTTCGTGTCTCCCCCTTTTTATTTTCCTTTCCATTTTTTAAAAATCCAGCATAAGCCATATCCTTTCTTCCTCCTCGTCTCTACCTCCCACCCTTTCTTGTCTCTTTATTCTCTTTTTCCAGTTTTGATCCCCCATCTGGTCCTTCTCCGATCCTCTCTTCGCTTACCTTCGTCTATCCGTTCCCCCTTCTCACTTCACTGTTCCCTTCCTCTCGCCTCTTTCATCTCCGTCTCTCTGTATCTTCTCTCCTCCTCCTCCCTTCCCCCTTTCCCCTTTCTTCTTCCTCGTCTTTCGTCTCTCTTTTGCGCAGTCTCACATACCCATAAATCCTCACTTTCTGTTCCAAACTGAACTGATATATTTCTCTCTGTATTTGCTCACTCATCTTTATCTTTGTCTTTCGTTCGATTTCTTGTCCTGTCACCTCTCCCTTCTCCCATCCTTTTATTCCATTTCTAGATATATCGTTTCGATATAGCGGCCTTCCATCTGTTTTTTTCTTTTTCTTCCTTTTTCGTAATCCCTCTTTCTTGTTCCAGGTCGGCATTTTATTCTCTGTTATTTCTCTTTTGTCATGGTTCATGCTGGCTGGGCAGTTTCATTCAGTTTTCTCTTTTCCATTCCTCCCGCCGGAAGTGGTCTTTCTCCACTTTTTCAGTCGTGTTTTTGTGCGTATACAAGTGTACATTTTTACTACCGGAGGTGAAAGAGAGGTGGTGTTATAATATATTACGTACCACAGTCTGTAGTATCATTAAACATTTTATCCATAACGTGTTGTTCAATGTGAAGTAAGGAAAAAGCAATCGCTTGCACTTGTCCGTAAAAAGTACACTTTCTCACCCCCCCAAAAAAAAAAAATAATAATAATAATAATAAAATAAATAAAAAAGTTGTTTCACCCCTTTAACTGTCCACATTGTATTTTATTGAGTTTTATCCTGTCTACCAACATGAACAACTACGAGGTGGTACAATGACCGTGCCAGTGTAAGAGGTGACCTTGAAGGTCAGCAAAGGTCACCAAAAGGCATCTCGCCTTTAGGTGGAAGTCCATTCAGTGGATGCTAGGACGAGAGAATGGTAAGGCCTTTAATAACAAATTTGCGAAGTTGGAAAAGAAACTGTTCTGTTTTTGCACAGTCTTGGCCTGCAATTGCATTCTCTTCAAATTTGCTGAATTGTAACAATAAACTAACTAGAATATGATGCAAGGCACGAAGGACGTGGCATGGAAAGGGACTAGAGCCTTAGGATTGTCTTTTTCTGTCTCCGAGTTTTGTGAAATAAGTTACAAAGAACGTAAATCAGAGTAAAGGAGAAAACAGTAACCGTTAAATGATTTTATAAGGCGAGGGACAATATTCAGTGTTGGCTTCCGTATAAAAAGATTCACAGCATAACCAGGTGGTGCCAGCTGTAAAAGGTTACCGTACCTAAGGAAAGCGTTTTCATCCTTTCGGCATTAATAACCAAGGTGATCTCAGTATTGTCGTTATGCCTTGGCTAAAATTTTCAGTTTTCATCATATTTACATACAGTCTGTTACATATTCTCTCTCTCTCTCTCTCTCTCTCTCTCTCTCTCTCTCTCATTTTAGGGTACAGTTAAACAAGTTACTTTTTTTTAACATTCACTTACACAGTATTACTTTGTTAATTCAACCGTTTATATAAAAAAATAATCTATAACCTATAGTCATCATCATCCATACATTTTTTACGACTACCATTATTATAGTACTGTAATCTTTATCACATTTCCAAGAACTAATCCTCTTTCGCTTCACCTCCAAGACTTGCTTGTTAGCGATGTGAGGTAACGAGAGAGAGAGAGAGAGAGAGAGAGAGAGAGAGAGAGAGAGACCCTGCAGTGAGGAACAAGGTAGGGCTGAGAGGTGAGGTGGGTGGGTGGGTGGGTGACCTTGGTTACTGAAGGACTGGCAGCACGAAGACCATCCTTAGCTCCATATCTTAAAACGTAGTGCCCGGCATGAACGATGTGGGCGAGGGAGCGAGCGATATGTTTTGAAATGACTGGCGTAAAAAGTTTAGTTACCACAGAGGATCGGTCTTCTTTCACCAGGTTCGTACGTCAGATGTAGTAGCAGATCACTGGCGCCAGGTTTTTTGTTTTTATGATCCACGCACACGTACACATACACACACTTTCCTCTCTCTCTCTCTCTCTCTCTCTCTCTCTCTCTCTCTCTCTCTCTCTCTTTCTTACACACACACACACACACACACAGCTCTGTTATCCATCCACACAAGCCCTCTATCCCTTACCCAACCTGCATCCGCTACCTCCTCCTCGTATCTGCGCCTCTCAGTGCTCTTCAGCTCCTCTTATCCACGCTCTTAGGGCAGGGCAGTTAACATGTGGCTTCTTGCTGACAGGCTTTGGCATCCCGTCCATCATATGTACAGACGCCTTTTGCCTGTGGATGAGAGAGAGAGAGAGAGAGAGAGAGAGAGTCATTAAAGAATATACAGTCTAGAACTGCACAGAGAGACATGCAGCCCCCCTCCCCACCTCCTTTTAGACTTATCGAAAGTATGAATTTTTCAAAGACTTATCGAAAGTATGACATTCCGCTTTAGTAGTGGCATTTCCAAATGGATCCAGCAGATAAGTGATGTCACAGTGTACCCTGCTGATAATGACGTCACAGTGTGCGCAGCAGTTCAGTGACATTACAGTGGACGGCAGCTGATCAGTGACGTCACAGTGTAAACAGCTGATCAGTGACGTCACTGTACACAAGTGACGTCAGTGTACACGGCTGATCAGTGACATCACAGTGTATCCAGCAGATCAATGACACCACCGTGTACTCAGCTGATCAGTGACGTCACAGTGTATCCAGTTGATCGATGATAAGTGAGTGGAGGGTGGTACCCTTAATGACGTCATGAAGAGTATTGGTATTGGGAGCACGGGCGGGACTGGTGGAGTTTGGTAGTGCAGTCACGTACTGGCACTCAGTCACCCCCACCCCCAGTCCCCCTCCCTTACTTCTTACCTCCATGACCACCACCACCTCCATCACTGTTATCATCATTGTCACACCCTCAAAGTACTTTATAATATTCAGCGAGCACCACTACATCACCACAGCTGTCATCGTTTGCAGTATATTTTAATGTAAAGATTGCTATCACTACCACCACCAACACTGCTGCCATCATTATGTAACCGCTTCCACCACCACACCACCACCACCACCACCAGTGTAACCCTGAAACGCATATACAGTACAGTATATCCCGTGAACTTTTACCACTACCATCAACCTCCTTTTAAATCACTTCTTTCTCTTATTCTGTTACTCTCTCATCGTGTTACTTTCTCTCATTCTGCTAATTTCTTTCATTCTGGTCTTTACCTTTGCTTATTTTTAAACCCATGAGTACGAATGGTGTCTTCTGCTGAAAAAGATCGTGTGGCGGTAGGAAGAGTGAACTAAAGAGAAAGTCTCGTGCTTAAAAAGAATTGATATTTGGTTTACATTTCGTTTGTTTTCTCCACGTGTATCTCCATATGATCATATTACTGTTGCCAGTATATTTTCATTTTTTGTAAACACTTGCATCATCATCATCGTCATCATCATCATCATCGTCGTCGTCGTCATCGTCGTCGTCATCATTATCATAACCATCATCAACATCAGTATTATTCGCTGGCGCTAATAATGTGCGTCTGTCAGTGCAGCTGGAGCCTGAGCACCACTCCTGGCGTTGACATCACAGCTCCTAATAAAGCCTGACATTTGCCAGCTAATGCAGTATGTAAGCGTGCCTTTGTTGTGCTCTTCATTAGGAAAACATTTGTTGATTTTGGCGGAGGTTGGCTGGAACCTTGGTCATGATATTGGCACCATTGACCTTTAATGGTGGAGAGAACATTAGTATTGTATTCCAAGTAGCGCCATACGATTTTATTTAGCTGAAAGTGTGTCATAGGAGCCTGTGAGTGCTAGAGGGGAATTAAAGAATCATGTATTTCATTTTGCAAGACCATAACATAACATAAAAGAAAGACTTAAGCAGTGATAGTGTTGTCTGATGCTAATCTTGTCAGTGGCGATTATCATTTTTTTTTTCTTTTTTAAACAAGCGAACCTGCTGTCTTACATCGGTGTCCACTGACATGGGTATTCCCCGTCTACCCTTTTAGCTTTGATTGCCTTTTTAATATTTATTCTTGCAACCCTTAGACGATAAAATTTAACGTAAGGAGAGACGTCAGGAAGATTATTACTCACCGCATCACTATAAATGGTCCCTCCAAATCTAACGTTATCGTCTGGTGGTAGCAGGAATGAAAATACTATACGTCATCGAGTGAAGGGAAGGAGGTTGATGTAAGTGTGGTGCGATGCTTTGGTGGAGGGTGTAATAGTGTGACGGCTGAGTGAAAGACTGGACGGAAAGCTGGAGGGATATTTGAGACAGGCAGGTGGAAGAGAGAGAGAGAGAGAGAGAGAGAGAGAGAGAGAAATGTTGCGTAGGATTTGGTATGATGTAGTGGAGTTTTTGAGGTTGTTACGACGTGACGTAGAGTGAAGGGGAATGGATGGAATGCTGGAATGACGGTGGGGACTGTCTTGTGGAGAAAGGCTTACATGGAGAGGTACGGTGCAGAGTGGAGAGGAAAAAAAATAGGGACTGTTGCAAAGGGATCAATGATGGATATGGTGCTGGAGTGTGGTGGAGTAGGGAGTGGATTAAAGAGGATTAGGTGGAGAGGGAGGATACAGAGTGGGGAGAGAAAAGTGAATAGTGTATGCTTGCAAGTAAATGGTATAAATGGTATTGTGATAGGGATGTTGAGCCTAGATTGAAGAGTGTAAGAGTTAAAAAAGAAAAATGTGTGAAAGAAGTGTAGGAGGAGGTAAAGAGACCCAGGATCCTTTCCCCCACCATTTACAGGGAAGTAACAGTGGGTGAGATAAATGGTTGATAAGGTGTCGCGAGGTATGAGGGTTATCTTGAACCGCTAGACTGTAGAGGTATGAAAAAATACGGTGTTGAGATGTAGGAGAGAGACCCAAGATCCCTCCTCCCAAAATTAACAGCGAAGTGACAGTGGGTGAGGTAAACAGGAGATAAGTTCTAGAGGCATAGAGGGTTATGGTGGAATAGGGGTTGGATTGAAGAGGGTAAGACCGAAAAAAAATATAGTGGTGGAGGAGGTGTAGGAGGAGGTAGAGAGAGACCCAGCATCCCTCCTTCCATCATTAACAGTCTTAAAGGTGGAGGGACGAGGTGGAGTCTGCCTGCCCTTCTGCTTCTTGCCACTTTCCTTTCCACCATCCCTTCTGTTTCTAACCCTCTTTTATTTACATACCTGGTCTCTTTCCTTATTATTATTGCATTTTATATTTCACATTAAGTATTACTGTCTACCTCAGTTTCCCACCCTTTCATCCTTCCTCACCTTTGTCCCCATTCACAGACAAATTTATTATCAATTGCCTGTCATACCTCAAGAGTTTTATTTGCAGGAAGGACCAGAAAACATTTTTGCAGCTTCAAATGTTAGCCTTGTGAGGGATATTACCGTGACTTTTATTATGTTTTTTGCGGGAAGGACAATGAATGGAGAGTGCAGGGGTTTCTAATATCTTGTTCTTCCTGCAAATCATTTTCTGAGTTGCGGGAGGACATTGATTGTAAATATATTCGAGAATCACAACCCCTGTCTCTCCTTTCCTTTTTATTGCATTTTATATTGCACTTTCCATACATCTTACCCCCTAGCTCTTTTTCATTTCACTACTGTTTTCTGCTGTGTTATCTCTTTCTGTCTCCCCGGTTCCACCCGTCTTCTTATATACCCTTTGCTCTTGACCTCGTCCTTTCTCGTCTCAAACCGTCACCCTTCATGCTTCTCATCTCTCATGCGTGCTGTCTCTTTCTTAACCTACATGCAGTTTTACTTTTCCACATCTGCCCATTCTTTGTATCACCTGTCATTGAACGCCATCGAATGAAATACATCCCTGACAAAAATTATTGTAAGACCGTCGTATCCACTTTAATAATTTCCATTGATGACACGTTTTTGTTATTCTTGTTATCATTAGACGATTTTATTAAGTTTGGAAAAGTGCTCGAACTTGAGGCGGTAGTTGTAGGCATCATTAACCTCATCACTGTTAGATATCTTTCCCGAGTTCAATAAAATCGTCTGCCGGTAGCCGGATTAAGACGAAAAATACCTCATCTGAGTGAAGTGCTTAATCCGAACGATAGAAGTGGAAAATTGGTGGAAGACGAACAACGCACGATGAAACTGAAACCTTGTGTAATGAGACTCCCCTGGGTTCACGTTTCCAACAAGTTTCCAGGCGTTTCTGACCCAACTTTGTGGATTCTCTGTGAGAAACCCATCCCCGTGTACAGCTATATTGTGAGCGCCGGGGGTGATGTGGGTCCTGGCTCAGTGGAGGATGCGGGTTGGGAAGAGGGGGGAGCGGGCAGGTGCGTTCATCAAAGGAATATGGGACATTGAGGATGGACCCTGTTGAAATAAGCTTTAATGGAGCTGAACCGAGGGGGTTAGTGGTGCAGTGGTTCGTGTTTGCATTAAGAATATGGTGATTAATTCATTTATCTAAGGCTGCCATTTTGGGAGTGCACATTATAAAATTGTTTAGTAGTAATACTTTTAGAGTAGATGATACTGGTAACATTTTCTAGTAATGAATTAAAAATGACACTAGGCAGTCAAAAGTACACACAACAGTAACGGCAATGACACAGAAATCTTGAAATTATTCAGCAGTAGGCTAGCGAGAAAAAACATACTTCAGTGAGAGGCTGGCCTTTTTTTTTAGCTGTGCCAAGGAGGCTAACAGGTGGAGGCAAGACCAACAGACACTTTATATTAAAAGTAAATAATAAAAAGAGGAAGTGATTGAATAAGATGACAAAGAGAAGTGATAGGAAGGACCATGATTGTTATTATTATATTTTTTAACTCTGGTATACACTTCCACATCAAGCTTCTGCTTTCTGATACGCTACCTTATTCCCATGCCTTTTCCTTTACTCATTTTTTTTCTTACACTTGTGTTCTTAACTAGATGTTTGTAATTTCTCAAGACAGTTGCTTATGACAGTATTAATAAATGTTTTCAGTGAGAATACTTAATACAAAAAAGGTGTATAATTGGATGGAAATGTCATTCAAGATAAATGAGTGGCTAAAGTTAAGTGAAAGTAAGAGTTATTTCCTGTAAGGACATAATGGCCTTGTTTATATTAAGCCAGCACGGAGGCGGCCAAGGTTTAAATGCGAACTGCCCTAACGCAGTGGAGTTGGCTCGCCCCACCATCCCTTCTCGTTATTCCCTTCCTCCTGGCACGCTGTCAAGGCTGCTATTTTCCCTCACCTACGGCACCGCGCGCACAAGGCTACAGCGCGCGCGCGCGCGCGCGCGCACGCACGCACACACACACACACACACACACACACACACACACACACACACACACACACACACACACACACACACACACACACACACACACACACACACACACATGCATATAATTGTGTGCATTTAGATAATGTAGCAGTAATCCACACGTGGACCCAAAAGTGTGGACACACACACACACACACACACACACACACACACACACACACACACCTCGCTCGCTCTCTCTCTCTCTCTCTCTCTCTCTCTCTCGGCAAAAACCACAAATGCAAAAAAACAACACACACCCATGCATGAACACTAGTATATTTGCCCCCCCTCCATGGTCACCCCCTCCCCCCTGGTATTACCCGTGGTGGTATATTTGGGTAGTTAAAGCTGCTGGATGGTTTGGTGGCCCAGTAGGCGTCGTACTAACCCCCGAGTCAGAGGTCGCGGGTTCGATCAATGAATTTTTGTCTCTTCTCGCTTGTCTCTTCTCGGGGACTCGTGTGGAGGGACGTGGCCGCGTGCAAGGTAAACAGGTGGGAGATAAAGGAAGATTATATTTTTTTTTTTCTTTCGTTTTCCTTCTGTTTCCTTTTTAAGTAAAGAATTGGAATGTATTTCATATGTTAAATCCGTGGACATGGTGGGGTGCTAGAGAGAGAGAGAGAGAGAGAGAGAGATTTTTACCATGGACGAAATGTGTTTTGTATAGTTTAGCCAGTTATGAGAAATAATTGTTGATGGTTAGCGGAAAAAAGGATTTTCTTGTTTTCTTCTTCAAGTGGCCAGGGACAGAAATATATATATTCTCACTGTGGTAGAAGTTTTAAGCTATTTATTCATTATTAGTGCCAGAATTATTGTAGGAATTTGTAATGGATTTTTTTTTTTTTTTGAGTAGTAGAATATTGTGAGGCTCTGATTAGTAATCCTTGAACAGATTGTGATATGGAGTTACTGGTATTGCCAGATTAATGATAGCTAGGTCAGTAATGGTTATTATTGACATTAGTCATAGAACTGGTGGTCATTGTTGGCTGAGTGGTTGGTTCTTCTGTTTCATGATAGATGAGTTAGTTATAGCTTATAGTAACACTGAGAGAATAAGTGGAAGTTACTGCATGTTAATTGTTTGTTGAATAATGGTAGGTGGATACTAGATGTTTATAACGGATTAGTAGTAGTTACAGTAGATACGGGTGCTGCAGTGGTAGATAATTGTGTTGGATAGTGGTTGGTGGTTGGTAGGGGAACGCTGATAGTGGTGGATATGTTGGGATGCGAGGACAGAGGGACGAATCGCAGATCAGGTGGTACTGAGATGAATTATTAACGCTTTGAAGGGGCTGAAGCGGAGCTGGATGTTGTCAGACTCAGGTGAAGGTGAAGTCAAGGTGAGGATGAGGATGAGGAGGATGTAAGTGAGGATGAGATAAGGTTAAGTAGGTAAGGGTAAGGATGAGAGTGAGTGTGATGGTTAAGTTGAGGGTGAGAATGAGGGTGAAGGTGAATCAGGTGATGTAAGTAGGATAAGATGAGGTTGAGAAGGGTGAGGATAAGGGTAAGGATCAGGTGAGGGAGGTGAGGATAAGGTAAAGTGAGGATGAGTGAAGAACTGCTGGAAGAAGAGGGTGAAGTGATGTCCTTGAGGATAGTATGGGGTGAAGTTAGTGAGGACAGATGTAGGTAAAGATGATGATATGAAGTTGAGGGTGAGGGTGCGTTGATGTAAGTGAAGATGAACTGAGATGAGATATGGTGGAGGAGAGGGGAGGTGAAGGGGTTGGTTTAATTAAGTGCTTGAGATGGAGGTGAGGTGGAATGACAATAAAGCTGGGAAGTGGTGAGATGGAAGCGAATGTGATGGGGAATAAGATGAGGTGGAAGTGAATTGTTATGGTTAAACGAAGATGAGATTAGGTGATTAAATGGAAATGAGGTGAGATAGTAGAATAGAAATGAGCTGATGTGATGAAGTGAAAATGGGGTGAGTTGGAAGTATGATATGGTTTTCTTGAAGTGACTGTCTTGAAGTGGAATATGATTGGTTGGTAGAGATGAAATAAGGTGATTTACGGTAAGTGGAAATGAGACAAAGTGGATGTGAGATGAAGTGATTGTCATGAGATGATTATGTGGATATTAGGTGAAGCGGTGACGACATGAGACGTAGTTAGGTGAAACTCACATGAGATGGAGGTGAGACTGGGTGATAGGATGACGATGAGATGAGGTGCAGAAAAGATGAAATGAGTTTTAAGCGAAAATGCGATGAGGTGATTAAGTGAAATGAGTGCAGGGGGAGGAGAGTTGTGATTGCATGGTGGAGATGAGATGGTGATTGTGTGGAAGTGAGATGTAGTAAAATGAAGTGATTGTTAGGCATGAGATAAACTGATTAAGTGGCAATGAGGCTAGGCACAAGTGAAAATATGTGATTGTTTAGTGGGGAAGAGATGTGATTACATGGAAATGAGAAGAGATGGAGGTGATGCGAATTGAGTTGACAAATAGAAATGAGATACTGTTGAATGGAGATGAGATGAGGTGACGAGGTAGAGGTGAGATGTCTTAAGATTGAAGTAAGATGAAATGAAGGTTTTAAAAGGATATGTGTGTGTGTGTGTGTGTGTGTGTGTGTGTGTGTGTGAGAGAGAGAGAGAGAGAGAGAGAGAGAGAGAGAGAGAGAGGAAGTTGACTGATGAAGGGTAATGAGATGGGAAGTGAATGGGTGCCTCGTCACTCACTTCACCTCACCACCCTACTCACTCTTACCACACCCTAAAATATGTATCTCTCTCACCTCACCTCACAACTCTTACTACACCCTAAAATTCTCTCTCTCTCTCTCTCTCTCTCTCTCTCTCTCTCTCTCTCTCTCTCTCTGTTAGTATTCACCCACCACTTTCATTCACGGATTTCCCCCTTCCATTCACCCTCATCGTCACCCAACTCTCCCCTTCCTCATCCCCATTGTTTACTCATTTCCCTTCCCTTTCCTCCCCTCACTCTATTTCCTCTCCCCTCTCCTCCCCTCTCCCTCGGGACCACTCAGCTCATCTCCCAATTTCCTGGCACTGGTCCTTATCTTCCCCTCCCTTCCCATCCCTCTCCCTTCTCATTAGCTTACCTTACCCCTACATATCTCCCCCTATTCCCTTCCCGTTAGTTTACCTTAGCCTTACATATCTCCCTCTATACCCTTCCCATTAACTTACCTTTCCTCCACATAATATCTTCTCTTACTCTCTGTCCATCCATTTCCCTTCACATTAACTCGCAATTCCTCTACATATCTTTCCCTTCTCCCTGTCCATTCCTTTCCCACACTTTAATTTACCTTTGCTCTGTTTATTATCTTCTTTTCTTTAATATCTTTCCGTTAATTATTTATGCCTTTCCATCCCTTCCCTTAACGTTCCTTTTATTAACGTCTTTCCTTTACTTAGTGTCCCCATTTTTCCCATCCCTTTACTCTCCGTGTCTTTCATTTAATTGTGTCCCTTTTCCTTACCAAGCCTTTTCTTCCTCTCACTTCCTCTACATATCATTTAATATCCTTTCCATCCTTTTATATGTAACCTCTCCCTTCCCGTCACTTTTATCATCGATATCTTTTCATTCCTTATCATCCACTTCATTCTTATCTTTTTCCCCTTAGGGTCCTTGCTTTGAATTTATCTTCGTCTGAGCTTCTGTTCTGCTACGGTACCTTGTTTGTTGTTCTATGTACCATTTCCTTGTATTGCATTTTTGTATCGTTCCCATGACCTTGCATTCCATTCTGCCCCTCTCCTCCTCTCTTTCTACCTATCTTTTGTTTATCATTTCTTGTTCTATCCAGCCATACCAGTATTTCCATATCTGGTGTCTTTTTATCACTGTCTTATTTGACTTTCCTTATGTTTCTCATCGTCATGATCTCTTATCACTTTTCCTTCCTCTTCTTCTTTTTCCGAGGTAATTTTTTAATGCCTGTTTCATTTTCTTACCTTTGGTTTCTCGTTTCACCCGTTCCTATCACTTCCCTTCCCTTCTTTTCCGATCACTCCTAGAGGCTGTTAAGGGAATAATCACAGCATTTAATTATTAGATGTCTTTAATTCACAAGAGATTAAATGGTGTGTGTGTGTGTGTGTGTGTGTGTGTGTGTGTGTGTGTGTGTGTGTGTGTGATATTAGGGTAATTTATCCGGTACACTCTTGTTGTAACGATCTAGTTTAGTTTAACAAGTCACACTTGGTATTTTTTTCAACTTGACATTTTCTCTCCTTCTTTGGCACTTTGTCGGTTTCTTTCTTTCCTTCTTTCTTTCTTTCTTTCTTTTTTTTTTTTTTAAGTGTAATTTCTCATCAGCTGTCAGTCTCATTGCTTAGCTGTGTCATTTCTCTGTCGATTTGTGTCTGTTTCATCCAATGCCAACTCGTCCTTCAGGTTGGGTTGCTGTCTCCCTCTTCAGGATTTTTAAATATGCTTTTAACTTGTTAATACTGAATATACTTTACACACACACACACACACACACACACACACACACACACACACACACACACACACACACACACACACACACACACACACACACACACACACCTATCTGTCTGTCTATCTATATCTATGTTTCTATTTGTCTATATATCTATATCTGTCTATCTATCTATCTATCTATCTATCTATACACTGAATAATCAGATACGGAATATATCGTGCTGCATACAATAATTAAGATGCATTTCAATAATATAGACAGGTAATTGTTTATATGGCTTGATTCAGTTACAGTGTTAACATCAGCAAGAGACACAGAAATGGATGTACACTTAACTAAAGCTGTAATGAGAGCGGGTGAAAAATGTTGAGGAAGGTGGATAAAAGTAACGAGCCGGACAAAGAATAAAGCGATCGTTAATGATTGATGAGAAAACCTCTTCGTGCACTGTAGTATCAGTAAATGTCCATATTACCAGAATATTAGATCTTAAGTATATGTATACGAGTATAGTAGATAAAGTTAGATGTAGAAGTGGGTCGATAGATAAAAGTAGCGATTGGTACAGATACACATCCCCCGCGTATAACTATCCGACGTTATGTTCATATAATGTACCAGAGTATTAGGTCGTTAAGACGTATTTACGAGTATGATAAGTATTGCCAACAAGATACCTCACTGCGTCGTTGGTGGTGTAAGGTGGGGGGAGGGGGAGAGATTCAGTGTGGTGGTGGTGGTGTCTTTGGGAGTCATGGTAATGGTGGTTGTCGTCGTGGTAATGGTAGTGTCATGGTGACCTGTGTGGTGAGGTGGTAGTGGTGGGCATGTTATGAATAGTAATATTGTTACGTTGGTTGGCTGAGATTTGATTTGTCAGGCTTATTAGTCTGACAGTGTTGATTGTGGTAGCTCGTTTACCAGCCGCAGTAGCGAAGCTGGCATTGTTTTCAGTTTGTGTGTGTGTGTGTGTGTGTGTGTGTGTTAGCACGATAACTTCGCAACCGCTCAAGATATCATCAAAAAATTTTACAGGTGTGTAGTACAAAAAAAAAAAAAAAAACGATCACGAGTTCGAAATTCGTGGAAGTAGATCAGTGTTTGTCTGTCTGTTACCACGATAACTTCGCAGCCGCACAAGATAACATCACAAAATTTTACAGGTGAGTAGTAGGGGTGAAAATCTCCTACGAGTATTGTTTTCAGTTTGTCTGTGTGTCTTTGTGTGTGTTAGCACGATAACTTCACAACCACTCAAGATATCATCACAAAATTTTGCAGGTGTGTAGTAGGGATGAAAATCTCGTACGAATTCGAAATTGGTGAAAGTAGGTCAAGGTCAAGGTCATATTCCTAGGCGCGCTAGATATGTGTCGGCTCGCGGCTGGTGTGATTCCCCCTTTGGGGGTGGCCTATAGTTGAAGTTGTCACTATTATTATTATTATTATTATTATTATTATTGTTGTTGTTGTTGTTGTTTTGTTGTTGTTGTCTTTAATAGTTATTATTGTTATCATGATTAATGATTATTTTATTTATTATTATAATATGATTGGATGATGGATTACTACTACTACTACTACTACTACTACTATTACTACTGCTGCTACTACTACTACTACTACTGCTGCTGCTGCTGCTACTACTATTATCATTAGTCATCATCATCATCATCATCATTAGTATTACAATTATTAGCATTAAGGTATTATCATCGTCGTCCTTGTATCAGTGCTGTACTCTACCACGCCATAAAAATTACAGTATAGTGAATATTACATCATGGCTATGACGTTAGCAACATTCATGCAGCCATCTCAAGCGGTCTTATGTAAAGTTCACACTCACTGGTTATGACAGGTCGATTTTTTTTTCTCTCTCTTAAGTGAAGTGAGCAGAACTTGACCTTTTGCAGAAAAACGGTAGTTCTGGTTAGCTGGAGGCTGATCAGTGGTCTGATCTGAGAGGTAGGTTAGTTTTTATGCGATTATCTAAAGTGCATTTCACCTCGCCTTGACGGTATTATTACCTTACATTAATTTGGTACGGCAGTGAAATTGTGTGTGTGTGTGTGTGTGTGTGTGTGTGTGTGTGTGTGTGTGTGTGTGTGTGTGTGTGTGTGTGTGTGTGTTGGCCTTGCTTCTGCTGTGTCCACCATTGGTGTCCAGTTTACATGTTTAACCTTGTGCATGTGCTTTGTTGTAGTGACTTGCTTTCACCTCGTATTTCTGCAACTTTTTTTTTTTTTTTAGTACCCCATTCCTTGCTTACCAGACTATATCTTTGTCGTACGTTGCGCCTTCCATAAGCTTATATGTAATATTTCGAATTTCTTGGTCCTTTGTGTTTTATAACAATACTCGTGTTTCATGTCAGGACACTTCCTCACAGCTGAGTATGCATGTGTAATGTGTGTGTGTGTGTGTGTGTGTGTGTGTGTGTGTGTGTGTGTGTGTGTGTGTGTGTGTGTGTGCCTAAGAGCATGTCTGTGGGAATTTTTGAACAGGTGTGTATCTCCCACTCATTCTCAGTGTATATGTATGATTTATTTATATGATTATGATATATACCGGTACCGTTGAAGTACGTAATGTTTATTATAAGAGAAACAGCACAAAGGTGTAGATTCATGGGTCGATGCTTGGGATAACTTTGTTGAACGTAACAAATTTATGAACTTACAATATTGAGGAACATGCAGATGATTATTTGAATGATAGATAATACACGAAACTAGTAAGTGGAGAATAGACAGATCAGTTGATAAGTAGATAAACACATAAAAGAAGAACTACCACGAATATAAACAAAATACTATGTTAACATGATGCTCTCAGTCATCAAAATGCCTGGGTTATCTAGCACAAGTTTGAGTGCCCTCCTGCAGCCCTCGTGATCGTCTGACCCAGTTTACTCTCCCAAAACAGGAAAGCCGGCTGTACTGACCTCGATTGTGACCCGTTGTAACCTGGAATGAGGTTAATTGTCAGTTTTGTTGGTTTTGCCACTTTCGGTAGTTTGGCTGTTCATGGTAGTGTTGCAGTGATAATGAGCGTGATTGATGTATGAAGTATGACCTATTTATTTTTATGGTTGCTAGTGGTAGACATGAATTGTTGCACTGAATAGTTGAGAAATATAATGTTTACGTGCACAGCTTTGTCAAGTTATTTTCGTGACGAAGAGTAATGTGATCTGTTTTAAGAGAAGTAGGCTAGGGACTTCTTTTTCTTCCACTCAAATCCACTTTCAGGTGGGAATAAGGACTTGGATGATGATGATGATGGTCCCTTCCGCCTGTTGATATTTTTTTGTTTATTCTTTCTTCAGTTGAGCGCTTTTATCGAGCAATGCTAGAACCACTCCGGGAAGGATTTAACGACTCACTGACCCTCCAGTATCACAGCTCTTCTCGAAATTGCACAAAGTTGTCAGGAAATTAGCTAAGAATATAAAAGATATCATGATAGTTGTGGCATTAATTTGGCTGAGTTTTTCATCCTTTTACAGCTGAATTCTCGCAGTTCAGTTGCAGAATAAGACAATAGTGCGACTCAAAATCCTTTCCTTGTCGCTTACTTGTGACTAGCAACATATTTTAGTGTGCACCTCTTGTTACAGCTGAGCATTAAGATAAAGAGGTGGCAGTTTGAGGCCTAGTTAAAGTAGAAAGAGTATAGTACAACCTAATAAAACAATGATTCTTTGTATAAAACTGTAAGATTTTACCGCTTCACTTTTTTTTCTGACATCTGTAAGACGATTCAGATGATTAAAATGATCTTCACTACGACAGGTCTCCACCAAACTTAACTAATTTAAGCCCATGACATATCTTTTATTTTACTCTTCCTTGCACTTACTTCTTTATTAATTTCAGAATGGACTTTAGAACATAAGGGTTTCGATATACGGTAGCATTTCCTTATTACTTCTGTATTAATGGGCTTGTCCGAAACTGAAATCGATCGCCTGGAGTTAATATTATTGGGCATTAGAGTAAAAGTGTTAATAAATATCATCTGGTAATAGAAAAAGAAGAGGATAATATAAAGAAGATTGAAAGTTAAAGAAAAATTTCAAGACCAAATAAAAATAATGAAAAGAAAAAAAATGAATAAAAATACCTGGGTGGGACATAATCTTTTTTTTTTTTTTTTTTTTCGGTACCGTACATAAACATTAATTTTCCCGCTGAAATAACTTGTAGTACAGTAGAGCTAGTTAACTTTTACCATTACCCAGAGTTGTATATGGTTTAGAGAGAGAGAGAGAGAGAGAGAATATGTGTGTGTGTGTGTGTGTGTGTGTGTGTGTGTGTGTGTGTGTGTGTGTGTGTTTTACAGGATGTGACTTGATTGCGTTCATGATATATTCATTGTGTGTGTGTGTGTGTGTGTGTGTGTGTGTGTGTGTGTGTGTGTTTTACAGGATGTGACTTGATTGCGTTCATGATATATTCATTGTGTGTGTGTGTGTGTGTGTGTGTGTGAGAGAGAGAGAGAGAGAGAGAGAGAGAGAGAGAGAGGATATATGACTTGATTGTGTTCATGGTTTATTCATTGTGTGTGTGTGTGTGTGTGTGTGTGTGTGTGTGTGTGTGTGTGTGTGTGTGACAGGATATGTGGCTGTATGCGTGGTGTATTCATTGCTGTTTGGGTGTGCGTGTGTGTACGTGTGTCTGAGTGTGTGTGTGTGGATGAGTGTGCGGGTGGTGGGGTGAGTCAGAACTGTGGAATGCCGCACCACGTATCACCTAACCAAACTTAACCTTATCTAATGAACAACTTAACCTTAACACAACTACAGTGAAGCCTTTGTCACTTCATACCACAGCCGTGTCATAACATACCAAAACGTGAACTTAATCATACCGTAACTGCGATTTACCACAACCATAACATGTCACATTCATTACTTACCATAGCCATACCATGAACCATACCGTAGCCATCACATACCATAGCTTTAACAGACCACAACAGCAACATACGAAAACCATAATATACCATAACCATGACGAATCACAACCATGGCTTATAAGTACCATACCATATTCATAACATTGCAGTAACATACCACAACCATACCATTAGCATAACATTCGACAGCCATATCGTAGCCATAAATTATAGCATCCATAACATAGCCATATCATACGCAGATACCACAGAATCATAGTATATGTGCCATACTATAGCCATAACATATTAATCAGTACTACTACGTCATACCCTTTTCGAAATAAATAGCTTGAAATCAGGTTAATACGTACTTTGGCACACCGTATTATACTTCACCACATGACGATTGCTTTTTTTTTTTTTTTTTTTTTTTTTTTTTTTTAACCACCAGATGAATTTTAAACGTTTGGGGGGAGACATGTAGCGGAAAGATTAGTGAAATTACGTATAACTCCTTCACTACCACATGTATAACTCTTTCACTACCAGGTGACTATAGTACTGTACTTGTCTGGTGGTAGCGAGAGTATAGTCTAATGGACGTCATGGTAGGAAGGTGAAGAACAAAGCAGCCTATTCATAGCACATTCTACTTGCTTAGTATACCATAACAGACTTTTCTATACCACATTGTACCATAAAGATTAACTATTTATGCCATAATATGTCACGAGTTGCATAATACTGAAGCAGACCATTCGACTGAGCTGTTTTGATTATATACTGATCCTGTTAAAGGCAAGGCAAATATCAGTAGGGAAGTAAATCTCGGTAAGGAGTCTTTGTTACCGAACCATGACTGGGAATTTCTTGTTTGGAGAGCAGGCTGAGGGTGGAGGCGAGTGAGGTGGCAGGGGAGGAGTGAGTGGATGGACGGGAGGGAATGGGTGGAGGTGGGTGAGACAGTGGATTACATTGGAGGATGAGGTGGCAGGGGAGGAGTGAGTGGATGGGAGGGAATGGGTGGAGGTGGGTGAGACAGTGGATTGCATAGGAGCATGAGGTGGCAGGGAAGGAGTGAGTGAGTGGAAGGGAGGGATTGGTTGATGGATGAGATTGTGGATTCTGTGTCTGAGGCAGTGTGAGGAGGTGGCTGAAACAGGATGTAAGTCGGTGAGGTGGTGGGAGAGAACTGATGTAGCTGGGTGAGACAGTGGATGGAGGTAAGCAGTGAGTAGAGACGAAAATATAAAATATTGGGAGAGGAATGGGTGGAGGTGAGTGAGGCATTGAGTGGAGGTAGGTTAGGCAGTGAGTGGAGATACGTGAAACAGTGGGGGAGAAAGAGGTGGAAGTGAGTGAGGCAGTGAGGTAGGACTGGGTGGAGGTGGATGAGGTTATTGGATTGGACTGAATGTTATTGAGTAAGGCACTGAGCAAGAACCCGGTATAGGTGGGTGAGGCACTAGGAAATAAATAAATATGAGGGGCGAGGCAGAGGGAGAGAATAAGGTGGAGGTGGGAGAGATAGTGGGAAAAAAAATGAATGCAGGTGGGTGAGGCGGTGGGAGAAGATATAATATAAGTGGGAGAAAAACGCTAGTTAAGTGGGTTAGACAGTGGGAAGGGACAGTGCGGACCGGGTGAAGGTGGGTAAGGTGGCTGGCGAGGACTTGGGTGGAGGTGGTTAGGGTGAGCCAACATTAAAGTGGAGCCTCTGTTTATTGAGAAGACGGCTTGTGCAACCAGGCTGAGGGTGAGGGGGAGAGTGGGAGTGAGGCAGGAAGGGTGGGCAGGAGGCTGAAGGTGGGAGAAAGGGCTAGGGAGGGAAGTAAGGGCTGGGAGAGGTTGGTATGAGTAAAGAGAGAGGGAGAGAGGTGGGAGTAAGGGCAAGGAGAGTTAGAGTAAGGGCTTGGAGAAAATGAGTTAGGGGAGGGAGAAAATGAGTAAAGACTGAAAGGTAGTAATAGGGACAGGGAGAGCAAGAGCTGAGAGAGAGGGAGTAAGGAGAGAGTGGGAGCAAATTATAATAAATGGACTGAGAGAGTAGGAACGGGGAAGGGTTGTTGGGAGAGTGGAGTAAGGATTGGAAGAATCAGAATAAGGGAGGAGTGGGGTAAGAGCTGGGAGAGTAGAGTAAGGCTTGGTAGAATGGGAGTATGGGCTGGAAGAGTGAGGTAAGGCTTGGAAGAATGGGAGTATGGGCCTGGAGAGTAGAGTAAAACTTGGAGGAATGGGAGTAAAGGCTGGGAGAGTGGGGTAAGGCTTAAAAGACTGGGAGTAAGGGCTGGGAGAGCTGGGTAAGGGCTGGAAGAAAGGGACTGAGGGCTGGTGGTTGAACGATGGAAGTTTTTTTTTTTTTTTTTTTTTTTATGCGAGGAAGAAGGAACCAAAGGCCATGGCCCGCAGTAACAGTTCCCTCCAAGAGAAAAACAAAATACAATAGAGAGCCAAATTCAAGATCCGATCATTTGGAGATGCCTGGACACACTGCGTTTGAAAGACTGGAGATCATAGGCAGCAGGAAATACAGATAGAGGGAGACAGTTCCAGAGCTGACCTGTTGCATAAATGAAAGACTGGGAGTAACGGTTAACTCTTGCATTAGAGAGCTGGACAGAAAAGGGATGAGAGTTTGCTGCCAGACGGGTGCTACGCGCCCGTCGTAGAGGTGGAGGAATGCAAGCAGACAGTTCAGAGGAGCAGTGACCATTAAAGTAGCGATAGAAAAGAGATAAAGATGCAACAGTGCGGCGAAGAGACAGAGGTTGAAGAGAGTCAGTAAGAGGAGGAGAGTTAATGAGACGAAAAGCCTTTGACTCCACCCTATTGAGAAGAGCTGTATGTGGGGAGCCTCCCCACACATGAGAGTTGTACTCCACACAGGGGCGGATAAAACCTCTGTATAGAGTCAACAATTGTGCAGGGGTAAAGAAAGAGCGGAGTGAGATCTAGGTGTGAATAATTAACCTCTTTAACGCACAGGCTCATGTGACTCGCTCGCAGCTAAATAAAAAATCGGCTGACATTAAGTGAAAAAAATGCCAGAGTTGCTCCGACCATGAGAGGGTTACTGGTAAAGCATTAACACTCAGGCACATATAACTCACTTTCCACTGAACTGAATCGTTAGGCGTGTCAGTTGACTTAGAATACTGGAGTTATCTCGACCATGGAAGGGTTAATAGCTAAATAGTTATTAAGCTTTAAAAGACACACATCATGGTGAAAGGGTTAAGAGGTCTCTATGAACCCTTTCAGTACAAAGTATTTTATTTCATTATTGCTGCCGCAAGAAAGATCCAGTGTAGTTTGATGTTTGGCTGAAAGGTTGAGAGGAATTAAGACAATGTACAGTATAAAAGTTTTCACCTTCAGAACCACGACGTCTTTTGTATATTATTCTTGCTGTATTCAGACGATCTTTTCAGCTTTGGAGGGACTTTCGATATGGAAGACCTAGATAACATTCTTCATTGAGCCTGTCACTAGTAGGGAACTTTCCTAAAGGGAATAAAATCGTCTGGTAGCTAGCAAGAATAAAAACGTCTTGTTACGAAAACGGTCTGAGCTGGGAAGGTTGGGTTTTCGAAGCTCACTAGAATCGTTGGGTAATAGGAAGAATAGATGGAACACACCATCTCACTGAAAGGGTTAAAGGAGTTGAGAAAACAGCATACTCTAATAACCTGAATAAAATCGTCTGATAGTAGCAAGAATAAAGCAAAAACGTCATCGTATTGAAAAGAAAAAAAAAGCTGGGAAGGTAAAAAGTAGAGGTTATTGTACCGAGAATGAATGAGGCGCAGAATAGAATGATAAAGGCGGGAGAAGAACGTGAAAGGGTCGGACAGATGAATAGAGACGTCAGGGCGGGGAGGGATGAGGGAAATTGAAGAGAAGTGAGTGAGATGTGGGAATAGAGAGACCAACTTGGAAACTGCGGAATATGCAGTTGGAAAGTTTATGAGGAGGAAAAAAAAAAGTGGATATTGAGGAAGAGGCGTAATTGAGATGGAATGAAGGGATGATGATGATGTTAGTCAGTGGAAATCGTGAAAGGGAGAAAATAAGGAGGTAGGAAGAAAGCAAGAGAATTGTGCAGTCTGAAAGTTGACTTTATATATATATATATATATATATATATATATATATATATATATATATATATATATATATATATATATATATATATACATATATATATATATGTGTGTGTGTGTGTGTGTGTGTGTGTGTGTGTGTGTGTGTGTGTGTGTAGTGCGAGGAGAGTTTAGAAAGCAGATAATTGACGAAGAGAGTAAAAATAACGTGCATTTTTAAAGATCATTGGAGATTAAATGGATATCTAGAAAGAGGCGTACGTGAAAGATAGTGAATAGAGGTTGAAAAGAATAATGAGAAGGTGGATAAAGGGAGGACTTAGAAGTGTGAGAATTAAGAAGGAAGGAAACAGAAAGCAGTGAGGATAAAGTAGCGAATGGTTTGCATAACAGTAATAAAAGAGTAAATAACGGCAAATGAACTTTAGAAAGAAATTGAAAAGAAACGATGAGAATATTATTTAACACGAGTCCTGGAAAAAGTGAAAGGAAGAAGGGCGAGAAGTGGTGATAATGGTGGAGAAACAAGGAGGAGAATGAGAGAGAAAAAACGCCGAGGGGGACGTGTGGAGATGAGAGACCGAGATAACAGGAGGGGGAAGGGGAGAGAGAGAGAGAGAGAGAGAGAAGGGAAGATACATACAACTTCAGGATTGGAGGGGAAGGTAGAAACAAGGAAATGGATGGTGAGGGAAAAGAAATCGAAATAAGAATTCTTAATGATAAGGAAGACTGACAGAAGGCAAGAGTTATAGAAATAAGATATAAACGAAAAGAAATTTGAGGAAAATATATGGAAATGGCGAAAGAGTGTGAAACAGGCACTGTAGGAAGAAAATTAGCGAAAATGAAGCGAATGATCGATTTTTTTACACTAAAAGATCGAAGCTGGCGAAGATGAATGAAGAACGAAGAGAGAAATAGGGGGAAAAAGACTGGAAGAAATAAATGATAATGAAGCAAAATCTGAGACGGAACATTAGTCTAGGGAGAATACTATTGACGAAAATGAATAAATAAGCGAAAAGAGTTCTAATGAAATGGATATAAAAAAAAATTATTGAAACAAAGTGCTTGGAGGGAAGACAGTAAGCAAAACAGGAAGAAAATTGATGTAGACGAGTAAGCGAGCGAAAAGGTAAATACAAAAATGGATTAGTTAAGTAACACTGTACTGAAACAGAGGCCATAAAGGAAGATGAGAAGCTGACAGGGAAGAAAACTGAGAGAGGTTTAAAATTGAGCTAAAAGATAGATAGATGGATAGATAGAAGAGAGAGAGAGTGAGAGAGCAGCGAAGAGAAATGATAAGTTGTACCAAAGTTGTGACGTCTTGACACACTGAGAAGAATGTGACGATAAAACACACACACACACACACACACACACACACACACACACACACACACACACACACACACACACACACACACACACACACACACACACACACACACACACACACACACACACACACACACACACACACACACACACACACACACACACACACACACACACACACACACACACACACACACACACACACACACACACACACACACACACACACACACACACACACACACACACACACACACACACACACACACACACACACACACACACACACACACACACACACACACACACACACACACACACACACACACACACACACACACACACACACACACACACACACACACACACACACACACACACACACACACACACACACACACACACACACACACACACACACACACACACACACACACACACACACACACACACACACACACACACACACACACACACACACACACACACACACACACACACACACACACACACACACACACACACACACAGAGGGAGGGAGAGAGATGGTTCCGTGTGGCAGTAGCTAGGAAAAGGGAAGTACGATAAAAAGCTTCGCAGCCAGGTCAAGCGAAAAGAAGGGGAAGATGGATAAAGACTCAGGGTGAAGTAAAGGACAGGGGAAGAAATGGGATGGGGTAACTGAAGATATAATACGAAAATATGAGATAAAGTTAAAGAAGGTACGGGGATACTGAAAGAAAGTGACTAGCAGATTAGAGGGAGCGGGTGATAGCAGACGGATTAGAAAAACTGGATAAGGTAGAGGAACTAAACTAGCGAAATACAGGAAACGATATCGTTGGTTAAAGATGAAGCAGTAGATATTAAAGAGAAATTAAGAAGGTAAGAAAACTCATATGAGAGGGACAGAGGGAGAAAAACAGACAAGAACAGGGAAATTAAAAGAGAGGCCAGAGTGGGAGAGTTGAAGCAACCGGGATGAAAGAGGAGGAATGAGTGTCAAGGGGGAGAGAAGAGAGAATAGCGAGGAGGGAAAAGAAATACAGGAAGGGTTGAGACACAGAAGGAAAGAGAAACTAATGAGAAGAGAGGTTGGACTAATAAGAGGAGAGGGGAAGAAAAAAGGCAGTTGAGGGACGAGGGAGAGGAAAGAGAGACAGATAAGGAGAGGAAAGGAGCGAGAGACAAACGAGAGGAGAGAAGAGGGTAGGAGAGAGACGAGGGAGAAGAGAGGATAAAAGAAGGTTAAGGGCCAGACGTGGCAAAGGGTAGGAGAGACGAGAGTTAGGGAAGAAGAGGTAAAACAAAACCCACAAAATGAAACAAGGTAAAAAGGTGCACTCTTTCCCCATTTCATCATAACCACAAGTAATAACGCTGGAATTATAGGAGCGTCACCGGAGCCGGCCGGAGTAAGAAGGGAGTAATATGACAGAGCAGAGTTATGGCTCCATTACTCCCAACGAGGAGGATGAGTAGGAGACGGGAGTTGGGGCCGGAGGTGAATGGAGAGAGAGGAGAGGAAGTAGGACAGTCTGAAGAGAGAAGATATGGAGAAAGGGGTGATGGGAGAGAGAGGAGAGAAACGAGACACGAGAGATTGAAGAGAGAGACGATGGAGAAAGAGGAGAGGAATCGTGAGATGGGGGAGACTGAAGAGAGAGGAACTGGAAAATGAGCAGAAGAGACAGGAGAGTTTAACGCATTTGCACCCAGTGTCCTCAATACAGGACACAACTGGGTATTTTCAACATTTAATGAAGAAGGGAACCCCGGGGTAGGGACTTGTGAGCTTAGCGACTATGAGCCGATAGACGGTGGGCGGTGAGCTTAGTACCCTTCCAGCAAAATCCCTCGCACAGGAACTCTGGGAGCTAATGAGTTAATGAGGAAAGGAAGTTGGATGAGGAGAGTAGATGATAGCTGTGTGGGAGAACAGGCGTGAAGAGGAAATAGGAGACAAGAGAAATGAAAAGTGAGGAGTTTGAGAAGGTGAAGAGTGAGAGAGAAACTGGTGGAGGAGATAGTTAGGGGAGATAAAGAGATAGGAGTTGAAAGTAGATGCGCGAGTAAGGGAAGAACTGAGTCAAAGGATGTGAAAGGAAAGAAGAGTTTGAGGGGGAGGTGAACCAGGATACTCGAGTGATGGGAGGAGAGGGGAGATTAGAACAGAGAAGTGGGAAAGGCGAGCTGGAGGAGAAGAGGGGGTCAGGTAGGTGAAAGAAGTGAGAGAATTTAAAGTAGGAGACAGGAAGATTTATGCAGAAGAAGGGGGGGGGGTTGGTGGAGGAAGCTGGAGTTTGAAATGAAAGGAGAAAGGAACTGAAGGAGGAGAGGAAGTAAGAGAAGTGAAAATGAAAGGAGAATGTAGTACGGGCGTAATGAAAGCAGAGGAGTGGCAGAGGGAAGTTGGATGAGGAAGTGAGTCAGGGAAGTTGGAGGAGGGAATGAGTCAGGGTACTTGAGAGAATAGAGGGACTTGAGGGAGAGAGGAAGTAGGAGATAGGAAAGACAAGACGGATGGGAGGGGACAGCAGAAAGCGGGGGCGGGAGGGAAAGGGGATATAGAAGAGGAAGGAGGAGGAGTCAAGATTGAGGAGGGGAGTACACGAAGGAAGTTGGAGAGAAAGTTAGTGGGGATAGAGAAGAGGAAATGACAATGGGAGCTGATTGAGGAATTAGGAATAAAATAAAGCAGAGGAGAGGGAATTATGGTAAATGAGAGGTGTGGAAGCTGTGATGTCTAAATAATAAAATAACAAATTGAAGAATGAGAGAGAGAGAGAGAGAGAGAGAGAGAGAGATGAATTGGTGGGAGAGGAATATGGAAGAAAGGTGGAAACATGAGAGGACAAGTAACTTAAGAAGCGTATCAAGAGACCTAAGAGAGTACAGGAAGAGGAGGCACATATGAGAGAATGGGAGATTGCTGTAAGAAGAAAAGAAAAGAACACAATTAGAAAAGTGGTAAGGAAGAGCAGTGAAGATGCGTGAAAGATAAGAAAAAAGGATGGTAATGTAAGAGGACAAAACTAGCAGAAAAGATTGTGAAGAGAAGAAAAGAGAGAGCAGGAGGCGACAGACAAAAATGCGAGAATATGAGGTTATTTTAGACTAGAGGGAAAAAAGGTTACAAAGGTGAAAAGGAGGATGAGGAGAAAGAAGAGGCATGAGGTAGAGTAAGAGAGAGCGAGAGAAGGCAGTGAGATATGTGGTAATTGCACGAGAGGCTCAAGTGCGCCAATTATTCATGCCTATTACTGTAACGCATGTGTTGGGGCGTGAGTGCGCGGGAGAGGGGGACTGTAGGGGTGTTAGTTTGTGGGGGTGAAGGAGTTTGAGGTAGTGGGAGAGGGGGTGCAAGCTAAGTGTAGGGAGGAGTAGAGAATGTAAAGATGATGGTTTGGGGGGAAAGTAGAAATAGCTTTTTGATGTGGGTGCGCAGGCAGATGGGAACTGTGGAGGGAGTTAGTTTGGGGAAATGATAGGGTTAGGAGGTGTGAGAAAAGGAGAGGAAAGTGGGGAGTGTAGGGTTGTGGGAGTGCATATGGTTGGGGAAAGAGTAGGGTGTGTTGCAATATGTGTGTGAGGATGTGATAGTGTGAGGGGTTCGAGGAATCTGAGTGTGTTGGGGTAGTGAGCAGGGGAGGAGTGGCTAATGTTGGGTTGTGAGTGCGCTGCGCATAAGGGTGTTGATATGGAGGCTAATAGGAGTTTGAGTGTCTGGGGGCAAGGGTGTGTTGGGATGTGTGTAAGGAATATGAGGAACGGGAATTTTAGGAATGTGAGTGTATGTAAGGGAGAGGTGTTGCGTGAAAGTAGGGTGTGAGTGTGGGGTGAGTAGAAATGTGAGAGTGGGGAGTGTTGCGCTGTGTGAGTGTACTTGTATGTGCTAGGGTTGGGGAGTGCAAGAGCTTGAGTTTTTGGAGAAGGGTTTGATAGGGCTGCAAGTGCAAAGGTACTTACAGAGAATAGGCCTGTGAGGGGTGTGTATTAGTTTAAGTTGAGAAATAGCAGTGGGAAACCGAGAGGATGGAGGAAGGGGTCTGTGTCTTCATGAGAGTGCGGGAAGTGTAGGGGTGTGTGAATGCCGGGGAAGATGGGAGAAGTTTGCAGTGCTAGGGTGTGGTTGTGTGAAAGTGTGGGGAAAGGTTAGGAACTGATGTATGTGGATATATGTAGAAGAGTTTAACTCGCTCACATCGATGACTTTTCTTTTCAGTCAAGCTACCACCAGACGATTTTGTTCAACTCATGTACTGAACGAGATCATGAAGGCTGTAGTTAATCCCCCCAATTCGAGAAGTAAATCCTGTACTGAAATAAAAATCGTATGGAAGTAGTAAGAATAATGGAAAAGTCTTCCTCGAGGTGTAGGGGTTGAGTTGTGGTTGTAGAGAATAGCCAACAGGAGGCTGGAGGAGGGGGGCGGGTTAGTAAAGGTGTGAGTGTTCGGATGTCGTGTAGTTGAGGAGTGAGGGAGTGTAGTGTGCTTGGATACAGGGGTATAATGATGATGGCAGGGGTTACGGCGTTCAAGGAAGACAGCCAATGCGATCTAAACTTAATAGGATGAGGGTAGTTAGGAGAAGTGCTGTTGGTAGGGTGTGTGGCAGGTGGTGGGGGCATTGAAGGGAGAATGTCATTATAGGCACAGTAATTGCAGTCACTACCCCAGCTTCTTTTCTCCAACTTATATTCGTGTCAGAACTAATTATACCTTGCTAAGCCAATCAGAAATAATGATATCACTTGGAATCTCGCATGATTAATTCATTACCCCAAAATTGTAAAGAAAACATTGACTGGAATCGTACGTTTAGTGTACTGTTGTAATGTGTGGTGTGTGTTCATGTAAAACATGTGTAATTATTTTGTAACAAACGTGTGTGTGGTTACGTGTATTGCTGGAGATGAAGAAATGTGTAGGTAGTGTTCACCTGTTCAGTCTAAGGACGTCTTTTCTCTTTTAGTGAGTGTTTATCTTCAGTCGTAGGACGTCATTTCTTCTTCCTGCCATCAGACACTTTTACTCGGCTTAGGAGAGATTTTTCGAACAGGGCGGGTTAGATACATCACTTTAAAAGATTCTTCCCAACATGATAAAACACTGATCTTCTCTACCAGAGTTCTTTCCTGACATGAATAAAATCGACCTAAGACAGCAAGAATAAACCATTACATGTTTTGAGACTGAAGAGAAATAAGATGAAGTAAACAAAATCATGTGAAGGCAGCAAGAATAAACCAGTAGATTACGTCATGGGATTAAATGGGTGAAGGTGAGACGTGGATGTGTGTCAGTGACGATGGATGTGAAGGAGGGTGATGAAATGAAGGTAACAGAGGGTTAGGTTACAGCTGTGTGAGGTAGGAATGGCGGGGAGTAAAATGAAAGTCACCCACTTGGTAATATTAAAGGATAGGTCAGCCTCTCTCTCTCTCTCTCTCTCTCTCTCTCTCTCTCTCTCTCTCTAACGCAAACACAGTAGTAGTAGTAATTTATTGATAAAAGTACAAAGCACATAACCAAATAAAGGACAAGAATTGTCCAACATGAACATTAATTCGTTAATTATAAAGACTGCAGACATTATAATAAGTAAACACAAAATTGGGACCAATTTGGTATATAATAATGTGTAAAGGACTCTTATTCTCGACATTATAGACACTTAAGCATATATCTTGAGTACTGCATGTACCGTACTCTTAGTCACAAACTTCACTCAGATCATGAGTTTCTTCACTATAAAGTTCATCAGTATTAAGTGACAACTCTGGGTAGTTATTCGTGTAGTGTCAATGGATAGTCTGTATGTACGTGTCGTTTGTACATGTACACCACAACACCGACAAACACGCTGGTCAATGGGTGTGCAACTCCACCTTCCGACTTCTACCCGGAAATTATGTGACATGGGGCGCATTCTGGTAAATGACTCACGTTTATAGTCTGGTATTAACTCCTTGGTTACGTACACTGGGTCAGCGGTCATGGATGGATTCATTTCTGTTATGTAAGTTGCCAGTTTAGTTGCCCCATGTGCTTTTTCCTGCACGTACCTGTGTTTTCTAGACGATTAGCATTTCCGTTCCACATTCATGATGTTTCCATAAATCGGTACCCAGGTGTGTTTGTTTCTCTACAAATACTGCATACAAAGTGAAATGGTTTCTCTATGCCTACGGTACCTAATTTCTGTTTGATTGTACAAGTTTGTATTTCCTTTTTGCTATTAGGTCTTGTAAAGCGGAGATACCTGCTGCTATCTCTGACACACACACACACACACACACACACACACACACACACACACACACACACACACACACACACACACACACACACACACACACACACACACACACACACACACACACACACACACACACACACACACACACACACACACACACACACACACACACACACACACACACACACACACACACACACACACACACACACACACACACACACACACACACACACACACACACACACACACACACACACACACACACACACACACACACACACACACACACACACACACACACACACACACACACACACACACACACACACACACACACACACACACACACACACACACACACACACACACACACACACACACACACACACACACACACACACACACACACACACACACACACACACACACACACACACACACACACACACACACACACACCTTGCCATTATGTACCAACGATACGAAACCGCTAAACGAGAAGCATTTATCCACAACTGCGTAAATTGCAAACTACCCCAACTTCCTCCAGCTCTCCCCTCCCCTCCAACCCACCACAACCCCTGCTAAGTTCCCCAATAACATCCCCTCACCCCCCAACAAACTTCTTTACATGGAGGTTGATATTGGAGGATTATGCTGTTTTAATGTGGGAAAAGTTTGGGCAGTTGGGGTGTCGTGTTATTGTATGTGTGGGAGGTGGGGAGCTTGTTTTTAAAAGAAGTTGGCGGTGTGTGTGTGTGTGTGTGTGTGTGTGTGTGTGTGTGTGTGTGTGTGTGTGTGTGTGTGTGTGTGTGTGTGTGTGTGTGTGTGTGTGTGTGTTTTGGTGAGGTGAGGTGAGGGAGTTGTTTTTCCTGAGCGTGCCTTTCGTTTTGCTCGTGTTTTCTTCTACGTTTTGTCCCACTTCTTTTAACTTTTGCCCTCATTAGTTGTGTTTGTGTGCGCACTGTTTTATATGCCTGAATGTTTAGACGATGATTTTTTTTTCTTTTTTTTTTTTTTTACTCTGCCTTGGAATGTGGACAATATTTGTCTTTGTGTGACGATGGTCATTAGTTAGGGCGTGAGCGACCTTTTTGTTAATGTAGTTGTTTTATTAATTTATTTATTTATCTCTTTCTTTCTTTATTCATATATTTGCAATATTTTTTAATTTTTGTTTCTTTAAACTCATGTTCCTTAGCTTGCATATGCTCTGAATGCATATATTTTATAGATTACTGATTAATCTTATTCTTGATATGTTGGAATACTCAGTGTCCTGCTCTTCTCAACGACAGGTTCTACTTTTTTTTTTTTTAATTGGCACTCTCTTAAAGGTCACCTTCGGTGGCCTCCGTTGAACATCAAATCAGTTCCTATTTTCAGTCAAAAGGTAACAAATTTGAATTACTCATGCTTTGAGCGAGACGGAGCGAGAAATTTTCCCTTAATTTTATCCTACAGGGACACCCGTTGAGAAAAGTGAGTGAGAGAGAGAGAGAGAGAGAGAGAGAGAGAGAGAGAGAGAGTATTGTTTGCCGTTATACTAAACTTTATACTATTGCATTATAGTATACAATTTTAGGAGTATAAGGAGTGAGGAAGGAGAGGCGAGAACAAACACTTCACTCTTCTCTTTTCTGCCCTGCTGGCTATCTCAATGCCGGACCAAGGACGAATCCATTCATTCCACTAAAGGCAAATACTGATATTGAAGCAGAAGACTAGAAATAAGTCATAACTCGGGAACCGGTGGCCCGATTGGACTGGAAATTGTTTTATTCTTCAAGTTAGAGCATTTTATCGATACCTTGCTCTAACAAAAATTGCGCTACTTTGCGCCGTTTTTGCTGTGTCACGGTAACAGACAAAGGATCATTATAATTTAGATTTGTGTTTAGGGTAGTTGCCTGTGGGATGGAGAAGAGAATTTTTAATGTTTTGAATAATGATTGAATGGATGTATAGTGACAGCTTTTACCTTCGTGTTATCCTGTTCCATTTTTAAAATCCTACCCATTGCTTTGAAGTAATGGCTGTATGAATAAGGTAAATGAAGATGATTGTCTAGCATGGCTTGGAGGTGTTAGCTTGTTTCCTGACAAATACTGGAGTAACTGTAAACGGTTCTGTATATGTGCGTATCGAATTTTCAACAGCTTTTCCTTGTTTTCATACGGTTTATGAATAACTGTCTACATCAGTCGGCTCGTCCGTTTCAGTTTCGGGATGCCGAAGAGATATCAAGCAGATGCCCATTATCTGTAGGAATAATGCTGCACCCCCGTATGTAAGAGTAGGCCGCTGAACGTATCATTCACCCCATGAATTATGCTGCACCCCATATGTAAGAGTAGGCCACTGAACTTATCATTCACCTCATGAATTTTGCTGCACTCCATATGTAAGAGTAGGCCGCATCATTCACCCATGAATTATGCTGCACCCCATATGTAAGAGTTGGCCGCATCATTCACCCAATGAATTATGCTGGACCTCATAGGTAAGAGTTGGCCACTGAGCATATCATTCACTCCATGAGTCCGAGGTTTTATTCTTGTATTCTTGCTACCACGCCGACGGATACAGATTAGGAGAGAGATGTTTTAGTAGCGAGATTTATGAAGGTTGAATTAAATCCATCCGAGTGAAATATCCAATCTGAACAGAATTTTTATTGTCTCGAGATAGTAAGAATAAAATTTCCCGTGTTACGTCATCTGATTGAAGGGTTTAATAGTTAGATCGTGGATAATTCTGGTGATGAAGGAAGCGTGAACTGGAGGTAAACTGTATCACCGCGTATCAAGACATAAACGCTCATACATGCGTGGCTGTTAATATTGTTTTATGCACGCCCTGCCGCTGTCATGATGATGTATGTTTATGTTCCCTGTTGCTTTCTTAATATTCCGAAAGTCTTGATTTATATACTTGTTCGGATATTATCTCTTAATTTCTTCCGTTTCTTGTTGGTTTTACTTGTAGCGGTGATATCATTGTAACATAGCTGTGTATAATACAGTCCAAATATTTCTTGAGCATTATGCTAATTGTAACCTTTGTTGCAGGTGAGTGTCTTGGTGTGATGGGGAGGTGCTTGGTGAGTACATACATGCTACAGGTTCTGGAACTTGCAAGAGCCACTACAGTTTTACAAATATCTATATGCTCGCGGAGGAGTAGGCGAGAGGAAGGAGACAAAGGGGTGTGTTGGGTGGCAGGAGTACGATATAGGAAGATCTATCTGTCTATCTATATACCTAGGCTGCTTCCCCCAAGGAAAGGGAGGTAGCCGAGACAGGACGACACACTCCCCATTTACTCATCCATTCAAACACATTCATTCGCATCTTAGCCCCAAAGGGGAGAACGGACAGATCCTCACCGCACCACACCGCACAAGGGTCAACTGCGTAATGCAATCAGTGTAGGAAGATAGCTGGCGTAAATCGGGTAATACTGACGGTGTGGTTTATTTATTTATTTTTCAGATCAAGAATTTGAGGGAGTGGTTAGGAAATGATGGGCATAGATGATAGTTAGTGGAGGTACTAAACTCAGAAAGTACATCGTAATGCATAAAATGGCCATTGTAGGCATTATTGGAAATTATATATAAAGCAGCAAGAATAATCAGTGCAGTAAAAATACTTTGCTTCCTTATTCCTTGCATCCTGAGAGGAAGGTAAAAACATTTCTGTACATTTTCCCAAAAAACTGTAATGGCATAGCATCACACAACAGTAGCTTTCTTGGTAGTATTAAACAAGCCAGCGCCCTCCTTTCCATCAGACACCCTCCTACCGCCACATCACCACCATTTCACTCCCCTCCTTCCTTGATACTCTCTTCTGCCATATCCAGCTCAGTCTTCCTCTCTTGCTTGTCATCACATCCACCTTCTCAGCTTCGTCCCACCTCATGGTCGTCCCTTTAGTCTCCCTTTCCCCTTCTTTTCTTCCGCGCCACCTCCGTGCCCTTTTGTCTACCTGCTTCCCTTCCGACCCTCCAGCCTTTCCGACCTTCTGCTGTCACCTTTCCCTCTTGGCCCCCGCCTGGCAGTTCTCCTTCCCTTTTTTCCACGCCACCAGTCAACCTCTTGTTCTTACTTCTCGTGTGCCTTGTCTTTCTTTCTTTCTTTCTTTTTCTTTCTTTCTTTCTTTCTTTCTTTCTTTCTTTCCTTCCTCCTCCTCCTCCTCCTCCTCCTCCTCCTCCTCCTCCTCCTCCTCCTCCTCCTCCTCCTCCTCCTCCTCCTTCACGAGTCATCTTGTTACTACTCTTCTTACTCTTCTTCCACCCCACCAGTCAGTCTCTTGCTTTTCCGCCTTGCCTCTTGCTACCCTCTTGGCATCACAGTATTCTTTATTTCTCCTGTTTCCATATTCCTCCCTCCTGTCTCGCGCAGTCTTCCTCATGGTCTGTCTCCTGCTTATTTCTCCTCCCACCACATAGCTTCCCCTTCCCTCCCCCCCCTTTTTTTTCTTCTCCTCTGTCTTTTATCGTGCGTCCCTACTACCTCGTGCTTCCCTTCCTGCATCCCTCTCTTTTTGTCTCGCGTCTCCTGTTTCCTCTCACTCTTCCTTCCATCCCTCCATTCTCGCTCCTGCCACGCATCCATTTCCTTCTTGCCTCTGTACCCTCCTTTTATTTTCTTCCGCTCCCACCATCCCTAGGGTTGCCTCTTGCCACCTAACCTTCTTTTCCTTCTTTCTTCCTGCTCCCTTTTGACTCCTCCGATCTCTCCCATCTCCCTCTTCCCCTTTCATGCCTCCCTCTTCCTCCCTCATCCCATATTGCCTCCCTCCTCCTCCTCCTCCCTTCGGCCTCCCTCCTCCTCCTCCTCCCTTCGGCCTCCCTCCTCCTCCTCCTCCCTTCGGCCTCCCTCTTCTCTCTTCATCCCCACACAACCTCCCTTTTCCTCCTCCATCACCATTCCCACACTGGCTCTCCTACCTCCCTCATCCTCTCTCCCCCATGTCCTCTATCCGTTTCCTCCCACCCATCCTCTCCTTTCCATCCCACTCACCCTCCTCTCTCTCTCTTTCTCCATCCCATTCCCTCCTCTCCCTTCCCTCCATCCCATTCCGTCCTCTCCCCTTCCACCATCCCACCTCCTCCTCTCCCTTCCATCCCTCCCTCTCTCTTTCTCTCCTTCCCCTCCCTTCTCCCCTTCCCTCTCCAGTTTCTTCTCTTTTTCTCCCCCTCTTCGTCTCTCCTCCCATACACCTTCCCTGTCCCTCGTCTGCCTTCCATCCTTCCACTTCCTCCTCCATACCTCTTTCCTTTCTCTCCCATCCATTCCTCCCACTCACTTCCCTCCTCTCCTCCCACATCCATCCCCTCTCTCCATCTGACCCACTCCCTCTACCCCTCCTTTCCCCTCCCTTCCTCCCCCCTCTCGCTCTGATAGCTCATCATTACACTTTAATTGCTTCCCCTGAGCCTAATTTACTAGTAGTGTGGAAAACGAACCCCGGGGACAGAAACTTTGCTGGGTGGCGTAATTATGTTGTCGTGGATATGCTGCCAGTGCCCCTCTTTATGCTCTTACTGCAGATTGTGAACCACCTCTTTAGTACGAGAGGTCTTCTTGATATGCTCCTCTGTACGTTGTTGGTGTAGGTTGTGCTTAACCCTTTTAGCACGAGAGGTTGATATGCTCCTCTTTATATTTTTATTGTATAATGTTTCTTTCCCATTCATTACCAGAGATATTGCTGATATGCTCCGATTGCTCCTGTTTATGCTGTTATTGCAGGCTGTTGTTCCTTACTGCTTCTGCAAGAGAGCTCTTTTTGATATGGAACTTTTTATGATGTTATTGCATGTCGTGTCTTGCCTCTTTAGTACGAGAGATCGTGTTGATATGCACCTTGAGCCTCTCCTTATTCTCATGTTGCTCATTATTATTGACCCCTTCACCATAAAAGTCTTGAATACGTTCCCTGTACTCAAATTTGTACTCTTATTCCAGATTGTTCTTTGTCCCTTCATTGTGAAAGTTTTTGTTCATATTGTCGTTGCGCCCTGTTTACAGATTGTCTCTCAGTTCTTCAGTACGGGATGTCATGTGGATTTTTTTTCTCTCATTGCTTCTTTTTCACTGTTCTTAGCCCCTTCGCTACAAGAGGTGTTGCTGATATTCCCCAGTGCTCCTTTTCACGTCGTTATTGCATATAATGCCTCACGTCATTATACTAGAGGTTTTGATTACGTTCCCAGTGCGCCTCGTTATGTCCTTATTGACCTTCCTCTTTCAGTACAGGAGGTCCCCATATTTCTGGATTATTCCTTCACTGTCATGATTTTTCTGCTTTCCTCTTGTTGTTTCCAGACTGTTTGATTCAGCTTAGAAGAGATTTCGAAGTGGAGAACTAAAATTTTAACCCCTCAGCTTCATTAACTCCTTTACTACATTTGCTTTCCCCAAGATTATTAAAGCTATTCTGTATTGGTGAGAATAAGCTTCAGAAAATGACTGAAAGGGCTAAATCGTTATTAAGTAGCAGTGGTAAGTAGACATCATCGTTTTTAAGAAGCAATAATAGAGGAAATATACCCTACAATTGAATATCCGCATTTAAGTTTTGACAAGATGAATAAAACTTCACAAAATCTGTTCCATTTGTGATTTTTGCCTATTCAGATTTTGCCTATGCTTCTTGGACTGTCTGACCTCATATGAACTTGTGTCTTTTCACATCGTATGTTAGATACCGTAGATTATGGTTAGATACTACCGGGGTGTTGTGAAAAGATCGGTGTTGGTGTTTTGTTGTGGATTCTGTAACTGTTACGTCTAGATTCTCTGTGGTGTAGAGTGGGCCCAGTTTATTGTTGTTATTGTTTGGCATTACGACGAACTTCTTTATTTCTTTCTGCACTTTGGCTGGCCTGCTGGCCACTGTTCTTGAGTACTCCCGACTTGTTTTTCATTTTTCTTTATTTTTTCTTTCTTTTTTTCTTTGCTGTAGGATTTTAAAGTCCTACTGATTTTTTTCCCCGCAATATTTTGCGTTTGTTTCGTATATTGTGAAATTCTCCTAGCATGTTTAATTTTTAGTACCTGTATATGTTTTATCTCATATGTTGTCAGTTATTCCTAGTTTGTTTCATTTTTAACTGCATTACATCTTGTTGTAAGCGTTCTAAATTTACACTTATTACTCATCCTTTATTACTCGATTACACATCGTTTTTCATAATCGATAAATTACTACCGATTGGTGTTTCATTTTAGGTTCTGTATTCGACTCATGTTTTCCACGTGTGCTTCTTTGTGACGCCATACACCCTCCTTGTGACCCCTGTGTGCTCGGTTATAATCTCTTTATCTCGTATGTTGCCTCATCCTCACGTTAACCTGACTGGCTTCCTCTCCGTCCTCACCTAACCTCTCCATGCTCCCCCCCTCTTTCAGCCATACCTTCCCCTCCCTCTTCTCCTCTCTTAACCACATTTCTCCCCCCCCCCCCACCATCCCTTAGTTACATTACCTTCCTCCCTCAGCCACACACTCTCCTCCCTCAGCCACACTTCTCTTACCTCAGCCACACTGTCCCTTCGCTAAGCCACACATTCCCCTCCCACAGCCACACATTCCCCTCCCTCAGCCACACATTTCCCTCCCTCAGCCACACATTCCCACTCCTTCAACAACACTCCCTCCCCCAGCTACTTTCCTCTTCCCTCAGTCAAAGTCCCCTTCCCTCTGCCACACCCATCCCTCTCTCAACCACACTCCCCTTCCCTCAGCCACGCTCCTCCTTTTTCAACCACACTTCCCCTCCCCTCCAGCCACACTAGCCTCCCCTCCCCGAACCCACTCCTTTCTTCCTCCCTCCGTTCTCCAGCTGCCAGATATTCACTCACATGTAAGTATTCCTTTTTCTCCCTTCCTTATACTCTCATTACGTACCCCCCTTTCTCTCTATTTCCTGGTCCCTGGCGCCCTTTTTTCATTGCCTTCTTCACTTGTTTTCCCCCCAGGCACTGGGAATATTCCTCCGTTTATTACACTTACTGCTCTTTCTTAAGCTGTTTATACTCTTTTATGCTCTTTGTTTTCTCCCCTCCACCCCTCGTGTGTTTCCAAGTATTTTTTCATAATTTCTCACGCTTCACACTTCCTGTTCTCGTACGTGTTCTTGTGCAACCAACAGTTTATGCTCCTTTACGCACTATGTTCTCTTAGACTTCTCCATATATTCGTACACAATAATATATTCCCTCGAACCTTTATTCATCAGTCCCTTGCACCATAACTGCTCGTCCTTACGCTGTTTGTCCTCTTTCACGTCATTTGTGTTCTTGTTTTACCCTTGTATTCCCTCACACTTTTTGCTATTCCTCCTCTTCATTCTTTTTCGATGCTCCCTCACGCTCTTGTGCGTCCTCCACGCTCTCTCGTGCTCCGTCAGTCATACTCTTCCTGGTAGCGAGCTTCAGCAATAACACACACACACACACACACACACACACACACACACACACACACACACACACACACACACACACACACACACACACACACACACACACACACACACACACACACACACACACACACACACACACACACACACACACACACACACACACACACACACACACACACACACACACACACACACACACACACACACACACACACACACACACACACACACACACACACACACACACACACACACACACACACACACACACACACACACACACACACACACACACACACACACACACACACACACACACACACACACACACACACACACACACACACACACACACACACACACACACACACACACACACACACACACACACACACACACACACACACACACACACACACACACACACACACACACACACACACACACACACACACACACACACACACACACACACACACACACACACACACACACACACACACACACACACACACACACACACACACACACACACACACACACACACACACACACACACACACACACACACACACACACACACACACACACACACACACACACACACACACACACACACACACACACACACACACACACACACACACACACACACACACACACACACACACACACACACACACACACACACACACACACACACACACACACTGAACCAAGGCCTTCATCGTTACATGCTACTGGCCGAGTGTCTTATATGTTATGTGGCCTTCGGGTGAGTTATGTGTAATCCATCTTTGGCTTCCGAACTTTCTTACCGTATTCTCTTCATTACATACTACCTCCTGACGATGTTATTTTGCGGTGGGAGATCTTTTCTAGTGAAAGGCTTCTGTAACATCCCTTCCTTAATGCAAGTCCTGATGTCTGGACTTCCCTGGAAAATGTACTGACTTCCCTGCGCCATTCCGCCTGTGTGCCCTTACACAGAATGATACCTTACCAGTGAAGTTTTGTATAGGATACTATATCCATTCTTTGGTCAGTAATTCATTTTGAGTGGCTTACTAATTTGGAAGATTGCCAAACAGTAACAAGACAGAATTTAAAAGTCCGAATTACATTGAAGAAGTTAACCCCTTCACCACGATGGATCTTTTCCTTGGCTGAATAAAATCCTCTGGCTAATAAAATGAGAATTTCACATTTGGACTGAAGGAGTTAATGGAGTGTGCTTCTAAACCCTTTCACTTCGACAGGTCCATCCTAAGGTAAGATTGGTAAATTGTTTTGAAAATATGAAAACGTTTTGGTGGTGATGGAGTCAGTTTATACCTCGTCCATGTCGGCTTTGTGATCTTGTTGATTAAACCTTCTTGCTGCTTTCATGTCCGTAATGTAACTTTGTAATTAGAGATCTGTGTAAAGCCCCAGCAATTATGTAATTCAGTCGTTTGATCTTGCTAAACCTCGAACATTTGAATGGTGTTGAGAGCATTAAAGGAGTTAACGGGGAGAACTGTGACTCAAACAGAAATTAATTATTCATAGATTCACAAATAATAAAGGCTACGTTTTCTTTTGACTTAAAATCAAAATCAACAGGGCTAGGAGAGGAAAACCCGTTTCGTTGTAAGATTTTTTTTTTTTTTATAATGTTTAGAAATGGCGCAATACCTAGGTCTAGTAGACAGTTAAGTCTGGTCATATCGTATGTATTTTCATACCTTTGCCTTTAAGATGAAGAGTATTCTTTTAAGGGTTTAATGTGATAGAGGTTTATTCATCAGTCTAGTCCTGTGGGGCCTCAGAGGAGAAAAAAATACGTCCTCTTCCTCCCACTACTTGCATCCACCACAAAGAAGACAAAAGAGGCCAAACCACTAGGGGGCTTTACGTCCGGACAAAGAGAGTCGGGAGTTTGAGGGGTAAATGTCAAAAAATGAGGTGGAAAGGGAGGCAGGGAGGAAGAAAAAAAGTAGATAAGAGGACGGTAAGTTGGTATATATGTATAGGGAGGAAAGACGGAAAAAAGTGTTTAGTAGGCTGAAAGGTAGGGAAGAAGGGAGGAGAAAAAGGTGGGTAAGAGGAAGGTAAGCTATGTGTTGGGAGCGAGGGAGGGAAGAGGGAAAAAGTGTAAGGGTGTTTGGAAGGGAGAATCCCCAGGAGACAAAGATACAAAGGAGTTTTGAGTCTGAGCCAGATGAAGAATATTAAATGAGTAAGGAGGGAGGAAAGTCAATAGATATATGGAGGAGAGAAGGTGTGTATGTTGGAAGGGAAAGGGAGGTATATAAATAGTGAGAAGTTTATTTGACAGAGGGGAAGAAGAAGTATGATGAAAGTTCACTGAAGTTTGAAGATAGATAGGATTGTTGTGAAGTAAGACAGGATGTAAGTTGGTTGAAAGTGAAGGAAGGATGCACATTAAGGGAGGGGAGCAGCTTGAGAGATGAAATGTTAAGGAAACGTGATACAATAGTGAGGGGGGGAAAGGGTGGGTAAGTGAGTGGAAAAGGTAGGGAGATGAGAAGTGCATGCAGTCAGAGGAAGGTGTTTGTGTAGCGGAAGTGGAATTAAAGGCGAAAAGATAGCAATAGCTGTACCTTCCAGAAAGAATCGAACATAAGCCAGTAAGAGTAGTTCGATACGAGATTCCTGGACATATTATGGAGATCTTACAGAGGGAAAGACAGACTGAGGTGAGTGAGTTATTGAAGGTAAGAGTGTTGTCATGTGTAAATTTGTTTCGACTAGAAAGTTGTAAAAAATAAGCTTTTTTCATTAGAAAGCGAAGTTTCATTCCCCAAATATAATAATAAGATAATTTTGAGGTGCCATAGCCTCATCGCGTGAGTAGATGAATGGATGAAAGGGGTAGGGAAGGACGAGAATATGGTAATTCGACAGCCAGAAAGGCAGATGGCAGGGGAAAGATAAAACGAGGAGAGTGGCATGACGAACATTGGTTTGTTAGGTGGGAGCAACGGAAAAGATAGAGGAACGGAAGTGCTGGAGGGAAAGGGAAGCACGGAGGACGAAAAGCAAAGTTTAGTTTGGGGTTGGAGGTAGGTTCCCGGAAAAGTAGTTATATAAGTAGCCAAAGGTGGAATGGCCATGGCAAAAAGAGGCTGGCGGTAAGTCATGTGTGTGTGTGTGTGTGTGTGTGTGTGTGAGAGAGAGAGAGAGAGAGAGAGAGAGAGAGAGAGATGCTCTGGATGACTTTTGTGCGATGGTAGTGGTGGTAGTTGGTGATGGTGGTGGTAGTTGGTGATGGTGGTGATTTTGTTATATCACACGCGATAAACGGTCACATAAGCCATTTAGTTCTCGTATATATCCCCGTACTGTGTAATCCAGTTATGTCTTGCCCGCGGCAGAGCTAAATGTATATAGTTGAAAATAATTCCCCACCATTTTTGGTACTGGTGTGTCGTTTCGGCATTTCACCTTTGGTATCAGTCAACCTTTGATTTTCACTAGCCCTACACAAACAAAACCGTACTCTCTCACTGCTCCTGCATTTTCTTTCCGTCATATTTTAGCGCACGCACACACGCACACACATACCGTATATATATATATATATATATATATATATATATATATATATATATATATATATATATATATATATATATTCGTGTGTACGTATGTAAAGAGGGAGCACTTGGGTAGCGAGGTAGTTGAAGCGGAGCGTGGTTTCTCATAAGCCTTCTTGTTTAATATGCAATAGTAGTCTGGGATACTACTGCCATCGAATGACCTGTAGATTAAAGTTCATTAGTGTACAGGGCAACACGCTGTAGGCTAAATTTTTAAATGTTCCAATACTAAAATTAGAATTTCTTCACACACACACACACACACACACACACACACACACATGTATGTATTTGTATGTATGTATGTATGTACTCGTATGTATGTATTTTGATGTATGAATGTATGTATGTGTATGTGTACGTATGTATGTATGTATGTGTATGTACGTATAGATTGTATATATGTATGTATGTATGTATGTATACGTATGCATGTATGTGTACGTATATATATATATATATATATATATATATATATATATATATATATATATATATATATATATATATATATATATATATTAGTGGCCTTGTGCATTGTATAAGGTATTATTTTTCGTGATGGTGCCGTGCCTGCACCCTCCCTTCCGTGGTGGCTGTTCCAGCAGGCATTGCACAAGGGAATCCTGCGTCACCCCACCACCTCACTCAACTTACCTGCCCTTTTTGCGCCACGTGCCGGTGACGCAAAAGGAGCCAGCGCATGAAAAGAATGAAACACGTTCCGTTGTATTCATCGCAACATGTACAGTAGAAGATAAGGCTTTGAATATTACGTATGAACAGTTGTTACACACACACACACACACACACACACACACACAATTATATATATATATATATATATATATATATATATATATATATATATATATTATATATATATATATTATATATATATATATATATATATATATATATATATATATATATATATATATATATATATATATGTGTGTGTGTGTGTGTGTGTGTGTGTACGGTATGTGTACAAAATGTGTGTGTGTGGTTGGTAATGCCTATGTAAAAGGAAGGGAATGTGTCAGTGTATGCGTGTGGATAGTTTTTGCGTGTGTAGAAGATATAGTGCTCAGTGGAGCGTGTGAAGTACGAGTGTGTGTGGAGAAGGGTGGGATGGTGGATGAATGGAAGGTGGGGGGAAGTAGGCGCTCCTATAAGCTCTAGGAGCGTCCCTTCCTGCATCCCATACTTCACCACATATACCCATCGTCCTACTTTATCTCTCCCCACTTCTCAGTCATCTCATATTTTCACACATTTTCCCAGCTACTCTGTCCAGTTATCCATTTGCCATTTTTCTGTCTTTGTTGGTTACCTGTAACAGTCCTTTGTCCTCTCTCAAGCGCGCGCGCGCACACACACACACACACACGCACACACACACACACACACACACACACACACACACACACACACACACACACACACACACACACACACACACACACACACACACACACACACACACACACACACACACACATTCCTTTTCCCCTGTATTGCGCGACCATTGTTCCCACAGGAGCCTTTACTGGAACAATGACGAAACTAATGGATGAATGGGTGGGAAACGAGCGAGTGGACGCGGCCGATAGACTAAATTTAGACAGAGGAAATGTGCTCCTTATTAGTCACTATATTTGTGTGTGTGTGTGTGTGTGTGTGTGTGTGTGTGTGTGTGTGTGTGTGTGTGTGTGTTTTGCTGTTAAATTCACAGTAACTAGGTGAATTACATTTTAACCCCTTCACTCCGAGGATATAAAAAAGTTCATGCTATTTCCCAACTATTTTATTCAGGTTTAGATTTTTTTTTTTTTCCCCCGAACGGGAGGGGTCAGATATAGCTGTAGTTAACCCCTTCACCAATGAGAATACAAGTGGCTGAGTGGGATCAAGAATTAACCAATACTCGTACAGTATGTCATCGGACCAAAGGAGTTAAAACTTCTGTTGCTTTCTGTATATCTGATGTTCCAGTTATCCGTAATTTACATTATCTTTCCTATGGGAAAAGTTGCAATTTTTTTCCTTGACGGATCTCAGGTATATTAGAATATCCTGTTGAAGTGTAGACGGACAGAAAGGATACATAGGCAGATAGGTCACCCGGTCATTTCAGAAGGTACATTGGTTTTAACAAGAATGAAACAACGACAGTTATCTTGGTGAAGGGCTTTATGAAGATAGTTTGCAACCCTTCAGTTTTAGAAGTCCTGCCGTGACCGAAGGAAGAATGAAATAGGCCGTGTGTTAAGAAACCCATATCGTAATTTGTGGATGAATTTAATGCATAGATGAATACAGTACTTAGGTAATTTTATATTAAGCATAAGATTGGTATGTTGCTGGTGGATGGATATATATATTTTTTTAATAATTATGTTGAGGTGGGGATATGTTGACGGACAGGTTCTTCTGGATAAGTAGGCTAGGTTGATAAGGCGATTGAATGAGTAGGCAATAGACAACCCTGTCGATGATTTGGTGAGTGGATGAATAAGGTGCAGGACGGAGTGGTGGACGAGTTTTAGGAGGTCCAGAGCTAGTGTATGAGAGAAATAAGCAGAAAACTGATGCAGAAAAGTGATGGAACATAAACATTGTGATTAGGAACCGCCTGTAACCCAGGAACATTTTGTTTAAGGTGATTAAAATCATATGTCTTTACCTGAATTAGATATAAAATACATCCTCTGGCTGATTGATTAAAAGCAAAATACGCCGTTGTCGGTATATGACAGTAGATGAATGGATGGAAGACTCAAGTTAAGGAATGGATAGTAAAATTATTTTACAAATAAGTGAACTAAAATTACCTTAGAGGGGTGAATGGATTGTGAATAGTTAAGTGATTGTAAATGATAAATGGGATGAATGAGCAGACTGATACTCAATAGGAGGATAGAACGTTGAAGTGGAGGAATGAATAAATGGGTTAACGAAAGCATAAGTGGATCGAAATTAAAGTGATAACACCTCATTTGCTGCCCTAACTTGTGTACTAATGGGCTTTGAAGTTAATGAAGTTAGTGCTATGATGAGAGGGAAGTTAGCGAGGGCCATTCACCTTATAGACAGTTGTGATAATGTTAGGAAGTTTGGGGGAGCGACGTAGAGATTAAAGAGAGTAGGGAGAGAAAAATGGTAGGTAGAGATGGATCCCAGGGGTGAAAGTCTGGAGGGGAGAGAGAGAGAGAGAGAGAATGGAGGGAAAGTGTTGGGAAAGAAAAGTGGAAGAGAAAGCTGAGTGGAGGGAATGGAACGGAGTAAAAGAAAATTAATTTGAGGTCAGATGAAAGTGGACGCTAATGTAACTGAAGAGAAGATATGATGTAGAGAAAGTGTTAACGAAAGGAATTATGTGCAAATGATGACTGGAACTGTGAGAGAGAGAGAGAGAGAGAGAGAGAGAGAGAGAGAGAGAGAGAGAATGTAGAAGATTTGAAGAAAAGAAACTGAAAAGGAATAGAGGAATGAGAAGAGAGGAGCGAAGAGAAAGCAAGTCCATGGACGATAAAAAAGAAGAATCGATCGTATATTGAAGGCTCAGTAGAAAATCACTTAACGCCGTGTGCCCGATCACATAGTTTATTTTTCCAATTTGTAGACGCTTTTGTTTAGCGATAGGACAGACTTTGGAAGTGGTGAGGTTTGATAAGTGGTGAGGGTTGAGAGACTTCATTTACCTTTTGTCTACACGATGTCTCCCCTGAGCTGGATAAAATAGTTAGGAGCTAGAAGGGTACAGTAAAGGAAAAGAAGAAATGAATAACACGTATTCAGATTCAAGTCATTAAGAATCAGCTAGAATGGAATGTGCACAGGACAGTGCAGAGTAGGCGAAAACGAAGGAGAACGACGTGTAAGCATTACGGTGAATCTGAGGTTAGTAAACTCTGCCGGAGAAGAAGAGGTTCGGAATGGCAAATAACACGGAACAAGCCAAAAAAGAGAAAAACTTGGCTGAAAATGTGAGAAAGTAGAAGCCGACATTGCATAAGCTAAAAGCTGTATTATAAAATTGAACGTTATGCTGACGGATTTTACTATCCCTTTTAGACCAGAACAACTCAGGTATTCCGTACCCGCTTCTGCCAGATGATTTTATTCATTTGAGAGTGTCATAGGAACTTGAAAGAGTTATTAATGCCCCCCTCCCCTCCCGTCTACATACAAACTTTGTCAGCAGGTTGTAAGCAGATCCATATGATTACCATTGGTTGCAACTCGGCTCGTGATTCACACCTCAGTCCTCAGGTTTTTGCGGATAGAGACGCTTTACGGTACAGTCAGGGACAAAGAGTTTGCTTACGGTACTGTCCCACTGTGTATACTTCATACTTAAAACATGTACCGTTACTTTGTTGTTCATGACACCTCATATCACAGAAGATCATCTATAGGCAGAGACACAGACCAAGCCTCCCCCGGCGTAGAAATATTAGCCACAGAGGAAAATCAGAAGTAGGAAAGGTGAAATATTAGGCAGGCTTTTGTCCCTGACTGTACAAACCTGCCTCTAATATTTACACTGGTTGATTGTTTCGGCTTTTAATACAGTAGTTTAATTTCGTAAACGACAGTGTTCCTAAATCACCGAACTGTTTTGGTTATAATTAGAGAACTAACATTCAAGGAAACTTAAGCGAACTTAAACTATCGTCTGTAGTGGGCTTGAGAAGATCCAGACCTCCCTGAACATTCATCACTGAACTACTTGCATCAGCTGAGAAACTCAGCTGGCTACAAAAACGGACCTGACAAAACAGGAGAAGAAATCGTGAAAGAAAAAGCTCTTCTCACCACACAAAATCCCTTCACTACAATGATAAACTTCTGTTATAGTAATGCAACTGTTATAGTAATGCAACATTTAGACGATTATATTAAGCTTGAGAGAGACGTTTCGTGCTGGAACAATTTAGAAACAGCCTTCAGTGACCCGATTAATACGAGACAGCCATCCAAAATTAAAATGAATAAACAAATAAATAACTTGTACCAGGCAGAAATGATGTAAAAGACGTCCTCGGACTGAAGGAATTAAGGCGCCATGAAAACAGACAGAAGACACTGGCGGCAGGAGATATCGTGATGTGAGAGGAGGCGGGGGAGGAAAGAAGGCGTGTAGGTGGAGGAGGGTAGAGAACCGAGAAGTGGAGGGAGGGAGGAAAAAGAGGAGGTGGAGGAGGGCGAGAAGTGAGAACTGGGAGAAGGAAGAAACGCGAAGAGGTGCAGGGGGGAATAGAAGTCAGGTGGCCGAGGGAGGGAAAGGGGAGAATGAGAGGCTTATTTGCCGGAAGATGTGAAGAAAAAATAGAGAAGAGAAGAGGCAAAGGAAGGAAGAGAAGAAATGTGACTTGGAAGGGAAGCAAAGGTAAGAAAGGGGTAGAAAGTGAGAGCGAAAAAAAGCACAGGAGTCGTGAAAGGGGAAAGAAAAAGAAGGGAAATCCGGGGAAAAAAAATGGAAAGAGAGGGGATACGAAAAGCAGCGCAAGGAGAGACGGGAGGAAAAAAAAAAAAGCAAAAAGAGGATGTGAAACTTTAGGAGGAAGAGATGAAAGTGAGAGCATGCTTGGGGCTAGAAGGGAAGGATGGGGAAGACAGAAGTAGCTCGGTGTGTGTGTGTGTGTGTGTGTGTGTGTGAGAGAGAGAGAGAGAGAGAGAGAGAGAGAAGGTGGTAGTTTTGCATACCGGTAATTGATTTGCTCTAGCGGATATAGAAAAGGAGAGGAGAGAGAAGAATAAAAGGAAATTAAGCAAAAGAAGAGGTAAGGGAGAGACTGAGTAAGACGTTGGAAAGAGAGTGGTAATTTCTAAAAAAATAAAAGTTCGGGGTGAGTAGAAATGGAGAGACGAGGGTGATGAAGAGGAGGGACGTGATAGGAGAAATGAAAGAGAGACGAAAGAAAGTAGGTATATGAGGAGGGACTCAACAAAGTAAATAAAAAAAGGGGGGGGGAACTAGAGGTGAAGGCAAAATATAAAGAAAGGAGATGAAGAAAAGAGCGGAATATGGAGAACGAAGAAAAAAAAAAAAAGAATGTAAAACAAGATACGAAAAGGGGAAATGAATTGAAGGGAAATAGAGAAAGGAGTGAAATGGGAAAATATAAAAAGAAAATAAGATGAAGGCCACACAGGGTGAAGGAGAGAGAGAGAGAGAGAGTCGGTGCAAGGCAGGAGGGGGGATGGCGTGGGGATACGGATGTGGGGTGGATGTGGGGGGTGTTAGTGGAGAGCAACAGCTGCAGGGGCCTGCGTGACGTCAGCGGGGTTGATGAGCTGGGAGAGGGCTGAGTCTGCTGCCTCTCTCTGTTTGCACTCCTGCTGGCTAGGCGGCTTTCGCTTGCATGTGCTGTTATCAAGTGCGTGTGCTGCTTTGCTTCGATGTGCTTGGATTTTTACGTGTACTGCTGCCATTTGCTTGTTTTGTTGCTGTCGCTTGCTTGGATTTTTTTTTTTTTTCTGGTGCTACTGCTATTGGCAGTTTTTTTGCGTGTACTGCTGTCCTTTGCTTGGAGTAATTTATTTTTTATTGCGTTTGCTTCCAGCGTTGCTTTGAGCATGCGTGTGCTCCTTGGATTTCCTTGTCTTTTGCGTGTGTATGTATGCCTTGCTTCATGTCGAATGTATGCGTTTGTATCGTTCCTGTTCTTGCATATTGTTAAATTATTATTATTTTTTTTTTTTTCGCGTAAGCCGCCATCACTTGGTTAGTTTTTAATGTGTGTAGGCGTTTTTTTTTTTTTCTTTCTTTTTTTCTTTTTTTTTGTTACCTTTTCCCTGGCCTAACTAGTTTAGGGTGTTCTGCGGCTTGCTGAGATGTTGCCTGGGATGTTCTCTGAAATGCTTGGATTTTTTGTTTTTGCTTGTGCTAGTGTCGTTTGCGTGCATTTACTTTTTTACATTGTATTGATTGCTTAAATTTACCTGTTTAATTCCATGTCTCCAGCACTTGCTTGGTATTGCTTAAGTTTTTGTTGTTGATAGTTTGCATGGATTTGCTTGACCTTCAGTGTGTTCTGTCGCTTTCTTATGTGTTAGGTTTCCCCACAGTTGCTTGCTTGACTTTGGTTTGAGTGTAGTACAATTAAGTGTGTGTGTGTGTGTGTGTGTGTGTGTGCTGGTACCAACATTGTAATGTGGGAACAAACACTGCGGGACACACAGCCTCACTCGTCCTTTGACTCTACCCACGTGGGTCCATTTGTGCAACCCTCCAGGCAGCGGCTCTTCCCTCTCTAAATATCTCTTGACAGGAACGATCGACCTGCTCCAGCCATGCGTGGGTTTCCCCCTAGTCTTCTCCACTCTAGGTTAACTCTCTCAGACACCCTGTGAGCAGGATCAACCTCAGGAAACTGGGCCATGTGTCCATATAACTGGAGTTGGCACTGACGTCTTATGTAGTCTCATGGAATAGTCGCTCGTAACGTATCCAGTCATACCAGTGATATTCCATGATCCTGCAAAGACAGTTAGTACGGTATCAAAGGAGCCATATCGCCACTTTTTGACACTGTTTAGTGTCCGTGTCTCAGCTACAGAGTAAGACAGGGAGCACCAGTGCCTTGAGGATACGAATTTTCGTCCACCTGCACAGGTAACGACAATGTCAAATACCCATTTTAAATGAATTCATAACCCCATGGGCCAGACTGATGTAACAAGAAATCCCTTCGTCTCTCCTGTCATTGTTTTGGACCACACTTCCAAGATATGTGAATCTTTCCAAGACTTCCACGTTCCCGCCACATGTTTGGACTGACTGGACTACTTCATCCAACAAACCATCAAATGCCAGAACATGGGAATTGGCCCAAGTGACCTTTAATTCCAGTGGTTCGCATTCTCGTGAAATTCCTCGAGGTCATTCAGTAGTAGTATCTCCAGTAACTCTGCTAAGATGACTATATCCTCATCAAAGTCAATCTCAGGAACCCTGATGTGCCAGTTAATACTCCACAGTGACTTCGATTCACAGTCCAGCCAAATACAGTACCCGATCCATGCTTGTGTTGAAAAGTGTGGGAACAAGGACACAGTTCAGTCTTACACCAGTACTTAATGGGAAGAAGTCGAATGTTCCCCCTCCACACTTTACATCACGCTCGAAGTTAGAATGCAGACCAGCAGTCAGTTGGATCATTCCTGCTGGGATTCCAGAGTCATAGACGTTCCCTTAGTACTTCCCGATTAACTGAGTCAAATGCCTTCTTGAGATCTTCATAGGCCACAAGCAGACCTTGTCTGTACTCAGGACTGCATTCCGTGAGAACTCAGAGATCTAGGATACGGTCAGCTGTAGACTTCTTGGGCGTGAATGTGGATTAATCCGACTTCTGAAACTGTAGCAAATGGTGTTGGATACACATCAAGAGAATTTGAACATGAATCTTGCTTGGCAACACTGAGCGCTATAATACCACGGTAGTTACTACAGTTACTCTGGTCTCCTTTCCATTTCCAGTCAGGGGTGACCAAACCCCTTGCCTGGTCAGGAGAAATTATACCACTCCTCCAAACAGCTCCATTGACTGCATGTAATACCCTGATCAATGCTTCACCCTCAGCTTTAGTCAGTTCTGCTGGGTTGCCCCAAACACCAGATGCTCTGCCACTTTTCAGCCTATCCACTGCCTTCGTGATTTCATCAAGACAAGGCATGGTATCATCATTTGGCGGGAAAGTAGCCGACAGAAGCTCGCCATTAGGAGGTCCAGCTACTCAAAGTTCTCAGCCCCAAAAGCCCTATACTCACTCTCCTCCAGTACACGCCATCCATTTATCATCTAAACAGAGTTAACCTGAGAGATGTATCAGGAGTGGAGCTTTTTAGGGCTCAACAAGCAGGTCAAAGGTCATTTGCATGAAAATGGCCTTCCATCTCCTCACAATTTCCCTTAACTTATCTCTCATCTTTTCATGGCAAAATTTGTGGCCATCGAGACAGAAGTCTGTGTTGCTCCCGATCCGTAGCCAGTTTGGCAAGACAACTCTCCTCTTTTGTAGCCAGCGTCTCCTACAAGACAAAACCCCTCTTTGATCACGGGCGCTTTCCCACACATCAGCTGCTGCCTGGGTAGCACGTGTAAAAGTATACCATCTTTCAACAGGGTTCTCCAAGGTGCTGAGCATCTCAGACCGATTTGAGAGTGCCACTGCATACTTATAGGCACAATCCATATCCCTGAGTTTCTCACGATAGAACTATTTTGGGTAACATCTTGAGCTTCTCTCAGTTTTCATTGGTAGCCTTAGAGTAGCAACAAGAAGTCTGTGATCAAGAGCAACGAGCTCAACACTATTGAAAACCCTGCAGTTCCGAAGAATACTCTAGTAAGTACTAACAAGGATTGATCAGTCTCTTTTGCAACCCCTCTAGTATTGGAATACGAAGTCCAGCTGTGAAGCTCTGGCCTCTAGAACGAGGATCCAACAATTTTTAACGTACGGGAATTGTGAAATCCAGAAGGTAAGAACTACTGGAATTCCTGATTCCAGAACCATGGGGAGATACACTTTCCATGTAGCCTTCCCAGTCATTGTCAGTAATTGCACTGAAGTTACCTAGGACCAAGGACTGTACTCCGCAGAGGGCACTGTTCCACAGATGAGTCAAGTTTGCCTGGTGTTGCTTGCTTAGATTTGCTTACTTTGTGTGTTTTCGTGGATTTGCTTCGTGTATTTATTTATTTTTCTGTTGCATGCCTCCGTCGCGTGCTTGATGTTCAGATTTTGTTTTTGTAGCTTTGCTTGTGCTGCTAACACTTGCATGGGCTTCCTGGTTATTATATATATATATATATATATATATATATATATATATATATATATATATATATATATATATATATATATATATATATATATATTTACTGTGTGCATGTATATATATATTTGTGGTACAGTGTGCGTTTTCGTACACTGAAGAACGAGGGTTCGCGCCCCGCCAAGGTAAAAACTTTTGGGGCGTTCTTCTGGCCACATACTGCATTGGCGGACACAAGGGGTGCTGTGGTTGAACCAGTTTCGCATACAATGAAGTATTCTTGCACCCAGTCGGCTTGCGCGGGCTGATTACACTTGGTTCACAGACTACACACACATCCAAAGTCATTCCAACACAACAATTACACTTACAAGCACTTCTCACCCGACGTACAATCTCAGCTAGACAGCCTAAGCCACTTGGTAGAGATACATTGGCTGTATCGTCCCTATTTCGGTAGGGATAGGCCGGTCCTGCAGTGGACACTCAAACGGCTGATGAGATGAGACATATATACTGTGTGTGTATATATATATATATATATATATATATATATATATATATATATATATATATATATATATATATATATATATATATATATACTGTATATATTGCGTGTGTTTGTATGGGGTTGCTTAGTTTTTTTATTGTGTACCTTTTGTCTTCATGTATGCTCATATTTTGGCGTGTGCTGCCATGGCTTGCTTGCATTTGCTTGTCTTCTTCATTTATCTGCTCGTGCTGCCGTCACTTGCTTGTAATCACTTGTTCGTAGTCGTAGCAATGTCTGTGCTGCTATAGCTCGCTTGCATATGCTTGTGTGTGTTTGGCTTTGGGGTTTGCAAATATCGGTAAGTTGGATTTACCTTGCGTTTGATGGTGCGTGCTTTTTTTTTTTTTTTTTTTTTTTTTGGAGTGTATGCTATCGCTTTCTTGATATTGCTTTGTGTGATTACCTGTCTGTGTGTCAGTAGCCTGTCTTAGCTTGGCATACCACCTATTGCATGGAATGGCCTACGAGTGCACATACTGATTGCGTGTATTCCGATCTTTAGCTTGGATTGCTTGCTTGTTCTGCTGCGTGCTTGGATTTGTTTACGTTTTCTACTGTTTGCTTGGATTTGTCTACGTTTTTTACTGCTTGCTTGGATTTGTTTACGTTTTGTACTGCTTGCTTGGATTTGTTTACGTTTTGTACTGCTTGTTTGGATTTGTTTGCGCTGTCTACTGCTGGCTTGGATTTGTTTGTTTTCTACTGCGTGCTTGGATTTCGTTTTCTACTGCTTGCTTGGATTTGTTTACGTTTTGTACTGCTTGCTTGGAATTGTGTAAGTTTTCTATTGCTTGAATGGATTTGTTTACATGGTATGCTGCTTGCTTTACGTTTCCTACAACTTGCTTGGAAGTGTTTACATGTTTTATTGCTTGCATGGAAGTGTTTACGTGTTTTATTGTTTTTTTGGAATTTTGTGTATTCTGCTGTTTGCTTGCATTTGTTTCTATATTCTGTTTACCTGGATTTATTTGTGAGTGTTGCAGTCCCTTGCTTGTATCTTCTTGCCATCAGCCTCGCCTCTTCCGGTTTTCCCACCTGACTGCGTGTTTGCTTGCCTTGCTTTGGTATGTGTGGATTTTTACCTCATTATGTTACGACTTTATTGCATGTGTGTGTGTGTGTGTGTGAAGGTTGGAGTTAAGTGTGTATGATTGTGTGGTTATACTGTATTCTTACTTGTGGAGGGGTTGTCTGTGTTTATTCCGCTTGTGTGTGTGGGGAGGGGGAGGTTGTGCATGTTTTTTGAGGGAGGGGTTAGTTGTGTTGTGCTTTTTTCATTTTTTATCCCTCACTTGTATGATTATGAGCGCTTACATAGTTTGCCTTGGTTTGGGTTTGGCTTGTTGTGGTTGAGTATTTAGTTGCTTGTGCTCCTGCAGGTAAAATGTTATGTAGGAACACTTGAATGGGCTGGGAAAGAAATTGAATTGCGTAGGAAGGGGGGGGAAGGGAGGCCGGCATGTAAGGAGGCAGGTATGAGAAACTATAAGGAAACATTGAACCCAGCCTCGGCCCCCCCCCCCTCACACTCTGCCATGCCTGCGTTTTATGAACCTGCCTCGCATACCTTCACTTGTTCATTCGGTTTAAGGGTCACACTGCGGTATTTATTACTCTCTCTCTCTCTCTCTCTCTCTCTCTCTCTCTCTCTCTCTCTCTCTCTCTCTCTCAGTGTGTGTGTGCGTGCGTGCGTGTGTGTGTGTGTGTGTGTGTGCGTGTGTGCGTGTGTGTGTGTGTGTGTGTGCGTGCGCGTGCGCGCGTCCATGCGTTCATGCGCGCCACTAGTTAATCCTACTAGTATTTAGACCTGATGATAGTAGTAGCCTGCAAAAAAAGTGTTGAGTAGCGGTACAGCTTCGAATGTGTAGGAACTGTGGCGTACTGTAGGTTTGACGGTGGTGACAGTACTCCCACCTAGTATCAAGTCAGGATTGGTTCAGTCTTGAGCTGGTGATATGAACCTTTCTCTTACCTGTTTAAGTTCCCCTCCTTCCCATACACTTTCATCTCTCATCATCCTTTTCGTCCTCTCTGCGACTTGTACTTGGTGTGAAGTCTGGCAGTCCGTGGCCGTAGAGTTTGGTGTTGTAGTGTATTTCAAGGAGCGACGGTTCTTGGAAATTCCATTTTTGTTCTTTGTCCGTTCACTGACTTCACTTTCTTATTCTTTATCTCACTCTTACTCGGTTGTCCTCCTCCTCCTCCTCCTCCTCCTCCTCCTCCTCCATTCTCTCTCACACACACACACACACACACACACACACACACACACACACACACACACACACACACACACACACACACACACCAGTTTTGCATTCATTTTTTCCCCCATCGCATTTTCTCATCATCCCTGCACGAGTAGGTGCCTCTGTGCTCTCTCGTCTTCCCTCTTCTCCTGCTTCCCTCTCCCTCCTTCTCCTCTGCCCCCCTCCCTTCTCATTTTACGCTCGTGTGTGTATTTTTGCCTCTCATATTCTTCCTCTCCACGACGTCATAGGGACACCGTAATTTTTTCACATGATTTTTCTTTTGGTATTGTTTTCTCCTTCCTGTTATTCTGTAATTAAGTTGTTTTGCACCTGTTTTCCCCTTGTTCCCAGAATTGTTTTGATTTCCTGCTGTGTACCTGTAATGTACGTGACTTTTTTTTCTTTTTTGTTAGGTTTCCTGTGCATAGACTGTGGTTGATTAAAGAGTACAATAAGATTATGCTTGTGGTTGATTGGTTTATTGTACAGTGGAATTGGATTGGGTTGATTTAATATAATAACGGTGTTCTTTTACATGTCAGAAATATATCACCATTGGTCAAAGTTCGTGTGTAAATGCTTCAGGGAGATTGTATGTTAAAGCTCATTGTAGTAAGTGAGATTTGCTGATGTTGAATAGAGTTATTCATCAGTGTTTTATCAGTCCTCGAATTTTCACCTTATATAGTGAGTATACAGTATTCTTGTGTTTCCATATTCAAACACTCATCATATCATATGGATACTTCTGTTCCTGTCAGAGAATCGTGATGGTCTTGTAAAAGCACTTGAATACATGTATTCATTAAATTTATATTACTACAATTTTTATAAAAATTTTGTAATACTGTATATATTTGAGCTTAACAGAGTTCTTCAAATTACAATAATAATAAAATAATTGTCCTTTTGACATCGCCCACTATATATATATATATATATAGATAGATAGATAGATAGATAGATAGATAGATAGATAGATATAGATAGAAAGATAGATAGATAGATATACGAATTACATAAACTGACTGGTGCATATTTTAACAGAATCAGGTATTCACCGGTAAGTAACTTCAAAAGAGTCAATATTCTCATTTTCAGGGACTGTTGTCAAATCAGAGTGGACACTGTGAAGAAAGAATGATATTTGTTCAGCTGGACATGACGTCACGAAAAAATATTCAGCCCAGAGAAACTGTACAAGTACAGACACACAATATTGGATATCTGTATGTTGATTTTGTAGTATCAGTCAGTCGCAATCATATTCATGCATTGTGAATATATTCTCATTGGTTCATTTTTCCTACCGTTGTATACTTTTATTGAAAAAATTTTCATTAATCCATAACTACCGTTATCACCTTTTCAATAGTCGTCCTTATGCGTGACACTCTTTAATCCCCCCCCTCCCGTGTGTGTGTGTGTGTGTGTGTGTGTGTGTGTGTGTGTGTGTGTGTGTGTGTGTGTTGATGTATACACGTCACATCCCTCCCGTAAGTTAGTGACAAGATATTCCATCCTTCCTCCCTCCCCGCCTGTTTCCTCTTGTCCTGTCTTCTCGTCCCCTGTCATTTTTTCCTCTCCCTATTCACTTCATTTCTCTCTCTCACATTCTGTTCCATTTCACACCATGTATTCATAAGTTTTTCCCGCCCTTTACTCATTTCTCCTTTATCTCCATACATATTTTTAAGTCTGTCCCTTACGCTCTGTTCCGACTTTCATCATTCGTTCTTGACTTTCCCGTATATTTCAATTGCCCTTCGTTCTTCCTTTCCTCACTTCGGCTTTATCGCTGTCTCTGTTCTTCGTCCTTCACTTTATCCTTCGTCTGTTAATTCCTCATACTTTTACCTCCCACTGAGCATTTTCTCCTTTCCTGTTACTACTCTCTCTCTCTCTCTCTCTCTCTCTCTCTCTCTCTCTCTCTCTCTCGCTCCGTTGCTTTATCTTCCCATCATTTCTCCTGTTTTCTCTGTCCATTTTTCTCTCTCTTTTCTCTTCCCCATCTCTCACTCCATCCTTTTTCCGTCCGTCCAGTGTTCACTTTGTACTTTCATCATCCTTCACTTCTCCTTGTCCCTCTTTTCTTTTTCATATCTTCGCCCATTCTTTTTCCGTCCTTCCTCTCCTCTATCTCATATTCTATCATTTCTCCATCCATCCTTCGCCCCTTTCCTCCAGTTTTTGTTTTTCCATTTTTCCCTTTTCCTTCGTTAGTTCACGCCAGTCATCTCTCCTTTCTCCTTTTCCTTCTGTTCCTTCTCTCCGTTTATTGCTTCTCCCTTTTCCTTCGTTCCCTCTCTTCGTTCATCGCTCCTCTGGCCCTCACTATCCCGCCTCTCTCCCATCCGTCTAACATTCCTGCCATAAGGTTGTGGCAAGTTATTTATTCTGACGTCAGCATCAGACCACGTTAGAGAGAGAGAGAGAGAGAGAGAGAGAGAGAGAGAGAGAGAGAGAGAGAACCAACAGAGTATTATACCCTTTTCATCTATTTCCCTCTGTGAGAGATAGTGCCTGTTGTAGAGTGTTGGGGAGAATATTTACATCGCGTTTGCATTGTGGCGTTTTGTGTGCTGTGCTTTTAATCTGCTAAGCACTATTAATCATCTCGGAGCTGTTCTGATCGCGTTCGTATATTTTTTATTTGCAAAATCCGTGGTAAGAAGCCATTCTTAATTACTGTATACGAGTGAGAAAAAATTATATACAATACACTAAATAAAATGCATAGCGTGATAGGACAGACAGTATGTGCACTTTTCATTGTTAAGGGCCTATAAATGTTCACCAGCGTATAACTATATGCTGGATTGCTAAAAACGGGGTTTGACGAGGTATTTGTTTTTCTGCCTAACAGTATTTTGCGTTAAATAGATAACGGTATGGCGTTAGTTAAAAGTTTAGTCTCCACGAGAGTGGTAATACCTTCACCTGTTTATTGTTGCCATGCAAACTGTATTGTATTGTTTTGACTGCATGAATCCATTGTTAACTTACTATGTACTTTAGCTGTAAATCAAAGAAATAAGCATCTCAAAGACAGAATGTTGCAGGTAAGAATTTAATCTGTCAAGGTTTGATAATATTGTCAGAAGACAGAGTTTCCATGAGCTTTTGATAGTTTCCACTCCCTGTGTTTACAGATCCCTACATGTGAAATCTTACAACCAAACATAGAATGTCAGTGATAACTCTTTTTGTGCCATATATAGAAACCCCACGACGTACAGGTGAGGCTGATGCCAGCACGAAGCCTCTGGTCGTGTTTATAAAGGATTCTTAATAGTTTTACGATAGATTGGTCTCTAGAACAGTTAACTGATATATAATAGTCCGTTTGTTATTTGCACTTTATCAAAGTACGATTCACTGATTTGATTTTGAAATGTGTGTAGCGTCAGGAGTGAAAGTGAAAGTATAATAAGCAATCTTATGCACGACTGAGAGAGGAAAGTCTATAAATATGGCCCCTGCGCTGATACGTCTCCTCAGATTATGGATGTCGTCCTTATATGGGTTCCTGATTGTTGCCGCTTGTGCCGTATTTGTGATAGAAACTCCTGTGCACACACGACCGTCTCCTAATATATCAAGTTGACTGGATGCTGCTCAGTCATTGAACTCGGTCTGGAAGAACTTGGTCTAGAAATTCAAGAACTTGTGGGTTTAAGAAACAAGACCTCAAACCAGGTTTTGTTACGGCATACCCAAAATGTTTTACCCTTAAGCTTTGGGTATAGTTTCATTGTTTGCTTCTTTTCCCTCGTATTTTCAGTTACTAATTTAAGTAGCGCTGCTAAATGTTTCTAAAATTTTTCTTCTTTCTGTATTTCGTCTTATGTACTGATTGTTAGTGATGTTGGTCTTAGGCATCGTGTGACTCATGACTGCCAAGATATAAGTCACTCAGCATAACAGCGTGAACTTCCATTGATGTTTCTTGTAGTTATGGCTGAATTATACCCAGATATGAGCTTCTGAAATTTGGATCAAGTCAGAGTCTCTGTTCTTACACCAAAAATATGGCCGCAAAATACTACTCTATATTTTGAGCAATTCAGTTAGCAGTAAAGTTAAAATGTATCGATTCAGTATAAGAACAAGATTATGATTCAGATTTTTGGCAGAAAACTTACACCTTTTATTATGTCAGACAAAGTTAACCCCCTTAACAACGATGGTGAGTTTTTTTCCCCTGTCACACTTGATTCACCTCTGGAGAGTGTTTCGTAGCGAACGGGTTAACGGAAGTTGACTATAATCTCTTCACTCCCCGAACTGAATTAAATTTACAGTAGCGAAATTTTAAATAAAAAGGCGTTCTCGAAGTAAAAGGATTAAGAACTGAAATGGTGGTAGCGTTGTTGGTAATGTATTGACTACGTGTGTCTAAAGGATTAATACCAATATTTACGATAAACTAGCCTCCAGTTCAGAGATTTTTTTTTTAAGTATATATTTTTCTTTCACGTTGACATTCACCTGAGTAGGGTTGTGAAATGTTAGGCACCTGTATGAGTGAAAATAAAGGTATAGGTAAACGATCTTGCTCATAACATAATAAAATTTGTGAAAACGGACCCTGATTTATGTTGTTCTTTCCAGGACGGACATCAGGGACCGTGAGCTGGAAGAGGAGGAGAGAGAGGAGGTGCTGGGCTCCGACGACGAGGAGCAGGAGGACCCCTTCGATTATTGTAAAGGTAAGAAGTCACCGTCCACTACATAATGACCCTCGTGTAATTGATGGGTAAAAGACCCATAGCACCCGCAGATTGTTTTCATCATCATCAGAGAGATTTTTCTGAACTCTGTTAGATATAACCTATATGAATTCTCTGACTATCAGCTAAGTTCTCCTGTACTCAATAAAAACGTATTAAAGAAAATAGACCTCACGGGATTGAAGAAGTTAATGACATTTTCAAAATGTGTAGACATTAAATCCGAAGCTTTCTTCTTCCTTTCACACTCACACCGTCTTCTGTAGTCGTGGTCTGTTATCCCTTTGCTTGTGTATGGTTCCGAAATAAAAGAGAGACATTCCACCCAATTTGACAGTGGTTATTAGTTTAGAAAGAAGTCGTTAGATTATTATAAGGTTTCGAGACGGTGTAAAGGATCTGTTAACCTCAGCTCCACCATCAACATCAACGTCGGTAGTGATAGGGTTGGATGTTTATAGCAGGCCATACATCACATATAATTGACTACTAGGTATGTAACAGGTTGTTATAACCAACCATGCATTTCTTACCAAATATACCACGTTCATTAATACGGGTATGTTTATTGTAAGTTATTCGCCCAATAGGCTGTAATAACGCATACTCTCATCACACTGATACTGTGTTTTATATTGCACATTAATAATTTCGGTTTATTTGTTACTTCAGCCATATCAGTTCGCATTATGCGGGTAACGTACAGTACAACGCTTGTACGTAAAACTAGAACCTTCGGTATTATGGAAATAATATACCACACTGGAATTGTGTGAAAGCGTCGTATTCTGTTAGTTTTGTCGCATTCATAGAATTTGATAACATCACGCTTCAGATATTAAGTTATACATGTTAGTCACACTATCCCCACTCCTGGTAACGAAAACTCTACATTTTAAGTAGCTCAGCATTTTTCTCTCCGACAAGAGTATGTTTTTTATGTCTGAATTAGTTCCAGATGTTATGCACCTCTTTTTTTTTTCTTTTTTTTTTTTCTTTTTTTTTAAGGTTGGCTGCAAGCTTATTTCTGCTGATTTTTGGCTTCACTGATCTCAGCAGGCTTTTTACCTTTACCTTTTGTTTAATCGCAAGTGTTCATTATTGATGTTGGTGTAGCCTTGGAAACAATTACTGCTGGTTTTGTTTATCTGTGTAAGCTGTGCTCTTATGTTTGCGTTACTAGTTAAGGTATAGTAATCCAGTTATGGGTTGCCGAGTCAGGTATAGTTTAAGTCTGTTATAACCTGCCGAGGTAAGTGCTATTCTAGCCTGTGTAGGGGTGAGGGTGGGGCGGGTAGGGGTAGAAATGGGTGGGGGTGAGAGGTAGGAGATTGTAGGTAAGGAGAGATGATTGGACGAGAATGGTAGGCGATTGTTACTAGAAGGGAAGGTGGTTGTCATTGAGTGAGTAGACGATCATGGGACTGGGGTTGTGGGGAGGGAAGAGGAATGTGAGTGAGGTAGGGGGATAGGGTAAAATGAGTGAGGGATTGTCTGACGGGGAGGTAGGGGATTGTAGTTAGAAGGGAGGAGGAGTAGGAGGTCGTGGGAGAGATGGTTGGTATAGGTATGGGGATTGTAGATTGGCGTCGTACAATGTACTGTACGTTATGTAGAGGCCCAGTGTGATATTATGGGTGGGGTATTATACTTTGGAAGAAAGATAAGTGTGGGTGAGGGGAGAAGAGCTGTAGGAATGAGATTATGAACGAGGCCAGGAAATTGTAGGTGAGGTAGGGTTGAATATTATAGGTGGGGGTAAGAGACTGGTTAGGGATAGGTGAATATAAGTGAGTGTAGTTATAGGGGTATAGAGTAGTATGAGTGGAGGTCAGAGTACTTGGCTGAGACAAGGAGATACTGAGGTGAGGGATGGGTATTGTGGGTAAATGTAAGAGCTTTTGGGCGAGGCTATGAGATTACAGATGAGGTGAGGATAAGGGAATGTGGGTGGGAGTTGGGTATTAAAGGAGTGGGGTAAGAGAATGTGGGTGTGGGTAAAAGTAAGAGCTTTTGGGCGAGGCTATGAGATTACAGATGAGGTGAGGATAAGGGAATGTGGGTGGGAGTTGGGTATTAAAGGAGCGGGGTAAGAGAATGTGGGTGTGATCGGGTTGAGTAGAACAGAACAGAGTCGAGGAGAGGAGAGGAGAGAAGAGAGAGAGAGAGAGAGAGAGAGAGAGAGTGCAAAGGAGCAAGGGAAAGTAAACAGTGACTGACCTGTTGATCCTTTCGCGGCTGTTTGGTATAGGGAAGTTTATAACTAACAAAACTAATCAATCAGGTAAAGAGAAGGATAGAAAAACAGCGAGAGAGAGAGAGGGAGAGAGAGAGAGTATGGGATTAAGTGAAGCCTGTCACACCCCGGCCAAGGTTTCACTGGCATCACCCACGTCCACACTGGCATTATCCAACTCCTCAACGCTGCTGTTCATCCTCATAGCAATTACCTTGGAGGGAGGCTATGGTGGGGCTTAGGCAAGGTCAAGGAGATTGCATAAGATGGACTAAGTTGATTAGGGACACAGACGGATTACTTTGACGTACACATGTATTTAATACGTAACACGGGTCACGTACTTTAGTGACAGACGGATTATTTTGAAGTGCACATATAATTAATACGTAACACGGGTCAGGTTAGTACCCCACCATCTTAATTCCTGCAGCTCGAGTACGTCATTAATGTTTTATTCGTGCTGCAACCAGACGATTTTATTTAGTCTCAGAGAGCGTCCAAGTAGTGGAGGAGTTTATGTAAGCCATATTTAATCTTTCCTGTTCGTCTCCTGAAATGACTAAAATCGTACGGTGGTAAGAGGAATGAGGCGAAAAATTACGTCCTCGGGTTGAAGGGGTAAGCGATAAAATAACCTTTTAGTTTTAGGAGTTTGACTTGTGCGTTAATGATAACTGCCTCTTAGGTGAGCGGGAAGTCGTAGCACATAATAATTGATAGTTAACATTTTGCAATAGTTGGTATATCCTGCAGCAAGTGCTTTGATGCCAGCGGAAAAGACTATGCTAGCAAACTAGCATAGATGCCATTAAGTCGCCACCTGTTATGTCAGTGTCAAAAATGGCTGAGAATTATGAAGACCTACTGTTCTTCCGTGTTGTGTGCCGTGATTTTTTGGTTGAATTTAGAGCAAACATGCCATCATGTTTTAACCCTGGTGCTGGATAGAGATGCCTTCATAAAGTGGCACTGGTAAAACCTGGTGGTGGAACTGGCTGATTATACAAACGTCCCTCAGCTTCCTCCCTATCCCCCAAAAGGAGGATGGTGGGCTGCAGAAAGGGGACAGTTTCCATAGATAATCCACTGAGTTCACTTTCAGATGAACCTGGGGCCAACCACTACTACTGTCTTATACTTAGAATTCATCAACGTCTTTAGTAGCAGTTTTCTTCCTGCATCCAGACTCTTTTTATTCTTCTAAAGAAAGCCACTGGGTGGTGAAGAGGTAGGTAAAGTTTGTATCTAACCCCTCCAGGTCGACAGGCCTCTGCGAAGATTAATTAAATCGTCTGGAGAGAAAAATATTAAAATATGAATGCTTGTGTGGAAGAAATCAATTGATGGGAATCGGTATAGGCTCTTGAAATGTTACCACTTCACTGCGATGACGTCTTAGATAAATGCATTCCTGCTGCCTCCAGACGATTTTATTCGGTTCAAGAGAGATCTTTGGTAGGGAAGAGGATTAATGAAGGCTGTATATAAATCTCTCAGTTCTAAGTCTATCAAAACTGAAGGAAATCGTTTGGGGATAACAAGAATAAAATGAAGATGAGGAGGTTAATGAAAGCTGAAGTTTAAGCGCAGAACTAAAGATGCAACATTACCTAGCATCCACATCTAGCCCTCTACGCCTTGTCATACACTAAATATACTCCTACCCTCCACACCACCACCGCCCAGCCTCGCACCTCGCTCATGCCCTCACCCTTAGCCTAACATTCCCTGCCTTTCTTTGCCCAAGTCGTTTCATACTAGGAATTAAATAGGGACCTGGATTGTAAGTTCCACGGTTGCGTACCGTAAATCTGAGGAAGATCGGGAGATAACAAAGAATGAATGTCTGCTTTAACGACCCTTGTGTTTTCGAGGCATTAAGGTACTATAATCCTCCTTCGCCCTCCGCCGCCTCCCGCATATCCTAGTATCCCATATATCGCACACTTGTTCATCACATCCATTTTCATTGTTCTAGTCATCGTCGTCGTCACTGTACCCAGAGTTCCCTCTATTTTCACTTACCTTTGTCAACTCTGCCTCAGTGAAAAAAGAAAAATCTCCTCTTTCCTTTGTCCCAACACTTCTTCCTTGTATTTTCAGATATCCCGCCTGCGTTTCACATCCACTCTCTCCTTCACCTCCACCCACTTCGTCAACCTACCACATTCAGCTACACACTGTATCGCAGTCAAACATTCAGCCCACCACAATCACCCACTCAGCCTGCCACAGCCACCCACATAACCCACCACAATCACCCTCTTAGCTTATCACAGTCACCCATTCAGCCTACCACAGTCACCCACTCAGCCTATCACAGTCACCCACTCAGCCTATCCTAGTCACCCATTCAGCCTACCGCAGTCACCTACTCAACCAATCACAAGACTCAGAAAAGACCCTTGTAGTGAAGAAGTAAATCCCTCGGCCTCCATACTCTGGCAGCCACAAGACGATTTTACCCGGCATAGGAAACAGACCCAAGATAGTTATAGGATTTATGTCCAGCCTCCACATTCTGACCAACGCAAGACGATTTTGCTAGCCTCAGAAAAGACCCATGATACTGGAAGGGTTGTTGATCTCCTAGTCTCCATAGCCTAGATGCCGCAAGACGATTTTTCTTATTTTACCTATAAGGAAGTTTTTGTTATTCTGGCAATCAAAAGACTTTGTTTTTTCTGACATACAAAACGATTTTACATGGTATAGAAAAGAATAAAAAGACCCTTGACACTGACAGGGTTAATCGGCCAGCCTCCGTATTCAGCCCACCCCCACATTCCGGTGCGGCCTGAAATAGAGGAAGCAGTGCGCCAGAATTAGCCTGAGGGAGTGCCAAGTTTAGGGAGACGCGGCTGCCACGGGGTTAGTGATGATGGATGGCGCTGTGGAGGAAGGACCATATTCTCGTAGGCTCTGGAGGCTTTTTAGCACCTCTCCTTAACGGTGTTTTTTTCATATATATTACACCATCGTTTTCTTCCTTGGAAGTTTAGTTTTAGTTTCCTCTTTACACCGGTATTCTCCCTTATGTTACTTTATATATATATATATATATATATATATATATATATATATATATATATATATATATATATATATATATATATATATTGTGTGTGTGTGTAGACGTAGTCTGCGTAAATATCATAGATGAGAAGTTTCAAGCAGCATGTACAAAATATATAAGCTGGAAATGAAGAGGAAAGAAAGTTTGTTAAGCTAATAGGACTACGACCCAAACTCTCTTTGTATATCCTTATCTTCTTGGCCTTCGTGGCATCATCTCACCAATTGGCCACTTGGGAGGAGTTTTGTGCCACAAGGAAATTGAAAATGTCAACAATGACAATTTCGATAGTATCAGCATATATCGCGTTTAAGTAAGATGAATATTGTCTGGAAATTGCTTGACTGTTAAGTACTTGCTGAACAACGCAATTCTTTGATTTAGCTTTAAATTAGGAAAACAGTAAGCAGTTGTACTTTCCTTATTTGCGGCTAAGCAAGCATACCATTGTTTAGCAAGAACTTGAAGTTATGTTAAAGCTATTTTCACACGATATTTTTCTATTTAAGCGCGGTTTAGGCTGATACTACGAAAATTATCATTGTTGATATTTTCAGCTTCCCTGTGGCCCAAAACTTACAAGTGGCCAATTAGCCCCTTCACCACGGTTACGTTTTACTTTTTTATTTACGCATAAACATAGGGGAGAAGGCTGGAATCCGCAAAAACGTGCAATTTCCAGAGAAAATTGAACAAAAGAGACAAAATCAAAATCCGTCTGTTTCGAGATGCCTGGACACATTGCGTTTAAGTGCGCGTCCACACGTGTGCTCGAACAAGCGCTGGCAACATGTATGCAACACAGTAACGAACACGCTGCAAACATGCTGGGAACAGCAGCGTCCAGATCATGTTGGCAACGTCATGATGAAGTCTCAGGTGCCTGGTATGGACACACTTATCCCATCGCTTCTGCTGCCAGTGTTCGAAGCTGCACTGAAACATGTTTGCATACATCTTTCCAATTACTGCTGCATACATCTACCCAAACATATTGCCAGGTGTGTTGCCAACCTGTGTTCGAGGGAACGTGTGGACGCGCCCTAACGGACTGGAGTTTACAGGCAGAGGGAAATAAAGACTAAGACTTCCATAGTTGACCAGTTGTATGCTACCTCCAGGCAGTTTTTATCGGCTTTAGAAAGATCCCTCGCATTGATGAGGATAATGAAGGTTATAAATATCACCTCATAATATGAATAAAACCGTTTGAAGATAGCAAGAGTTAATTGAAAGGTGAAAGGATTGAGAATTAATAATTATACCTTTCACGATATTTTGTGGATAACAATATAAATGACATAAATGATGGTGTGGATTCTATTGACAACGAAAGTTTCTCAGAATTTAATTTAACTGGAAATAATAGTAGTAGCATCATGGCGTGAGTGATGATGATGATGATGATGACGGTAACTTTAGTTTAGGATTCCTACAGTTCTTAATAAATGAAAACAGTCATGAAAAGCACCACTGATGAAGTGAATATTGATTGGGACGGTGGTAGCTGCGAGTAAAAATATCCTAGAATTTTAAGTAACTCGTTGTCTGCTGTTAATTTCCAGCACCTAATAAAAACGTTAATCGGTAGCCAGAACAATATGCTGAATATGTCCATAGCCTGAAAAAGTCTTAATCGAGATGGTTTTTAGCCCTATAGCTACCTGGTTTTTAGCGCCGTACCTGCTAAGGGTTTCCGTAAGCTAAATGAAATCATAAGATGCTAAACAAAATTGAATTCTGAGACAGCATGTTCTGTGGAATAGTTTAAACATAATATGTTTTATCCATCTGCAGTATCCATCCATCGTTCTGGTTATTTATTACCAGCCTCGATAGCGAAGCTGGTATTGTTTTCAATTTCTCTGTCCGTGTTTCTATTATCACGATAACTTTGCAACCGCTCAAGATAGCATCACTAAATTTTACAGGTGTGTAGTAGGGGAAAAAAAAATCTGCCACGGGTTCAAAATTGGTGAAAGTACAGTAGGTCAAGGTCTGTGTGTTACCACGGTAACTTCGCAACCGCTCAAGATATCTTCACAAAATTTTACGGATGTGTACTAGGGATGGAAATCTCCTATTAGTTCGAAATTGGTGAAAGTAGGTCAAGGTCTGTGTGTATGTTACCACGATAACTTCGGAACTGCTCAAAATAACCTCACAAAATTTTGAAAATGTATGTAGTAGGGATGGAAATATACGAACTCGAAATTGGTGAAAGTAGGTCAAGGTCAAGGTCATTCTGAGCCGCGCAAGATATGTATCGGCTCTTGGCTGGTGTGATTCCCCCTGTGGGGGGGCCTCTAGTTTATTTATTTACTTAATATATAATTAATATATATTTTACTCTGTACGAACCCAGTTTATGCATGTAACTGAAAAAGAAAGTATTCAGGAATCTCATTATTACAGATTCTTCACTGGTATTTTACGTTGAGGATAGGTTATATGAGGGTGTATTTGAAGAATGTAGTACTTCAGAATATGCTTGTGCCCCTCTGCCGGAAATAACCTTTTCTTATGTGAACTTTTTACACGCATCACTACGCTAATAACGTGTTTATCTCAACGGTAATTGGTTAACGTCGGTGTTTCTCCATCCCAGCCACATCGTCCTCTTAGTACCGGATACCACGACCACTTCTTCTGCAGGGAATAATCACCAGTCATTTCATTTTGTCATGCCTTTCACCCACATTCTCACCATTTATCATTTTGGTTATCTCTGCTTCTGTGACCCTCTTGGTCTGGTCTTGAACACGGTGTAATTAGCCCCATTAACCCCTTCGAAGTGGTGGCACCTACCTATTAATATCTTAACCATGTTATCTCCGATGATTTTATCTAATCTAGTAGAGACTTTTCGAACTGGAGGGGTTAGACAGGCCTTCATTAACTCCTTCACTACTGGGGGACTCACTTAAACTGGGGGTAACAAAAATAAAACGGAAAATATGTTCTCGAATGGAATGTGTTAACCTGTTCGCTGCCACGGACGCACTTGGGCACTGTATTCACCTAACCTAGACCATTTGATTCACCTGGTGGAGTTTCTAGCAGTTCAAAGGTTGATCCAGGTATTTTCAACCCTCCGACTACTAGTTACCTCTTCAGCTGAACAAAATCGTCTTGGGGTAGCTTGGGGAAAAAAAAAAAAAAAAAAGTAACTCCTTCAATCCGGTGGGGTATTTCCAGCTAATTTCATGCAACTGTCAAACGATTTTTATTTAATTTAGGTTGGATATTTGTCAGTGGTGGGGATACTTAAGTGTGTATCTAAGTCCTCCAGTTCGTAAAGCCTCTATAGAAATGAATAATATCATCCGGTAGTAACAGTAATAAACCATAAGATACTTCATAGGAGTGAAGGGTTTAATGCGTCCAAGGAAAGGTAAAAAAACAATGAAACATAACATACAGGTGACACAGGGCGCAACTAGCCTCACCTAAGGATGCGAGTTCATTGACTCGTGGGCTGATCTCCTTCCATGGGTGTTGTGACCAGCCGGCTTGGCGTGGCAAGGTCTGACTCACTCGCATACTGATTAACACCTTCATTCCAAAGACTTTTTTTTTATTAATATTATTTAGAGCTGAGGAGAAATCTTGCAATACATACTGGATGTACATTATATAACTCTGCGGTTTAAGGCATCTCTGTGTAAATGAATAAAATCGTGTGAAGGTAGCGAAAACAAAACTGTCTTCAAATTGAAGGCGCTGACTCCTATATTGGTCTGCGGTGTGCCGACTCAAGAGTTAAACCTTTGTATACCACTGACTGTGTACATAAGTTTATTCTGGTTGACATCAGACAGTTGCCATTATATTAACCATGGGAGTAACTGCTGTTACTCAGTGTGAAAATTGTCTTCATTAACTCTTTGTTTACCAAGTACCACTTCATTATTTTATTCCATCTACTGTCAGACGACTTGAACTTACGTGGGAGCATGACCGCTGAAAGTCTTAGAGAAGTAATGAGATGTGTTGCAATAGCCATGAAATAAAAGATGATAAGAATGATAGCAGTGATAACATGGATGAATATGTACGTTTTAACTGAGGTTTAGTAGGCTCTGTAATTTATGATCTTTGGAATATTTGTCAGCATATAATCTTGTCAGTGAGAGTCCACCAAATTGATGGAGAGACCAGTTGTACGAGAGCCTTTAGGAAGAAAGGTCACGCACTTATCCACATTTCTGAACTAACACCAAACTTGGCTGCTGTCCAGATGTCACAGGTCGAGGCTAATGTTAGATGCACACGGGCCTGACCTAGGGCTATTGTTAGTTCATGTTTGTTTACACTGTTGGCGACGTGTTGTTTATGTTATTCATGATATCTCTAAGCGGCTTTCTTTAACTTCGGCAAAGTCTCTGATTGTGAAGTTGATAAATATCTAACCCTTTCAGTCGGAAAGGTCGATCTAATAGCTGAATGAAATCGTCTGCGGATGGCTTGATTAAGATGAAAATTACGCCACCGATCTGAAGTGATTAAGTTTGTGTTTTGCTTCGGTGTTTTGTAGGGGAGGGGAAAAAATATTTCCCTCGCATTCCTCGCGTTCATAAATATGTGACTAAAAGAAGCGAGAGGGAGTCTGGAAATCCCTCCTCTCCCCTACCCCATTTCTTTATGAGCACAGGAAGGGAGAAAAAAGTTAGGAGTAATGCTTATCGACTACACGAGCATCATAAAGGCAGACAGTGTACCAGGTTTCAGTCTTCTGCCAGAATACCACTCGTAGCCATCGATGTTATATCCAGGTCATTGATACTGTAGTCCTTTTACCTTAACATGGCCCAGTTTTATGCTCTCTTGTAGCTTATCGCACAAAACTCGGTGGCAGAGTAAGACAGTACTGTGGCTGTTTTTATCCATAGCACTTTTTCGATACTGGTATCATATTCTAGTGTTAATTTCTTGTTACAGCTCAATACTCAAGATGAAGAGATGGCAGAAAATGGCCAGGTTAGAGTAAAAGAAATATATATATATATATATATATATATAGTTGCTGAACAGGGACAGTGGGGAAATGAACCTTGTCCGTTACTCTGACCAGCCGGAAAAAGTGCAGGGATGTGGTGGGCACTTTTTTGCAAGCTGCCTGATACCTCCCACGGCATAGGAGAGGGATGCAAATTCTGTCTTGGTTGATCTTTCTACTTGGAATTTTGTCTCCGGTAACATTAGAGACCTGTATGTATATGGCAGTCCGGGTCAGACTGATGAAGCAAAAGATAAGATGCAGGAATATTAGTATACCATGAATTTAAGTGTTTGTTGGTATTCACTTAAGCAGCTGTAATGGTTTTCTTACTGCTCTTGGTCGCAAAGATTTTAATGTTTATAATGGGTGGTAGTAGTAGAAAAAGTCAGATAAATAGTACGTTATGGTCGTGAAGGGGGTAAATGTGGTTGCAAGTGGCTGTAACTAATGGTGGTTGTGGTTAATATTTAGTATGCATATATTTATAAATTTGTTTTCTGCATTGAGGCGGGAGTGGTTATCGTTCGTTTTTGTTGGCGGGTCGTCCTTGAAGACGTAAATGGATAAAGGTAGCCAGCTCTTTCTCCCCTCCCCTCCTCCCCCCCTCGCTCTCTCTCTCTCTGTTTCTTACCTGTATATGCTATCACTGTTTTCTCTCACAGATCTACATAATTTACCAACTAAGCCATTCCGAGGATGTCAACTCTCTCATTTTCCCTAACATTCCTTTGCCGCCTCCCTTCCCTAACTTTCCTCCATCCTTCCATCCCTTCTTTTCCTACCATTCATCTTCTCTCCCTTCTAACGTACCTCTGTCCTCCCCATCCTCGTTTTTACTAACAATCCCCTTCCTGTTTTCCGTTTGTTATGTTTCCCTTGTGTTCAACATTTCCTTCAACCTAGATCTTCTGTGGTTTTGTTTTTCATCTCGTCTACTTCTTTCCCCAATATTTTTCCCTCCTTCACATCCCTCCTCTAATATTCTCTCCCTTTTCCCTCTCGGCATTTTCTCCTACCCAGCTTTTCCCCCATCCCCATGCTTATCAGATATTCTCCCCACTTTTCCCCCCTCCTTCTTCCGCTCCTTCGTCACTGAAGCCCGTCATGAGATTGGATGAAGTTCAAAAGCGTTGCTTACGTCAGGGGATGTATTTTCTGAGAAGGTGTTTTTTTCTGGGAGAGAGAGAGAGAGAGAGAGAGAGAGAGCGGCAGGGAGTGTAACGTATTGACGTACAGAATTACTAATAGCCTCAGAAAAGATCATTTTTCGAAATGGTAATGATAAGGTTGTTGTGATTATGTTAAAGACGGGAATAAGCTAGAACTGTACTTTCATTATCGAATTATTATTTTTGAAGCAGATATATTTAACTCGATGACGCCGGTACAACAACGTATTGTTGCAACAGCCGCAGCTAATCATACTGATGCGTATAAAATATCGGTTTATTACACAACTCCTTGACAGGGACGGAAGCTATTTCTTTATATGAAGTGTAAAGCCGCGCACACACACACACACACACACACACACACACACACACACACACACACACACACACACACACACACACACACACACACACACACACACACACACACACACACACACACACACACACACACACACACACACACACACACACACACACACACACACACACACACATAATGTATTTTGTACTGTTAGTGTCGAATTGAGATTAAGAATGTCATAAAGTTATTTTTTTAATAACGTGGATATTGAATATGTCTAGGATCATTCCTATAGCAGAATAATTCAAAAACCAGATGCCCGGTATTAAAGTTATGGATCCACTTACGTGGGGACTCGAACCTTTGAGTGTCTCACTACCAGTATTCATCCATAAAAACTGAAGTGAAACTTAAATACCCAAAAGTACTCACGGGTATTTATGTCAAAAGAATAAAGGCAGAAGTACGTGTGAGTGGAGAGGATGATGTAGAGAGTCTGAGCTTTGCCTCTCTCATGGTGTAGGGAGAGCATAAGTAGAGCGAACATATCAGGAAGGATGAGGGATGAAAGTGGATTGAGGAAAGGTGGAGGTGGGAGAGAGTAACGGTACACTTTTTAACCCATTGATTGGTGGGATTGCTCATACAGTAGCATGGTGTTAGCTAGAGTAAGATGCCAAGGTGTGACATTATCAAAGAAATGCTAAATCAGTCAAAGTCAAATAGTACTCAGATCATGAAAGACATCTCTTATAGTGTTCCATGAAAAAGAATAATACTAATGAACTATTTTTTTGTGTAAGTCGTCTCTTGTTTGTAACATTTTTTACAGATGGCTGTACAGAATGTGTCTGATTATTCAACGAATCACATACAGAACATTAACCTTGTAATTGAAATACCAGAATTCAAGAAACCTCTGTGCTTGGTCTTTGTTGATTAAGAAAAAGTCGATTCACATGAACTAAGGCAGTTATGTGATGCGATGCGATGATGGTCGAGGGATTGCTTTTTCAACGGCTTTTTTAATAGCCCATTCAGATGCACGGTGCTGTTGAAACTAAAAAAAAAAAAAAAAAATGGTACCACAAATTTCCAAAAGAATAGCTAGAAAATACCAGTAAGAAGAGATTTTAAAAAGAGTGGCATTTTTGAGAAAGTAACCCACTATATGCACAGAAAACATTTTCGGAACTTAAAATGGGATGACAACAGAATCAAAACGTGGTGAGCAAATAAACCAGTCTTCAAATGGCAGACTTTTTTTTTTTATGGGAAAGGGGGGGAAGGGGTCTGGGGAAGTTAAATCATTGTTCATTTTAGCAGGAGGTTTGAATACTTTAAAGTTAGTGTTATAGGTGCATACTGTAATATACCTGTTTAGTCCCGTACGCAAAAAATGATGGAATGGGGAGTTTGCATATGTTGAAGAATATACTTATATATTGTACTTAATAGACAGAGGGTGCTGATAAGTTTCAGTTCATGATAATGTGATCAAGCCTATAGAGGGGTTTTGATAACTGTACTGTAATAACATCGTGAAGAACAAAACACCTGCAGTATATCCCCCCCCCCAAAGAAAAAGTGTTTCCTTTTCAAACGCTGAGGTACGATTGTGGACATAACACATCCTTACAACGTAAACTAAGAGGAGTGGGATGAGTATTGTTATATATTATGAAAGGATAAGAAAACGTTCTGGACAAGGAAACTGAACAATTATAGAAGATATGATCACCTCAATTAACAGATATATTAGTGGTAGATAGATACAGGGGTGAAGCGCCTCGCATCCAGAAAACCGTAGGAAGCAAGACAGGTGGACCAACAGGGGACAATGGCAACCTAGATATGGAACGAAAGAGCACAACCGATAATTTTATGAAGAGAATTCCACTTGCATGCCGAACCGGGATGGAACTCGGCGACAGTTCATAGTTTGAGGAGGTAAAAATGACCGAGACCTCCATCCTGCTGTAGAATGTCTTACGCTGATCATGGCGACGACGATGATGATGATGATGATTTAGAGAAGACTGAAATAGGAAAATAAAAATAATTGTGCTGAATATGGAGGGCGAAGGGTAAAAGAATAAGTGATGAATGTAGAGGAAACGGATGACTAAGCAAATGATAAAAGGATGTAATTAACATGCAGTGAATGCGAATAAAGCTTTCAGCATTTGAAGAAACACTAGACTATCAGAACACGCCATTACAGATAGATTAAAGGAACTTAGAATAATGGCAAAAAAAAAAGTCATTAGATGTACCAGTTAGGAATCAAGTGACCACAGATGGCTGAACGGATGGAGAACTAAAGAGACAGTGAATATTTGGAGAGGGAAGTAAAAGAGCACGAGAATGAGGTGGGAGTGGTGAGAGAAGGGTTGGTTACACAAGCATGGGAAGACCTACAGGAGTGAAGCTTGTGGCATGTGTTGGTGACTGGAGAGAAAGAGAGAGAGAGAGGGGGGGGGGAGGCTAGAGGGGTGAAAAGTACAGATATTCTTTTCTTTCGTCTTTACAATTTGTCTGAGCACTTTCCACAATGTCAGCAGTAATGACAGTCTAAATTACAAGCCCGATATCTCGTAGATGAAGACTGATGAAATAGTGTAAAAGGATAGTTCAGGAACATAGAATGAGTTCAATATGGATAGGGGTAATGTAAAAATTAAAGTAACCGTGGTATGTGAAGGAATGGAAGATAAGCGCTGAACACGTTGAGAATTAGGAAATAATGCAAATAGGTAATTTATAAGATACTGAAAAAAAAAAAAATACTAAAGGGTACGGGAGAATTTAAAAATGTCAGTGTGTGACAAAGCGCTTGAGAAAAGGTATATAAATGCTGGAGCTGTGTAACCAATTTGGGCGTGCGATATATATATATATATATATATATATATATATATATATATATATATATATATATATATATATATATATATATATATATATATATATATATATATATATATATATATATATATATATATATATATATATATATATATATATATATATGTTGGTATGCCCCAAGCTGAATGAAATTATCCGACATATGCCACTGTAAAATTCATAGGTACTTGAAGAAAAGGCAGTTAGACTTAAGAATTTTTATTTGATCATTATTAACATAGTGTTGTGTACTGTAGATGATTAGTCAGTCAAAAAAGGAAGCACGGAAAATGAAGCGACATTATAGGTAATGTGAGACATAGGCAAATCTACTTACAGATAACTTGGAAAGTATAGGGCGCACGTGTGTGTGTGTGTGTGTGTGTGTGTGTGTGTGTAGGGGGTAGCGCGCTCAGTTTCCTGGGGTTGTGGCTGATGGCTGGTTGTGTGCGAGAAAAGACAGGACCGGCGGACGTGACAGGCAGCTGGATGGGATGAGTAACAGCGTTGATGTGCTGATAACATTGTAAGATGAATGACTTGTGCATTTGCTGGAGTTTAAAGCTGTTTTAATATGTACAGCTACGGAGAGTAATATCATTTTTCTTTGTAGTCGAACATTCGTGAAAGTCGCACTTAATATTCTGAAAAGTTTGTTGGGCTCCGAAAATTACATCACTAGGTTTGGAAAGTCAGTGCTCACGGTCGAAATGAAGTGAATCAGTATTTATGTGCGCAGCCGTATGGACGGTTATTCCTATGTAACTTCCCGCTGTGGTAATGTAATGAAACTCATTGCATTGTTCCATTTTCCGTTCCTAGGAAAGACACAAGAAGAGATGGATGAAGTTACTCCTTTTCCGTTGGTGGCATGTTATTTCATAATAGATTCTGTTCAACAGGAGTCTTAGTAACGCTAGGATGTATTGATATAATCCCATCCGTTATCTTCAAGAAGCACTGGAGTTTTGTAACAAGTCTGAACTATGTTTTTATTTATTATGGTCTTCCCGTCATGAGTGGGAAGAAAGAAAATCGGAATTTACCCTCTCATCACACACGGCCTTCTCGACGTACCACCTGTCGAACTTCAGATTCTGCCTCAAATGCCAGTGGTAAAGAGAATAGGGGAGTTAGTGCCTCATATAGTAGAAGCAGTAGCAACAGTCCTGCACTTTGTGGGGATGTAGGTGCAAAAAAAGAGGTGGGTAAAAGTTATGGCAAAAAGAATGGCAAGGCTGATGTAATGGTGATTGTGCCTCAGCAGAGCAAAATATTAGCCAGAAAGGACGTTGGAGCCAATCACAATCGAAGTGAGGTCCGTAGAGCAGCAAAAGAGAATGATAGCGGTGGAGGAGGAACAGCCCAACACAAGTTGAGCTCCCTATCGACTGCCCCTCGAAATAAACAGCACCAGAGGAACATTGTAATTTCTGGCCACGATACCCAAGGGCAAAGCCATCAGCTACCCACTAACCAGTATTTGTCCAAAAAAGAAGGTAGTCCACAGCAGTGTAGACTGCAGCAACAGAGAAAGCACACCCTTAAGAGGCAAGGCAGCTCGTCAGAGGTCAGTAAGGGCAGAGGAGAATCGCCTGATTCTCAGCATAATTTGGCTTATAAAAAGCATGAAAAGGAGACATCAAGTGATCAGAGCCGCAGTTCTACTCCAGATTTTAGTCTGCAACCCCATGGTTATAGTAGGCCTTATCTTAAAAAGCAGAGCAGCTCTAGTGATGATACCAGCTCAGAAAAGTTTGACATACTGTGGCGCTTGCGCTCGGAGGATGCTCGAAAGGAGTCTCCTCTAACGACTGAACAGAAGCTTGATCATCCAGAACTCAGCCTTAACCTAAACAGGAGAAACTCAAAAGGTTTTGGGTCAGCAAGGCAGAATAGCCTCGATAGTGTGTTATCCCCGGAAAAATACCAGCTCTCCCTGAAATCAGTAATTAACTTGTGTCGTGGTAGCCATGGTAACCCAGAGCTACAGCGGCAGAAGGTGTGTCTAGAGGAAGAAGAATCAGCAGAAGAAAACACGTCTAGTGTACGAGGATTCCAGAAGTCTTGGCCCTCACTTCTTGTCACCAATAGCTCTCCAGATGGCCATGAGCCCGACGCATTCCCATCCATGCGCTCACCTGGGCTTTCTCCAATTCGATCACCTTCTAAAGAAAGGCTTTTGGTCAAGTCCAAATCTCTTGATCAAGACAGTGATTGGGAGCGACAGCTTCTTCATGTTCTGGATGCTAATGCTGCCTCTGCCAGCAGCTCACCTTGTCACACGCCAGATGACCGGCGCCCAAGTCTCCTGCGACGTCTAAAATCACTGTCAAGGGCTCGTCAGAAGCCTTTATCAGATGACTACAGTAAAGGTAAATTACAAGATACTCGTAAAATGCAAGCAGTTGATCGGTGCTTTTGCTGTACCGGTAGTTGCTACGAGACAAAAATATTGCTGAGCTGTGCAGTATACAGTATGCAAAGTCATCTAAGGTCTGTGATGATTGTTGTGATAGAGCACTCACTTCATTGGTGAGTCATGTACTAAGCTAAGCTGTGCATAGGAAGACAGAAGTTTGGCATATGCTGTTTTATAGACTAGGCTTTGCTTGTATTTTCCAATTTAGCCATACACAATTAGGATGTCGGTGAAGGGTGGTTCATCTTTTAACGATAGTTGGTACTCATAATACAGTTCAGGATTACTTACAGATTGGATGTTGCCATCTTATATAATGTACTCTGTTCTGTACGGTTGTACGGTTTTCTTTAGAACTTTACATGGTAGTAAGTACGTCAGTATGATCAGGAATGGGTGGGAGGGAAAAACAGAAACGAGTTTAAGTTCTTTATTTCTCTAGCGCTTCAGACTACACGGAATCCATCCCTAGGAAACAGTCTTTCTGAGGTTGTGATCTGTGTAGTCCGAAACGTTTGAGAAATAAAGAACTTGAGCTCCTGTTTTTCCCTCCCATCGATTCCTAAACATTTATCAGTATGAACCAAACATACATCATTATGCATTTCACATATGAGTACCAGAGTCAGTAAGTGTATCTTTTGGCCCATTGTTGAAGAGTAAAGGTAGAGTGCCTGCAACCAGTGTTGAAGAGGTCAAGAGGCGGTGAGGAATAGGGGTAAGAATAGTTACCACTGCTGTATATGGCTTCCCAAGGTGGTAACTATGATTATGGATTTTAGAATGCTGTTACTTGAAATGCTGTATAATGAAGGTGATACGTGTTTGCTTGTTGCTAAGTGAGTACATTTACTTAATCTCAGATGGTCTAGTACTAAGAAGAGAATGTATTTGGGAAGTAATTATTTTCCAGTTTAAAAAAAAAAAAAATATTTGTGCATCTATTCACGTATACTGTACTTTATACCATTAATGTGTATCTATCTATCTATAGCCCGACGCCCTAATCCCACAAAGGGTGGCCGCAGACAAAACGCCTCCAAGTCACTCTGTCACCCACCATTTGACTCCCCTCCCTCCAACTCACCCCCCCCTCCCTCATATACCTCTCAACTCCATCCCTCCACCTCATCCTCGGTCTACCCCTCCCTCTCCCTCCCTCCACCTCACCTACATACACCCTCTTAGTCAGTCTTTCATTCTCCATCCTCTCCACATGTCCAAACCGCCTCAGTGTATTTCTCCTAATCTTTTCAACCACATCCACATCTACCCCACAACGTTCCTTCACTTCTTCATTCGTCAACCTGTCCCTCCACGTCACTCCACATGCTCCTCTCAAGTAACTCATTTCCACTGCTCTCACTCTTGACTTGTTCCCCTCTTGCAAGGTCCACGCCTCGCTTCCATACGTCAGGGTAGGGATCACAATACCATCATGCAGTGACTTCTTAACTTCCATACTCACCTCCCTATTTCTCATCACTGCTTTCAGTGTGCCAACAACCTTCCTTCCCTGCTGTACCCTTTCACGTACTTCATCCCCCAAAGTTCCATCCTTACTCATCACACTACCCAAGTACTTGAATGCACTCACATTCTCCATATCCTCACCATCCAACCTCACTGCACACTCTGTGACTTCATTCCTCTCAAACACCATAACTTTACTTTTGTTTACATTAACTTTCAGCTTCCTCCTCTTACACACTGTCCCAAATTCATTCACCAAACCTTGCAACTCCCATTCATCTTCACTCAACAATACTGTATCATCAGCAAACAGCAACACCGGAAGCTTCCAAATCTCACCCTCATTCATTAGGGCCACCCCCACATCCACTGCCCTACCTTGTACCTCCTTTACAACCCCATCCATATATATATTAAACAGCCATGGAGACATTACACACCCCTGTTTCAGTCCCACATTGAGATCAAAGAACTCACTCAGCTCACCATCCACTCGCACCGTAGCCCTAGCTCCCTCGTACATACTCTTCACAGCACTCAACAATTTCCCCTCCACTCCATATATTCTTAATACCTTCCACATACCTTTCCTATCTATTCTGTCATAAGCTTTCTCCAAGTCCATGAAGGCAGCGTACACTTTCCTTCCCTTCTCTAGATACTTCTCCACTAAACATCTTAGAACAAATATCTGATCTACACACCCTTTTCCCTTCCTAAATCCCCCTTGTTCTTCTCCAACTAGCTCCTCTGTCATATGCCTAACCCTATCAATGAGTATTCTACCATATATTTTACCAGTCACACTAAGAAGGCAAATACCCTTATGGTTACCACATACTTCTCTCTCCCCTTTTCCTTTGTACAGAGGAACAATTATACCTGATTTCCAGTCCTCTGGAACCCTTCCCTCTTCCCAAGCCAATCTACACAACTTCCATATCCACTCCACAACAATCTCACCCCCATACCTAAGCATTTCACCACACACTCCATCAATTCCTGGGGCCTTTCCCAGCTTAATCTTCTTCATCGCTTCCACTACTTCCGACCTACTGATCTCTTCCTCCCTCCTCTCATCTCTTCTTCTCCCAGCCATTCCCCAACCACTTATACTCACACTGCTCTCACTCTCTACATTCAACAAATCCTCAAAGTGCTCCTTCCATCTCCTCAATTTCTCTCTCTTCTCCACCAACAATCTATTATTCCTGTCTTTCACTCCCCTATTCTTTCCCCTTTCACACTGCCTTACTTTCTTTACCTCCTTCCAAAATAATTTCTTACTCTCCCTCCATTTCACACTCAGATTCCTCCCAAACTCTTCATCCACTTTCTTCTTATTCTCCTTCACCAGTCTCTTAATACCTCCCTTCTCCTGCTCACATATACCTCTCTCTTCTCTCTCTCATCTTCTCCCCTACCTCTACTCGCTAACCATTCACCATATGCCTTCTTCTTTTGTTCCACAGCTCGTTTCACCTCATGATTCCACCATGCTGTCCCTTGCACACCCTTGCATCTCCTCCTCACTCCACAAATTATGAAATACTGTACATACTGATGAAAAATGTTAATACATGTTTCTTGCTCAAATTACGTCTGTAACAAACATGCGTGCACCTGACTTTGGAAGCAAAAATTAACAGTAAGCGTATAATATTTGACACCTTTATCATCATTGCTACATTTAACATGGCAAGCATCATTACTACCATCACCACTGCCGCTAATATCAGTGTTGAACCTAGGATTTTTGCTGGGCGAGAAGGGGTTGCTCAGCGGGAGTAGTTGCACATGAAAAGTGTTGAGGGATACAATGGGAGGAAGATCCTCCTCCCTTGGCTGAAGGGGAAAAAAAAAAAATGGAAATATAGTATTTAAATATTCCTTTTTGATGACAATGTGAGCATGGGCAGTTCTCTGTGTGAAGGTGATTCAGTATTGTATCTGCATATTGAAAGCAAAATTGTCAGGTTGGCAGAAATGCAGTTCTGGGTTACTTTTCTTTCACATTGTTAACTAGAACATTCACTTTGGTTAATGAGTCAACTGTGGAAACGAGTGGCTTAGTAAAGTGAGGAGATGGTTCTGCTTATGTGAAGATGTGCAATTAGAAGCCTTAACCAAAGCCGCATACTCTCCTAGGACACCTAGTCTCAATCATACCGAACTGAAGGGGTGGTTGGAGTAATTTAGAATCAGTCTTATTCCTGTTAGTACCCGTCTCAAAGCACCAGACAGTGCTCGCCAGCCTACCTCAGTTTCATGAAAGAACTGTATATTATCACTGGTATCCAATAACAGATCCATCATGGTTTTTAATATTTCATGTATAATTTTACGTAGATGGCAACAAAGCTATTCATTACAAACAGCGATTCATTCATCTTTTCATTGTGTGGTGTGTTTTGGATGATAATGCAAATCGTGCAAACTCAGTGACTTTGTTGCTGTTGTTTATTGGTATGGCATTAAACCTTGGCCTGATGATACTGAAAGCTACTCACATGTGCTGAGCATCCAACCAATTTCTTTACATAGCTTTGATACGAAGCAGATACGAGAATTCATTTTCACAAAGATATGTGATCGTGAATGGCAACAGCACAGCGAAACCCTTTCTTGCTAGTACAGGATGTTTCCAACTGAGAAGCCCAGAAGTGCTCTAGATGGCTGTCGGTAAACCCCGTTTGGTATGCATAATTGCTTCTCAGATTGATGAGGTCTTCTTTGATGTCACTGTGATCATCAGTCGTATCTTCCAGATTCATCCGGAAAGGGTGCCTGATACAGTTATTACAGGCTTGCAGCTCTCCACACGAAAACTAGCCACTGAATTAAGTTTGCAGCATATGCAGATGCTCAGCAATATTTGAAAGTATCAGGTTGCAAGAGATGGAAAAATTACTAAATTTCCCTTACATACACTTATGATCCAAAAAGCAAGTTTTTCTTGTAGTGCAGCCAACTTCTTGCTTGCAGTTGCAAAAGTGAGTCCTCTCCTCAGCTGAGAGAGATCAAAGTGCTGTGAATGAATCAGCGAAACTTGCAAGCATTTGGACAAACTCAGACATCATAATATTCAGTCTGGTTTTGCTCCCATTGATGGAGAAACTGCAGAATTTCATCCCGCAGTTCAAACACATCTCTAGATACCACATACACATGACAGCCACCCCACTTCTGTGTGGTACAAAAGCACAGTATGCTCATGACCTGTTTCCTCTGAGAACAACTGAGTCGATAGATAATTCCAAGCACGACCTCGAATCATCACAACTTGCAGACATTCAATATCTTCCTCAGGTGTGGAGGCAATAGATCTTGTTGGTAGCATGTATCGGTGAAGGCAACAGTGGGTGATTTCACGCCAATAATTTCTTTTGCCATTAATGCAGCAAACACGGAACCGTTACTCAGCATGGCTGGTGCCTCGTCATTACATATTGAACTAATGTTGAAATGGAGTCTGTGTTTTGTGAATAATTTCATTTTCATATTGAACACATCTATAGCTTAGTGCAGTTGTCTTCAGCGACACAAATTTCTTCCACTTCTATGTCCTTTACGCAGCGGGTCACTGCCAGTAGTTTGACACATACAGTATGTTGATTTATATACCTGGTGGCAGAACATCTTTACTGTGTTAGTCTTAACAACAGCCTGCTCCAGAATATCCTCATTCACATCGATAATTCGGTTAAGGATCATGTAATTTGATACAGACACTTGTTATAGTTTTTTTTTTTTTTCTGCCCCTTTACCAAAAACATTCTTCATTTTAAGGGCTTCATTGAGGATTCTCTAAGCCTTGACCCACATCACACTCCGGAAGCAGAGGGAATGGTTCCGCTACCGCTCTTGTCGACTATTTGCGTGGTTGAATCGTGAGCCGCACCCCCACGTGAACTCCATACTTTACTCGCATGCTGTTCCGTGTTTAACACACCACGGCACAAAACGAAATATTCACACCGTTATAAATTAGATTATATATTAGTGTGTATGTAGCGCATTATTTGAAAATTAGTTTTCAAAACATAAAATTCATTGTTATGCTCTACCGCATCACAAAGGTTATAAAAGATACACTGTTACTTTATTCTCTACTCCCAAAAGATGAACCACGTTTGAAGACAACATCCTCGCACCTCTAACATACCTATCTTGGATCCCCAGTTAAGGCTGTAGTGTTAAGTAATAGTTGCCATGCCCTGACAAGACTACTATTTACGAGGACAGCGTATAAGTATGCTGTGATTTTTCTAATGAAATGAGAAATAGTCCGTTAAAACAACGCTGTTATAGTGTACAAGTAGATATGTATTGCATAATACTAGCATAAAATACATAATAATAATAGCATAGAAGTTATGATGGGTTTTTAATACACTGACTATAGTCAGAAACTCGTTAATTTTACCTGCGTCCAGAGGCGCCACATAACAGTATTTGATGTTCACATTCTGGTAGTAGTAGTATTTGTTGTTTTAGTGGAAAAATTTGGTATAAACCTAATTACACACGCCATTTTACCTAGAACACCTATCATAAGCAAGTTTTCTACCCCCTTCGTGCCCAACCACATACCACCTTTCCAGTCCGTCCCACCCATTCCTGTACGGCCCCCCACCCTTTTCTTTTTCACACACACACACACACACACACACACACACACACACACACACACACACACACACACACACACACACACACACACACACACACACACACACACACACACACTCTCTCTCTCTCTCTCTCTCTCTCTCTCTCACACACCAGGCACTCACCACCATCTCGCCCATCCAGCCCACTCTTTGCACATTCCATTGATTTTGTTGGCACATACTGAAATATCAGTTTCTTTTTAATAAGTGAGCTATTGTAATCGGGATTTGTATATGATATTAAAGCCTAATCACAGGTCTGTTAAAAATATGTTCAATTTGTTTAATTTAAAAATTGTCAAAATTTTAGTATCATGCACAGTTTGTTCACAAAATAAGATTTTTGAAATCATGGAGCCCAGAAAAAATTAAGCTGATTAGTTTTTTACTTGTCATACAAGGTAACATTGCCAATTTATCTCATTCAATTACAGATCTACCATGAATCAGGGACTTTGCCTTTTAACAGGATTAAACATGCTTATCATTAGGTGAGAAAGAGGTTTGCCAGGGAAAAAAGTATGGTAGTTTACGTGTAGCCTCTGTACAATTCAAAAATACATTGCAACTTGTTAGAGTGTGATTTTCTTTAATGTTGTCCTGAAATGCATTGTCCGAATTTCTGTAGAGGAGTTCATTGTACTTTATTATTTGTAAATATGTATAGGGGGAGGGGTGATGCCCTGGAAGGAGGAAATTGTAGAGGTATGGAGCTTTTGGATCAGATAATGAAGGTAATGGAGAGAGTTTTAGGGGGTATGATTGGAGAAGGAGTGAATGTTGGTGAGATGCAGTTTGGGTTTGTGCCAGGTAGGGGGACCGCTGATGCTATGTTCGTTGTTCGTCAGCTTCAGGAAAAATATATTGGTGGGAGAAGGGATCTTTGTTTTTGTTGAATTGGAAAAGGCCTTTGACAGAGTCCCTGGAGAGGTGGTGAGGTGGGCAATGGGAAGGCTTGGCTTGGAGGAGTGGCTGGTTGGGGTGGTTGTGGTTATGTGTGTGGGTGCTCACACCCAGGTGGGAGTGAGTGGAGATTTGAGTGATGAGTTTTCCGTGAATGTTGGTGTGCATCAGGGGTCAGTCTTGAGTCCCATGTTGTTTATCATGGTACTTGAAGCCCTTTCACGTGACTTTAGAAACGGACTCCCGTGGGAGTTGTTGTATGCTGATGATTTGGTGTTGATTGCAGAGAACGAGAGGGAGGCGGAGGAAAGGTTTGGGAAGTGGAGAGATGGTATGGGGCACAAGGGTTTAAGGGTAAATGCAGATAAAACAAAAGTGATGATATCTAGGGTTGGTGGCGGTGCTGTCAAAGACGAGGGAGAGTGGCCATGTGCAGTTTGCCACAAGGGCGTGGGAAGTTGTTCCATCTTGTGCGGTGTGTGTGATAAATGGGTGCATAAGAGATGTAGCGGTATCGGAGGTGGACTGCGAGATGGTGCTGATTTTATGTGTATGGCGTGTCAGGGTGAGCAGGTGGAGATTGTCAGACGTGAAAGGATTGAACTTGCTGGTGAATCTCTTGAGTGTGTGGAGGGGTTTTGTTATTTGGGAGACGTGTTGTGTGCTGGAGGTGGGGCTGGAGCTGGCTTTGTGGCTAGGGTGAGAAGTGGTTGGAAAAGATTCAGGGAGCTCTTGCCTCTCCTGACATTGAGAGGACTCTCCCTACGTGCTAAGGGGTCTTTGTATGCAGCATGTGTTAGGAATGTAATGCTGTATGGTAGTGAGACCTGGGCAGTGAAGGAGGAAAATATTCGCCGGCTCAGACGTACAGAAATGACAGTGATTGGGTGGATGTGCAGTGCGTCCCTGCGTCCGGGCCCTGGGGGGGCTGGGTTTGCGATGGGGGGGTTGGGAGGTGGGGTGGGATTGGAGTGTGTTGGTGTTGTAGTGGGGAGAGGTAGACTGGGATGATTTGGGCATGTGGAGGGGGTGGGGGATGATAGTTGGGTAGGGGGGGTGAGAGGTGTTGATGTTGGGGGTGGGGTTGTGAGGGGTAGACCGAGAAAGACGTGGGATGAGGTCATTGGGTGTGACCTCAGGGTTGGGGGACGGAGCGGGGGGGCTGCAATGGATCGTGCAGCGTGGAGAGCTGCCATTAGGTGACCAAGGCCGACACATGCAAGCATGTTGGAGCCTTTAAAAACGAAAACGAAATCTTAGATTTAGCTGTAGTGTATCTGGCAGTGGGTACACGAGGTCGTATTATCTGCCTGGAGAGTTTGTTAGCGTTTATGGTGAATTTGTTGTGACGAAAGAACAGAGAAATATTACAGATTTTGTCAAAAGTCAAACAGACAAGCATTATGCATACTTAGGAGTTAAACTTGAAGAACAGGACAAATCATGGGCTCATAAAGTCTCCTTTGTTTGTGTTGAGGCAGCTAGACAAAAGGAACAAGAATTTGTTTTTGCTTTCCTGTTCCAGTGGTTTGGACGTAGCCATAGAATCAGTGCTGACTGCTAATTTTGCACATGTAATATTCAAGGAACCAATAATAAGAATAAAAAAGAAATTCTTTATCCAAACCTGACACTGTCGTATGACATGTTGCTCATGTACCAAATAAAATACCCATCTCAGTACCACGGTCCACCTGAGAACTTTGAAAACATATATTGTAGCTCTGACTAAGAAAGCAGTGGGAACAGTGTGATAGTGGTAACAGAATCTCAGTTTTTGCTGCAACATAAACTAAAGGAACTATTTTGGCCTTGATAAGGAGTCTGCTGAGATTTTAGGTTCCAGTTTTAAATCTGAAAATTTGTTTGTGCCTGGCACATCATTCTGATACCAGAACCGAGAAATAGATATATAGGTACTCTCAGATTTTAACCCGCCGCATCCCGGCAGATTTTTCACCAGTGACCTCTCCCTCCAATCCTGACGGGTTTTTTTATTTTTTTTATTATTATTTTTTTTTTTGCCAAAACTTCCGTTTTTAATGAGAAACATCGAAAATTCAGAGCGAAACTGCTCACCTGAGCTTAGAAGTGCCCTGTCCAGGTGACCCTCCCCTCACCTGGTACCGTCTTCTCATCCGCTCCAGAGAAGTCATTTTCTATGGGAGGGGTGACTGTTCCAAACCACTCAGAATAGGTAGATATTTATTTATATGGTATGAATTTATATGTAGTACAAGAGTACATTGGTTTTCACACAACAGGCGATATAAGCGTTGTTTCATTCACCAAACACATCAACATACCGCATCTTCCATGGCGACATAACCTCATCATTATTTCTGCTCGTTTCTTCCTCTAACGCCACGTAATTGTCCTCCACATCGGGAATCACTTTCGCCTTGAATTTCGTCGGAAGAGGAGAGACCTTTGTGTGACATGTCTTTACAGGCCAGGTCACTGCTAACAGGTGAGTTACTGAGAGAATGGCGTGTGGGGTGGGGGGGTCACACGGGTCCAGGCAGTGTCGCCATCTGGGGGCGGGTAGAGGAAGGTCTCCCACATATCTATCTCAATCTATTGCCAGACGCCATAATCCCGTAAGGGTTGGCCATTTGACTTTGAGTTAGTTGTTTTACGGGGAGGGGCACTAACCCTCCACCAACCCACTTGTTAACACGTAGGGAGCACATATGGTTTGGTTATATGGTTACCACCCATCGTTGTAAATGGTTTCTTGGCTTACAGGAAACTATTTGGCTTGTCACTTAATGTAAAGCCACCTGTAAAGGAAAGAAAAGCAATAAGAAGTCTGTGAAAGCTGAAAGAGAAAGTTCCTGGACCTCTTATAATCCCTCTTCAAAAGTATAAGAGGTACATGGTCTTCCTTGAGTAGAAAGAAAATTGAACTAGAACAAATAGGATTAGAGTGTTTGCCTTTTTGGCCCAGCAGTGCCGGTTACCCCTGCCAGTTTTTTATAGATTTTTTTTTTTTTTTTTTTTTTTTTTTTTTTCCCAGAGATTTCTGACAAGTTTTACAGCAGTCTCATAAGATGATTTTGTCTTTCTTCTTGCTGGATTCTGGCACAGTTCCAGTATCATATGCCTTAAATGTTATATTTGATTACACAGGATTTATTACTCACTGAAGTGTATAAATATAGTTTGTTAATATTTTTGTGCATAAGACACTCTCTGACTGAGGAGGCATGTGAGGCATGTAAACTTCCATCAGTCATCCAGTCCTTTTGTGATCTGGAGCATAGAGGCACAGGGTTAGGCTACTCAGGCGCAACATTTAAGGCAAAGGTGACCAGCCACACTCATTCCTGAATGGCTTTGTGTGAGCAGTAAACCTCATCTTCCTGTCAGATGTAAATCCTTGCAGGCCCCATCTGGTTGGATCTCCTTAATCTACTAAACCACCAGGCACTACTGTATTTGGTTATGTGGTTATGATCCATTGTAGTAAATGGTTTCCTGGGTTACAGTAAACCATCTGATTCTGCAGTCAGTGTAGTCACCTAAAGGCAACACCACTGTGAGTGAGTGGATGATTGATACTTCCACCTATCACAGTAATGCATCATATCACACATACAAGAAGTATACCACTGTCTATGGCTGTCTTCAAAATACAGTGCATTGTTTTTCTCTTCAGCATATATGAATCCCTTCAAGCCAAGAGTCTCTCCTAACCCGAATTCATTTGTCTGGAATGCAATAGAAAAGATGCTCTTTGGATTGAAGGGTTATTAGATATACAAGTAGTGTAAATAGATAGATAGATAGAAATAGAATTCTTAAATTCCTTAGGGTGTCATTCATAAGCTGAATAGAAATATTTCAGGGAAACCAAAATAGAAACATACTGTACCCAGGAGTTAATCATAGTACAGTACCTAAAGACTGTGTCCATTTCTTATTCTTTATTACATTTTCCAGGTGGCTATCATCCAGTCAAAATTGGCGACCTGTTTTACAACCGGTACCATGTCATCCGAAAACTTGGATGGGGTCATTTCTCAACAGTTTGGCTCTGTTGGGACCTTCAGTAAGTACACATCATTACTGTATTACATATTAAATTAAGGGAAGTTTATTGCCTTTTTGATAATTTTATGTGGTTTGTATACCATATAATCTTTTTGAAACCTTCATTATATAGATGTACAAGTACTAAACCTATTAATTTATTGAAAGTTGTGGCTTAGAGAATACGGTACTGCATTTTGTTTTTTGAAAGTGAAGCAGACTATCTCCCAGTATGAAATTGAGTGTACTGTATATGTGTGGAAATTGGTTTTGATACAAATACAAGTTTTGTTACAATATATGTACAATACTGTACTTTTAAATTCAGACATTGATGACTGGTACCTTTGCTTTGTTTTCACGGTACCCAATGAGAGTTGAACCATACTGTATCTGTCTATCTATCTATTGCCAGACACCATAATCCCGTAAAGGGTGGCCATTTGACACTGAGTTAGTTGTTTTACAGGGAGAGGCACCAACCCTCCACCAACCCACTTATTGACACGTAGGGAGCACGTATGGTTTGGTTATATGGTTACCACCCAGTGTTACTGTATCAATGAATGATAAAAGAAAACAGGAGGTAGTAGTAGACGACATACCTTAAATTCCAGAACTGGAGCTCAGGATGTTTGGGATGTTTTTGGAAGATGGGTTGTGTAATATAGAAAAAGAAATGGGGACTTCAAGTACAGTCTGATTCAAGAAGTGGATTGTTCTAGCTAATGTTTGTGTAGATGGGAAAGGAAATTCCTGAGTAAAATGGCATTTTTGCAATAGTCCCAAATCCCTTTACTGTAGTAGGGAATAACCTGGACCAGTCTGAGCTACTTTAATACAGTAAGTGAAGTATTTAATCACTTTCAGCTGCTATCCTAGGTGGCAGATGGATAGGGAACACTTGTTATACCTAAGGTCTGAAGATTGGATATGAAAGATAGAAACAAAAGTGGGGAATTTTTAAATGTAGTCTGAACTGAGAATTGTTCTGGCTAATATTTAAGCAGACAGGAGAGGAATTTATGACTAAAATACAGGCTTTGAAATATGTAAAATCTTTTTAAATATGGGCAAACTAGTGTAAGTGCTTTATAATGACTCATTATCCATTGCAATCTACAGGAAGTCATATCAAGATTTGGTTTGTTGGTTGTTTGTTTGTTCATTTGTTTGTTCCCAGCAGAGGTTTGGTAGCAGCATCTGTTAATCTCTTAAGGGAGATAAGGAGGACAAAGGGTTGTCCAGCTACACACAGTAGTTCCTCATTCCATTGTCAAATAAAAATGTTGATTCTTGCAGAGGGGTGGGAAAACTGAAAGTGGGTGGTGTAGCTATAATGACGTTAGTCTGCCAGTATTAAAAATTTGTTTTTCAGTATTTCAAGGCCTTTATTTTAATAGGGACTTCCTAGTATGAGCACTTAGTCCCACAAGAGGAGATAAAGAATTGGGATAATGTAAGATTGTCTTTAAGAGGTAAAAGTGGAAGGTGATGAGGGAGGCAACAAGGGGTTGTCTTGAACAAACAACCTCCCTCCCTGCCTCCCAATTTCCTTCCATCCTGCCACCTAAGGAGGAAGTGGGGAAGGAGTGGCTCTGTGTAGAGAGTCCCTGCCCCTCGCCTTCTGTCCCCTCCTCCTTTTTCATTGTTCAGGGGATGGCATCACTTTGTTTGGCCAGCCCACGTATGGGTGAGTAGGTAGGGAAGGATGGTAGTAGTGGTGGACTCACTTTCTCCCCAGATAGGGAGAAGGGTAAAGAGTGTTCATGCATATGTCTTTGCAGGAGGGAGAGTGCGGAGACTGTACAGTATATATATGTCCACACTGAGACTGGGAGTGAGGGAGCTGGGAGAACTGTTAATGAAGAAGTCCTGTGTACAGTACTGTGTTAAGTTTCCCAGTGTCTGGGGTGAGATGGAGAACATGAAAGGTTTGTTAGTGAATCATGGGAGTGCAGTGTTGGGAGTAGGGGAGAAATACATCCCTGGAAGCGTCTATTCAAGCACACCTGGTGCCCTGTAAGGTCTGAACCCCTGGGGGTAGGTCAGAGCCCATGGGAGTACTGTACCCGAGAATGTATTAGTAAGAATGTACTGTACACTTAGACCCTTGGCATAGCAGATGTCAAATTTAACAGAGGCCGTGAAGCCCACTGAAGTTTTGTCAGCTACACAAATAGTGTCTGTTAAATAGGGTTCAGTGGGTCACAATACACGTGTTTCTTACATTTTTTTACTCCAGCCTGGTATGGAAATGCCCTCTCCCTGTTGTGATTGCTGAGCTGTAATAATAAACTATAGTGTAGTATACTTTATTGCACCAGTCATGAAGAAGTACTATGATAGGGATGTGAAATAAGCTGCACAAGGGTGAAATTACAGGCCAAGTTAATGTAAAATGAGTATAGTACATTTTTAGTTCTGGAATATGCTTTTCGTTTCATCGTTTGATTTTTAAAGGCTCCAACATGCTTGCATGTGTCGACCTTGGTCACCTAATAGCGGCTCTCCACGCTGCACGATTCATTGCAGCCTCCCCGTTTAGTCCCCCAACCATGAGGTCACACTTAATGACCTCGTCCCATGTCTTTCTCGGTCTACCCCTCATAACCCCACCCCCAATATTAACACTTCTCACCTTCCTCACTCAGTTATCATCCCCCATCCTCTCCACATGTCCAAGCCTTCTCAACCCACCTCTCCTCATCACAACACCAATACACTCCAGTCCCATCCTACCTCTCAACTTTTGTACTCATTATCAAACATACTATACTTGAAATCCAACCTCAGGGGGGAACTTTGGATATAATGGACTGTTGGCTTTAACCCTTAAACCGCGGGCTTGTTTTGCTTTGACTTGCGGCTCCCAGGGGCATATTCGCGCTTTGACAGACTCTAAAAATATTTGCCAAAAATTAGTTATTAGTCCTAGAATATTAAAATCACATATGCTTATGGCACATACCTTCAGCTTTCTCCTGGGGTGTTTGTTGAGCCTCCGTCGAGTACCGTAGGACTTGTGGAGACCTCTGAAGTTGGGTAACGAAGTCTCCACTTTACACTTCCCGACAACTCGTAATATGATTACAACAGCCTGATATTATCACTAGAAACGCTATTCTATTATTCTCAAATAGTTTGGAATCCATACTCCAAAAAAAAAAAAAAAACTCTGAAAGCAATGAAAATTACGAGGGCGTATGACCATCCCACTTCCGATCGTTCGCCGCTGGTGGTGTCATTTATTATTCATAAAAACACTCACAGTTTATATTTCTATTACTATATAACACTTATATGTATCTACAGTCTTTATCCATAAGTTTCCTTCAGTAATAATAGTTTATTGTCACTGTAGGGATTCAATTTCTTTCAGTAAAATACGTAGCATTCACTTTCTCGTCCTGTATACTAGCATTGAGAGTGAATGTCACTTTCACCTTCACTCTCGTAACTCATAGTATTCATGCATGCTAGAGTGAAACTTTCCCTTTCATTACTCCTAGTATATATACTCGTATTCTCATAATACTACTCATTTACATTTCTATTTACTTTCTCTATTTTATTTACATTATTTACATTTCTATTTTATTTACACTGTGTTATGCACTATCACTTGAAGTAACTTATAAAACTGTTTTCCACTGTTCACTTATATTTACATTCATTGCTTTCACTTGCTGTTTACACATTATTTACCCATTATTTACAATTCCACTTGCACTGTTTTACTCAACAGAAAGATCGTAGTCACTCTCTTTCAATTGTCAGGCCTTTACCTCTTTCCACACGAGGTTTAGTAGGGGGTAAAGGTCACAGGGCCCTTTGCATGGGGCTAAAAAGCGGCGGAAGTTAGCAGGAGCGAATCTGACATACTTTCACCTTGAAAGACAACAGTGAACCGATAGTGGTGGCCTCCTGCCGCCTGGCTAGGGTGAGTGCAATACTGCCAACTTCAGCCTTGTGAGACCTGCTAATATATAGCAATGAAATGATTGGCAGGAAACCAAGACAATACATAATAAATTAGGTAGTTCCAGGTGAATGTAAATATCACTTAGGCTTCTCCCTTCCTTTCTTATATATATTTTTATTACGAAAATAGATTATACGGCATATTTCAAGGGGAAATAAACAGCGAAAATTAGCGAACGAGTGCACGTGAGGTGTTGTCAGGTGATAATTAGCCAATTCTAGGTGTATGGCACTCTCACTTACCTTATTTCTTTCTTGTATATATTATTTGGTATAAGAATAGGGCATATGGCTTATTTCAATGGATGAAATCAGTGAAAAATTCCAGGGAAGATTTACTTAGCATAGCACGGCCAGGCAGGCGAGAGGATAGGGTAATGGAGAGGGGGGTAGGGAGGGGAGTCAAGAACGGGGAGAAATGGCTAAATTGTCAACAATGGATGGGAGTACAGATGAGATCAGGAGTGCTGACTAGTGTTGGACATTGGCAGTACTGATAGATGATACAAGCCACCACTTGAAAGCCCGGGCGAATTCAAAATATCACAGAATCACAAAAGTGACGCCCCGCGGTATGATCCCTTGCTCCCAAGCGTCACGAAAGTGACGCCCCGCGGTTAAGGGGTTAATGGACCTGGCTTTACCCCACTTAGTCCATTTAGGGACTATCTGCTGTAGTTCTCCAGCCTGTTCAAATGGAGAGGGAAGTGACTATGGGGTATGGAAACATGAGGATGGGAGGTAGGTGGTGACTGCTACCGCACCATCTCCTTTCAGTGTGACTGATAAGGGATACACTCAGATGTTGGTTGAATGTAAGTAGTGCCTTGCTTGGAGAATATGCACTCTGACTGAGCACAGCCCAATAAGAGATCACCCAAGAGGTGATATACAGTAGACCCTCTATTGGGGGGAAGATTGATCCGATAAAGCCAATAATCAAGTAAGTCCAGTGGTCCCCTGCTGAAGTGAGATTTCAAGCACATATTAAAAAATAAATGAGTAAAGTTGCATATTCTAGTACTAGCAATGAAAACTATACCTATTGTACACTAACTTGGCCCATAACTTCACACTCCTGTCATAGCACTTCTTCAGGAATAACACAGTATTACTATACCTTTGTAAAACAATTCGTCGTTTATGAAGTGGAGAGGGCCAGGTTGGTGTAAAAAGGGTAAGAAACTTATGTTTTGTACACTGTACCTATACAGATGGATGTAGACTGTTCTCACTCCCACTGTCCCCATGTATTGTAAACTGAGTTAACTGTCATTCATTGTCAGTGTCAGCACATGGTTTCTGATGGCTCTGGTGTCACCTGTAGTTGAGAGTATCCTGAGGTGCTGGGGGTTAGGGTCCTGAAGGCTGTACTGCTGGATCATGAGGCTTTGTGAAGGCTGGCTGAAGATGTTGAAGCTACAGACACATCGGAAGCCTCGTACTCTGTGCCAAGCCTTGTGGCAGCAGGAGAAGGCACTGACTTAAAAAACTGGAAGTTCTTAGCCTGGATCTGCTTTGGCTGCTGCAGTTGCATTAGCTCCAACTTGATACACTGCATGATGTTGTAGTGGTGGGCAGTAGGCTCACTGTGATGGGGTGAACAGTGTTTGCTGCATCAGTGCCAGCAGCCAGAGAAGGTCCGGGTGCCTCCACCTTCTCTACCTCTTCGTCTTCTTCCTTGGCCATGGACTTGTCTTGTTGCAGTTAAGCAGCAATTTCCTCTTCTGTCTGGTGATTGTAACCAGGCACACCAGCATCCTTATCCAGCCATTCGTACAACTCATCCACAGCAAGGTTCCCTTGTCCTGTGGCCGCCAACATTTTTGCCATCTCCTCAGTGGCTCAGATCCCTCAAAATCATGCAGTGGTGCCGGAGTCTTGGGTATTCTGAGGAGCTTGCACCACTCATTCTTCAGTGTGGCAAGAGACACTCTCTTTCATGCTTCTGCCCAGTTGAAAATGGCATCCTTGACAGTATACTTTTTTAAGTTATGCAAGGTCTTCATGTTCCTTGTGTCCTCATATTCTTCCTGGTCCATCCCATCCTCAGTCGCAGTGAAACAATGATGCAGGTAGAGGTTCCTGTAGTGTTTTTTTGTACTCTTTATAACTTCCTGGTCCATAGGCTCTGGCAGTGGTGAATATGCTCTTAAAGCACATACAGTAATCCAATGTTGTGCTGCACTTATTCCTTTGCACTGTGAATTATAATTGTTTAACACTGCACATTCTCTTCTTACTTGCACCATGCCAGTTGCAACTGCCAGTATGCACTTTGCACTGAATCCTTTGCACTCTGAATTCTAATTTCTTAACACTGCACAACAATGTAAATTCCCATGTGGTGTAGTGGCGAGGTACTACAGTTTGTTCACTGTTTATTCACAAAATTGGGCATGTATGGCATCCATTGCGATGAGCGTCTAGTCAGGATGGTAGTTAGGTTGTAACTGGGGAGGGGAGGAAGCAAGGGGCCGCGTGTAAACACAGCTGGTCGGTGTCGTGCACCAAGTTCAAATGTCCGGTTACTGGGCATCCATATATTACAGAGATTACTGTATACTCAGCCAGTCCGTGATCGTCAGTATTAGGACTTTATGTAGCAGGACCCAAAATTGATGACCATCAGACATCGGATTAGGGGTTAATTGTTTTTATTTCCTCTGAAGTACTCACTGTACAGCATGATTTTCTTTATTTTCCAGGGCCAAGAGGTTTGTTGCCCTGAAGGTGGTAAAGAGTGCCTCCCACTACACAGAGACAGCCCTTGATGAAATAAAGCTTCTCAAATGTGTGAGTACTATTAAACCAAGTTATTATATATTTATGTAAACATACCTTATACAGTATATATTAGTCATAAATAAAGCATTTAATCTAAGTGAATGGTGTACATAGTTATGTGATGCTGTTCCTTGCAGACAAGGATGTTGTTGAATTAATTTGAATTATTTTGGTACGTGAAGGGTTGGAGGGAGTAATTTTCCTGTTTTAAAGGCTTAATGTGAAGTTTCCTTGCAAACAAGTTTGTTGTTTAGTTGGCTGGGATTATTTTGAGACATGAAGGGTTGGAGCAGAGAATATTCCTATTATAAAGGCCTTAATGTCAAGTTTCCTTACATTCAAGCATGTTGTTTAATTAATTGGGATATTTTGATTCATCAAGGATTGGAGGGAAGAATTTTAATGTTTTAATGGCTTTAATGTGAAGTAGAATCTGCCATAAGAATATCAGGTTCCCTACCATTGATGAAACCAGAACTGAGAGGTATCTCCCTGTGTTTTGATGTCTTGGGTAATCAAATTGTGTTACTTTAATGGGTAGTGATGTAGAGAATTAAACAGTACATGTTGCTTGAATAGGATATACAGTACAGTATGGTTATGCAATTTTTTTACTTGCTAGAAAATTTCAAGCACAGCAGGAGTCTCAATACATTTTTGTTTACTTCACATAATGAGGTAATAAGATTTTCTTATCTATAGAGAAATACTGTGTTTAGCACATAAGTGCATCTTTGTAATGGTTCAGTACATATAGATTATCCTGGATTTATTTATTTATTTTTATTTTTATTTTTATTTATTTATTTTTTTGTCAATGTAATTACTCTTCGGTAATAAAACATTCCATTTGCTCCTTTACCACATCAAAATTTATGGTTAATTTGTGATGTTACAACCCACTGAAACCATAAGGACCTCTTACACAGCCAGTCATGACTGTCCAGTCAGGGTGATTGTGCAGTCATTGGTTTTGGCCATACACTGGTAATAAGATTGTGCACTCATTGGTTAACGTGTGTGGTGCACCTCGTAAAGATAACTTGCTCTAGAGACCATAGAGCCCAAGAAGGAAGGCAGAAGAAGAGTTTGGATGAAGGACTACCCTAAGGAAAGACCAAAATTCACACACAAGGTCTTTTTGTAGGACCATGATTGCACAATCATTCCTATACACCATCAGTCATGATTGTACATGCATAATGATTGACATGAAAATATCAAACCATGTTGGATGCACATCAGTCATTTACTGAAGCCTTCAGTCACACCCATATATGATGATTATGCTTGTGCAGCCACCATGTTTGTGCAGTCACGATTGACAGTGTATGGGGGACCTGTATGAGAGGTGAAGATGGGTCTTACTGTCTGGAGACTATATTGTGCCACCAAAGCCTCAGTATTTCCAGCCACCAGTTTTCAAGGCTTCTCCTTCTGTAGATTATCCTGATAATGATGGTTCTGCTCTTAATGTTAATTTGTGTCCAGAATAGAATATTGTATTACCTTTCCAATTAGTATCTGCTTGAAATACTGACTTCAGACAGGGGGACAAAAATGTCATTTGGTACCCAAATGTTACTCAGATAATTACATTTTATAATTTCAACTGACAGTCAAAAATCAGGCTCCTAACTTAAAATCTTATATACACTTTTTTGTGCAGACTTCCAAGCATAGGAAGAATAGCTTTGATGACAGTTCTCTTTTACTGCAACTCTGCATCATCTTTATTAAGTTGCAGACTAAAAACTCTGCTTTTTCCAGGTCCGTGAGAGTGATGAAAATGATCCAAAGCGAGACAAAACAGTGCAGCTCTTGGATGATTTCAAAATAAGTGGGGTGAATGGGACGCATGTATGCATGGTGTTTGAAGTGCTTGGCCACAACCTACTCAAGTTCATCATCCGCTCCAACTATCAGGGCATCCCACTAGGCAATGTTAAGAGTATTACTAGACAGGTTTGTCATGTAGTAATTTCGTATATGTGATATTTGTTTGGACAGCACCGTACCGTATAATGGAATACTGCATTTGCTTGACTTAAATACTTGTTTGTTGCAGCATTTCATAGTTACAACTTTTTAAATTTAAAGATAAAATATAAGTATTGTATTGTACATCCAGTTCACTGTAGTATAGTCCTGTCTCAACAGTTTAGGTAGTATTCTAATAGGGCACTTTCACTACAGTAATGAAACATGGATGTCACATTTTTCAAATTCACATGAATGAGATTATGCAATTCTAGCCTTGCAAGTCAAGTGAACCTTTTTCCTTGTCCATCCTCCCCACCCCCATCCCACTGAACATACACTTCTCATATAGCTAACTGTGATTCTTGCTTAAACTCTGAGTCCCTCAAATACTATCATACATTCTACAAGCACTGTACATTCAAGAAACACAAAAATGACTTTGTCCAAGGTATTTCAAATTCACCATTCCTACTTGCCTGACAGTTTGGAGTATTATAGATATTTTATGGATAAGAGCAAAAGAATTTCTCATGTTACAGACAAATTAGCAAGATTTAGTATTGTATTGCTGTGTTAGGAAGGGAAAGTGATTCAGGCATGGGTAGTGTTGAAGGCTTTTCATTGATACCTTCAGCTCTGTTATAACAATGCGGGCAGATATTACTAATCCTTATGGCTCTGTTTATCCTCTTGTAGGGCAAATACCAGTTAACAGCAAAAGTATTGCTGAGATGCAACTTAATAGACAGCTAAGAGGTTGGAGTATAGCTGGGATTATAAAAATGGGGTGGCCAAGGGAAGGTCAAACCAACTTATGGAGTGACCTAAGTAGAACTCTTTAGGAGAATCCAAGAATATGCCCCCAGTAATTTGGAGTGGCCTGTATGGTGGCAAGACATATTTCAGGGGTGGCCATTGCCACCCCTAACCATCATTTTGGCTATGCTGCTGATAACAAGATTTGACATTGTCTTGGTGTGAAGAGATGGATAGGTTATTAGGGGACCATTAGTGTAAGGGTGGGTGTTGCAGGTTTAAATTGCAGGAACCAGAACAAAAACTTGCTTCTCAAGATTTGGTTGTTGACTATCGGATACATTTATGTGAAGCTACAGAACGTTGTGAGTGTTTTTGGCATATCAGATAGAGCCAGGATTTGGGGGGCTTGAATGGTGTGTGTGTGTGTGTGTGTGTTTTTAATGCGAGAAGGTGGAACCAAAGGTTGCGAGCCCGCAATTATTGTTCTTTCGAAGAGAAAAACAAAATACAAGAGTAAGCCAAATTCAAGATCCGATCATTTCAAGATGCCTGGACACACTGCGTTTGAAATACTGGTCATAGGAAGCAGGAAACACAGACAGAGGGAGACAGTTCCAGAGTTGACCTGTTTCATAAATGAAGGACTGGGAGTAACGGTTAACTACATTAGAGAGTTGGACAGAAAAGGAATGAGAGTTTGCTGTTAGACGGGTGCTATGCGCCCGTCGTAGAGGTGGAGGAATGCATGCAGACAGTTCAGAGGAGCAGTGACCATTGAAGTAGCGCTAGAAAAGAGATAAAGATGCAACAGAGCAACGAAGAGACAGAGGTTGAAGGGAGTCAGTAAGAGGAGGAGAGTTAGTGAGACAAAAAGCCTTTGACTCCACCCTATTGAGAAGAGCTGTATGTGGGGAGCCACCCCACACATGAGAGTTGTACTCCACACAGGGGCGGATAAAACCCCTGTATAGAGTCAACAATTGTGCATGGGTAAAGAAGGAACAGAGTCGGCTTAGCACACCTAATCTCTTAGAAGCAGATTTTACGAGAGATGTAATATGATCTTTCCAAGATAAGTCCCGAGTAAATGAAACCCCAAGCATGTTCAAGGATGATGCAAGATTAAGCTGAATATTATTAAACATTAGTGGGTACACCTGTGGAAGATTTTGTTGGGTTGATAGGTGTAAAAACTGAGTCTTTGATGCATTAAAAACAACCAGATTATTTTTACCTCAGTCAGAGATATGAACCAAGTCAGATATTAGGTGTGCCATAGCCTCATCCCTTGTTTGTTGAAGTAACTGCTGAGATGGACGTTGCAGGAACCGAATGGAAAGGTGAAGGGTGGAGTCATCAGCGTATGAGTGGATAGGGTTAGATGTACAGCTTAGAAGGTCATCGAGGAATAAAAGGAAGAGAGTTGGTGATAGGACAGAGCCCTGAGGAACACCACTATTGATAGATCTAGAAGAACAATGGCCATCTACAACAGCGGCTATAGAACAACCAGAAAGGAAGCTAGAGATGAAGGCACAGATAGAAGGATAGAAACCATAAGAGGGCAGTTTGGAAATTAAGATTTATGCCAGACTCGATCGAAAGCCTTTGAGATGTCAAGTGCAATGGCAAAGCTTTTGCCAAAGTCCCGAAAGGAGGATGACCAGGAGTCTGAAAGGTAGGTGAGAAAATCGCCAGTGGAGCGTCCCTGACAGAACCCATACTGACAATCAGAAAGAAGGTTGTGATAGACTTTTAAATTTTTGTATTATGAATTGACTCGAAAATTTTTGAGATACAGGATGTTAAAGCAATTGGACGATAGTTAGAGGGTTGGGAATGGTCACCTTTCTTTGGGACTGGCTGAATGAGAGCAAACTTCCAGCAAGAAGGAAAGGTACAAGTTGAATGGAATCATTGCCCATTGGATTGGGCAAATTTGGGCTGTCTGGATGTTGCTACTCCTCACCCTGCCCTAGGATGGGAAAGGAGGTCTGGATGATGATGATGATGATGATGATGAGTTGAGATACAGTAAACTTGCATTTTATGCATGTTTGCTTTATGTCTCTCTCTTTTTTTTTTTTTTAAATTTAAACATGAGGTCATAAATGGGGTATCCATCTATCTATAGCCAGATGCCATAATCCCATAAGGGATGGCCATATGTCTCTGAGTTGGTTGTTTTACTTGGAGGGGTGCAAACCCTTTGCCAACCCACGTGTTGACATGTAGGGAGCAAGTATGAGTTGGTTATATGGGTACCACCCAGCTTTGCAAATGGTTTCCTGGCTTACAGAAAACCATTTGGCTTGCCACTTAATTTAAAGCCACCTGAAAAGGAAAGAAGAACAACAAAAAGCAATAGGAAAGCTGGGAGAAATATGAAGAGAGGAGGGCAGACGCAGGAAAAGAATGATAAAGTTGAAGGAGGAAGTAGGTGGCACTATATCAAGTAAGTACATCCACTTAACTTGCACGATTTATTCAAAATAACGCGAGACATGAATTTGAAGCTTCCACCGCTCCATGCTAGCTTTGCAAGCTGCCATGAAGTGACGTGTACGGCGGTCTCTCTCAGTCCTGCCAATTGTTTGTTTTGGTACATGATTTTGCCAGACTTTTATCATGGCTGGTTAGCATCTAGCAGGTGAAAGTAAATGTGGCAATGCACCCAAGAAGGAAGGCATTGAGTGTGGAAAACAAGCTTGTAGTATTGGAGAGAGACGATACAGGCCATTAAACGTCAGTGATTAACCATGCCACTAGACTGAGTGAGAGTACCTTACACGGAATTCGTGATAATGCCAGCAAAATTTGTGCTGGTGTTAAGGCTGGAACTCCATTTCAGTACAAAAATCATCATACACATGTAGCTCGTAGATGAAGAGGACGGAGATGTTAGCCACCTGGATCGAACATCTAAACAAGAGGTGTAACGAATTACCGAATTGACGGTCATTATCTCAGAGTCCACAGATCTCCAGGCCTGACTGTCACCCCAGCCACAAAAAGGCATCTTTTTTTCAGCACTCACCAAGGTAAAAATTTTTCTTACCAATTGGAAGAGCTTGAGTTTACACACCTGAAAATGCCAATCTCAGTCCTGTAGGTGTAATGGTTACTGCACAATTGACTGTCAAATTTTATGATAGTTACCCATCACATCGTACGAAAATAGCAAAAATTTATCATATACTGTACCTATTATTTACCATATAACCTTATTAAAATCACCCATATCAATATGAAACATGTGCCCAGGTGCAAAACAAGCTGTATGAGTGTGCTTGAAAAAGGGAGAAAAAAAATTCCCTGTACAGACGAGATAAAAATATATCGATTCACTACATAAATAAATCATTCAGTAAGACAAATATTTATACATATATTGCAATGTATAAATGAAGAAAAAACATAATATAAATCAATGAAGTAACTGAACAAAAAAAAATTCTACTTACATCTCCTGACCCAGAATGAATATGTGTATTTCACACCTCCAAACCCGAGCTGTCCCGGGCTGATAACGATTCCTGGGGCAGATATAAAAGGGAAATGTTCCCCCAAGCTATACCTTACTAGATCATATATCCCTGCTAGGTGACAGGAGGGTACTACCCCTCCCGGCATGGCAGCTACCGGGCATAGCTTGAATTCATGACCCCCAGTCCTGAGTCCGATGCTCTACCACTGTGCCCCCCTGCCCCACTGGAGCAGATATAATATACATTCTATTGCATTAAACAGGTTGAGGGTAATAGCTTGCAAGTCAGTGATGCAATGGCTGGGTGTTTGGCTTGCTTGATTTGGGTAGGAGGTGACAGTCAGACGAGGAACCAGTGGGGCAGAGGGAGGTGGAGTGGGTGTGGGGGGGGGCTCTGAGAGGTGGAGGGGAGGTGCGGGGGCCTCAGTAAGGAGGGACTGGGAGGTGGAGGAGAGGTGGGGGGGCCTCAGTAAGGAGGGAATATGTTTGCTACACTTCCCCACAGTGGTATAGAAGGGGTATGGGGGAGATTTGGGTGGGAGGAGGCAGTGAGAGGAGGATTCAATGGGGCAGAGGTAGATGGAGAAATGGCCAGGGGAGGATGCCTCTCACCACATCTAGGGGGACCAGTCATGCCAGACACCTCCAGACATTGTTGTTCCCATTTTGCTAGCTTCCATTTACGTCATCAGAGAGATGTGGCAGCCTCTTCCCAGTTTTTTTTGTCTTCTACTAAATTGATGTGGGTCAGACTGAATGTACTGTGTCTAAAACACATAGATTGATGATGAACGGACCTAAGGGGTTAACTGAATCAGCACTAAATAAATATAATTGTTATCACCATATAGGTTATTACACTCCTAGTTATCCAAAATCCATCAGAAATTTATGTTTAAGGTGACTGTTAATAAAAAATCAGGATTCAGAGCAAAAGCTAGCTAAAGTTAGCGGAAATGTTTCGTTTTACCTCAACAACTCATTTTGACAGACTTTTATTTTGTATAAATGTTGACTTAAAATGCAAATACATGTATTTGCACTTTAAATCAATACTTATGCAAAACACAAGTCTGTCAAGGCATGTTGGCAATCAAAAGGGAATACTGTACTGTATACCTACTAACTCTAACATGTTTTCATAATGACTCTGATTTTTTATTAATAGTTAAATTAAGCACAACTTTTTGGCTGGATTTCAGATAATCAGGTGTGTATGAACCTATATGATGATAAAAATTCGAGTATTTTCCAATCAAAAGTGCTGATTCTGTGCCAATTTGGTAAATGACTTCCGATTCGGTAATTCATCGCATTGCAAAACAAAAACAACAAAGACAGCATGTTACTGTTGCCTCCTGTGAAGATTAATTGGCGACTCTGCGTGTTTGCATGCGTTTTTGTGTGCATGGATGAATTAACTTTCATATAACTGTCTGGAGTAAATTATTGGCCTAGTGCACAGGTAGATGTTCAGTGAGGAAGCCAATTATGCATACATACTTGCAGCAGTTGAAGAGCATAGCCTTTTCATTTTCCTTTATTATGGTTTAAATTATGCGAAAAAATTATGCAACCTCTTCTGGAGTGCATCTCTCACATAAGTTGAGAGGTTTCTGTACCTATGAAAAAACAGCAACAGTATTAATCATACCAGTACAGTATATAATTTCCATGGCAAACAGATGAATGTCTGTTTAGGTGTTGAGGAACAGAATTGCATGTTAACCTCATAACAGTTATCCTCATCTATTGATGATTACTCCATTAAGTGCAGCTTTTGGAAAATCAGCAGTGTGTGATGAAAAAAAAAAAAAAAGTTGTACTGAGTCATAAAGAATATGATGAAGTAGGTAGGTTTTAATTTTTAGGTTGATATGTTCAGTACTGTACTTGAACTACTACAGTTTAATGCACATATTAAATTTTTCAGAACAAAAAGTAAATATATTTTCTTTTTATATCATATGCCAATTTTATGGATGAAATGGGAGAGGGTATACTGAAACATAGGTAGGCAGATTTCCAGATCGTTATCTACTATACTTTAGCCGTAAAGGTCTCCAAAAATAGAAGCATGGGAAGTTTAATTGATCTCTGCTGAGAAAAGTTGCAGTCGGAGCCAGGCTTTTTTTTTTTTTTTTTTTTTTTTTTTTTTTTTAGAGGTAAGACACTGTGCAGGTTCAAATCCAATATACTGTTAATTTTTTGCATTGTTAGGGTGTTAACACATGTTCCCACAGTCATTCATGGTGGAGCGCTGGTATGATATGGCCATCTTCATATGTTGGTAATAATCAGTTGTATGTTGTTATTTACAGTCTTTCCTCATGCTTCGACGTTTCACACTTCAATGATTCACGCTTCGACACGACGAAAAGTTACCATTTTCCTCAAAGTTAGACAAAAATTTCACACTTCGACGTTACTCCCTGGCCGAGAAAAAGCCACCCACCCGTACCGATGCTCACCTGTTGGCAAATTATGACAAGGAGGCAGCTGCGATGGAAATGACAGAGGAAGAGATGAATAGTGAGGAAGAGACTGATAGCCCAGAGCAGCCAAGGGAGGGCAAGATGAGCTTTCAGAAATTATCCCACTGCCTGTCCACCATAACAGAGCTGGTAACCCCCATCGGTTCCGAGACAATTTGCTGTCAAGTCAGTTCACCATCAGACAATTCCCTGTCAAAACATGGATGATTCCCCGTCAGGACAATTCGCACCCTAGATGATTCCCCGTCATTCTGTAAATATACTTATTATTAACCCCTTAACCGCGGGGTTGTTGGGATTGTGCTGTGAGTGTCCCGCGGGGATATTCGCTCTCCGACTGACTTTTTAAAAATATTTGCCAAAAATCAGTTATTAGTCTTAGAATATTTTAAATTTATAAGCTTATGGCACATACCTTCAGCTTTCTCTTGGGATGTGTGTTGAGCCTTCGTCGTCTGCCATAGGACTTGTGGAGACTACTGAAATTGGGTAACAAAGTCTCCACTTTACACTTCCCGATACCCCGTAATATGATTAACACTGCCTGATATTATAACTACAAACACAATTCTATGAATTTCAAGTACAGTAGTTTGGAATCCATATTCCAAAAAAAAAACACAGTGAAAGCAATGTAAATTACAAGCGCATACAAGCTTTCCTCCCGTGCTCGTTCCCTGATGGTATTCTGAGGCTGAGCTGTCATTTATTATTTATAAACACACTCACACTTTATATTCCTAGTACTTTATTACACTTATTTATATATACAATATTTATCTATAAGTTTCTTTCAGTACTAGTAGTTTATTTTCACTCCAGGCATTCACTTTCTCGTTCTGTAAACTAGCGTAGAGTGTGAAGCTGTCACTTTCACTTTCATTACTCCCAGTATTTATACATGCTAGAGCGAAATTTTCACTTTCACTTTCATTACTCGTAGTATTTATACTCGTATTCTTATATTACTACTTATTTACATTTCTATTTACACTTGCTATTTTATTTACATTATTTACATTTCTATTTTATGTACACTGTGTTATGCACTGTCACTTGCAGTAACTTATAAAACTATTTTCCACTGTTCAGTTATATTTACATTCATTACTTTCACTTGCTGTTTACACATTATTTACACGTCATTTACATTTCCACTTGCACTGTTTTAGAGTCACCAGAAAGATTGTAGTCACTGTCCATCATTATCATTGATAAATTAGCCAGTTTACATTCCACAGCAGAGTCACTTAGCCCTTTATCCCTTCCCACACGAGGTTTAGTAGGGGTAGAGGTCACAGGGCCCTTTGCATAGAGCTAAAAAGTGGCGGAATTGGACAGGCGCGAATCTGACGTGGTTTCACCTTGAAAGACGACAGTAAACTGAACGCTGTGGCCTAGGGGCAGTGAAGGGTTGACAGTGACAGCGTGGTGACAGCTGCTAATTTGTACGCTATGAAATGATTGGCAGGAAATGTAGACAATACATAATAAAATTAGGTAGTTCCAGGTGAATGTAAATATCACTTAGGCTTCTCCCTTCCTTTCTTATATATATTTTCATTATGAGAACAGGTCATACGGCATATTTCAAGGAGAAATAAACAGGGAAAATTATCGAACGAGTGCACATGAGGTGTTGCTAGGTGATAATTAGCCCATTCCAGCTGTATGGCAGTTTCAGTTACCTTTTCTCTTTCTTTTATATATTATTTTGTATAAGAATAGAGCTTAGGGCACATTTCAGTGGATAAAATGAGTGGAAAAACCCCTCTAGGATTTGTGTAGTGCAGTGCAGCTGGTCAGGCGGGAGGAGAGGGTAATGGAGGGGAGGTAAGGAGGGGAGTCAAGGACAGGAGAAAAATGGCTAAATTGTCAACAGTGGATGGGAGTACAGATGACATTAGCAGAACTGAGTATAGCTGGACACTGGTAGTACTGATAGATGATACAAGCCACCACTTGAAAGCCGGGCGAATTCAAAATAACACAGAATCACAAAAGTGATGCCCCGCGGTATGATCCCTTGCTCCCGAACGTCACGAAAGTGACGCCCCGCACTGAAGGGGTTAATTAATCAGTACTTTAATAACTATATTTCAGGCAGATCCATCAGAGTCTATGTTCAGTAATGTAGGCTTTGGATATTGTTTATTAGTTGCACCTTTAGTCAATAATTAACTTGTTTCTTCCTTGCTGTAGTGGCCTTTGAATTACATTCTAGCATTACCCATAGCTGTCTTCATTAATGACGGGGAATTGTCTTGTTATTGTTGTGACGGCGAATTGACTTGACAGTGAATTGTCCCGAAAGCCCACCATCAAGGCATACGGCAGGACCATACCAGAGGTACCCGAAATCTGTCCAGCTTAAATGTTACAAGGTCTAAACTGTTGGAAGTGTACAATAACAACATTAGGGAGCAGAAACAAACAAAAATAATAAGATGTTTCAAGGAAGGACCATGTAGCAGATATTATTAGAGACTTGGATGTGTCTGGTACTGGGGATGAGGAGGAAGGAGAAGTAGACAGAGAAGAGGCAGATGAACTAGAACCAGGGTTCAATTTCCAAGGATTCAGCCTAGGTGATGGTAATGGGTCTTCCCCAGAAATGCCCATGTCACCTAGTGACTAGCCCCATCCACACTGTACAGAAATTCACACACACACACACACACACACACACACACACACACACACACACACACACACACACACACACACACACACACACACACACACACACACACACACACACAGTCACTATCCCCCATCCACCCTGTACAGAACTTCACATGCCCAGCAAGAACATCCTCACCTTACCCCTGCATTTGATTTTCTTTTTTTTGTCAAGTTTTCAATAAATTGTGTACTCGTACGTACATTTTTTATTTTTACCTGTTATTATCACCCAGTTTGATCCTAATTGATCCTAATTACAATGTAATGTAGCTTGAATATATTCTTCAGTTAATTTTTTTAGGTATTGTGTTTGAGGATTTTTTTTTTTTCCCCCCCCCCCCCCCCCAAAGGTTAGGTAGGTAACCTAGCTGTCCCTCTGGAACACTTTTAATTTTTCACATAAACAGTTAACTTCATACTTTGATGTTTCACACCAAGCAGTTTTGGCGGAACATACCTCCGTCAAAGTATGAGGAAAAACTGCCTATATTTATTGGATGTAGTTGATTCTTTGATTGTTTTCTCACTTATGTATTGTAATTCATGTGCAGCTGATGTGAACATGGACTTCTGAGATCATTAGAATGTATTGAACACAAATGCTGCTTGCTCTGGATGTTGAGACTGGACTGTACATTAGCTGTCTGTTATTTTCTGTTATACAATGGAGAATACTCTTCTGTATCAAGTTTTTACCAGCTTGTGATTGCTTGTTTTGAGGTCTCTCAGCTAGCATAACTGATCTTCCCTATGACCCTCAGGTTTTCACCTGTGTATTCCTAGCTTCTTAAATATAATTTTAGAACAGCACAGTATGTATATTGTATTACATGTTCATGTTTATTGATCTGATTACTAAGTCTGATGTTGTATATTCTTTCACACAGTATATCTCCCCTACAGGTACTTGAAGCATTGGATTACTTACACACCAAATGCCAGATAATCCACACAGACATAAAACCTGAGAACATATTAGTATGTGTAGATGAGACGTACATACGGAAACTGGCGTATGAGGCAACTCAGTGGCAGAAGATGGGACTTAAGCTGCCTGGCTCACTAGGTAAGTTTGGCTCCCGATAAATTGTATCATTCATATCGTTTATAAAGGCTTCAACATGCTTGCATGCATCAGCCTTGGTCACCTAATGGTGGCTCTCCACACTGCACAATCTTTGGCAGCCTACCTATTCAGTCCCTTGTCCCTGAGGTCACACACACACACACACACACACACACACACACACACACACACACACACACACACACACACACACACACACACACACACACACACACACACACACACACACACACACACACACACACACACACACACACACACACACACACACACACACACACACACACACACACACACACACACACACACACACACACACACACACACACACACACACACACACACACACACACACACACACACACACACACACACACACACACACACACACACACACACACACACACACACACACACACACACACACACACACACACACACACACACACACACACACACACACACACACACACACACACACACACACACACACACACACACACACACACACACACACACACACACACACACACACACACACACACACACACACACACACACACACACACACACACACAGTGACCTCGTCCCAGGTCATTTTTTACCTACCTCTTGCAACCCTACCCTCAACACTCACACTTCTTTACCTTCAACACCCAATTGTCATCCTCCAGCCCCTCAACATGCCTAAACCATCTCAATCTACCCCTTGTCATCATAACACCAATGCATTCCAAGTCCCATTTACCCTCTCAACAGTTCAATCACAATCCTCTCCTCCCCAGACCATGCATTCAAGGATGCACTACACATCCATCTATCATTGACTTTTCTGTTTGTTTGAGCCCATGAATATCTTCTTCCTTTACTGCCCATGTCACACTACCATACAACATTGCAGTCTGACACATGCAGTATACAGCAGAGTCTTCATTCAACACGAGATAGGTTATGCAGAACCTCATGCAAAATCAATTTCGCACTAAAATGTGACATACATTTACATGTAAAAAGGGGTTAGGTTCCAGGAGTCTCATATTTTTTGTTAGAAATATATTTAAAGATAGATTATTACAAATGTGTTTGCCATAAGACTCCCAAGACAGTTTGTTTACATACGATCTCACCCACTGGACACATAAGTGCATACTGCATTCTGACCTAACCTAACTGATTAGTTTTGCCCCCTAACATTCTCCACAAAAATTTTAATCACCTTGTATAGCGAGTTGAGGAGAGTGGTGGCTGAACAGGGAGCTGTAGACAGAGGCATTAATGAACAGTACAGAGCCCTCAAGAACAATTTCTTGAGAGTTACTGATGTAACATGCGGTTGGACAAGAGGACCACCAAGACATAAAGTAACTTGGTGGTGGGATGAGGGTGTAGAAGCTGCAGTTAAGGAGAAGAGAAGGCTTTTCTGGGAATGGAAGAAGGATGGTAGCAAAGAGGAATATTTGGCTGCCAAGTGGAGGGTTAGAAGAGAGGTATACAGGGCAAAGTCTGAGTCACAGGGACTATTACTTGATAACCTAAATCATGGGGAAAGGAAAAATATGATATTTAAGGTGGCAGGTCAGGTGAAGAGGGATAATCGGGATATTATAGGTGAGCAGTGTGTGAAGAATGATGAAGGAAGGGTAATGGTGAACAGTGAGGATATTAAAGATGCATGGAGAGAGCATTATAACCGGTTGTTGAATGAGGAGTTTGACTGGGACAGAGAAGGTTTGGAGTCAGCAGATCCAGTGTCTGGCCCTTGGCCTTTGATTGATGCTGCTACTGTGAGTGAGGCAATAGGCAGGATGAAGGTGGGGAAGGCAGCAGGTGTGTCTGGGTTGACTGCCGCAATGTTGAAGGCCTCCGGAGATATAGGGGTGAGGTTAGTCACTGACCTGATAAATAGGATTATTTATGAGTGTGTTGTCCCAGATGATTGGCTGAAGAGTGTTATTGTAAATGTGTATAAAGGGAAGGGTGATGCCCTGGAAAGAGGAAATTATAGAGGTATAAAGCTTTTAGATCAGATAATGAAGGTAATGGAGAGAGTTTTAGAAGGTATGATTAGAGAAAGAGTGAATATTGATGAGATGCAGTTTGGGTTTATGCCAGGTAGGGGGACCATTGATGCTATATTCATTGTTCGACAGCTTCAGGAAAAATATATTGGTAGGAGAAGGGATCTTTATTTTGTTTTTGTTGATTTGGAAAAGGCCTTTGACAGAGTCCCTAGAGAGGTGGTGAAGTGGGCAATGAGAAAGCTTGGCTTGGAGGAGTGGCTGGTTAGGGTGGTTTGGCTATGTATGTGGGTGCTCAGACCCAGGTAAGAGTGAATGGAGATTTGAGTGATGAGTTTTCCATGAATGTTGGTGTGCATCAGGGGTCAGTCTTGAGTCCCATGTTGTTTATCATGGTACAGGTACTTGAAGCCCTTTCACGTGACTTTAGAAACGGACTTCTGTGGTAGTTGTTGTATGCTGATGATTTGGTGTTGATTGCAGAGAACGAAAGGGAGGCGGAGAAAAGGTTTAGGAAGTGGAGAGATGGTATGGAGCACAAGGGTTTAAGGGTAAATGCAGATAAAACAAAAGTGATGATATCTAGGGTTGGTGGCGGTACTGTCAAAGACGAGGGAGAGTGGCCATGTGCAGTTTGCCACAAGGGTGTGGGAAGTAATTCCATCTCATGCAGTGTTTGTGATAAATGGGTGCATAAGAGATGTAGTGGTGTCAGAGGTAGACTGCGAGATGGTGCTGATTTTATGTGTACGGCGTGTCGGGGTGAGCAGGTGGAGATTGTCAGACGTGAAAGGATTGAACTTGCTGGTGAATCTCTTGAGTGTGTGGAAGAGTTTTGATATTTGGGAGACATGTTGTGTGCTGTAGGTGGGGCTGGAGCTAGCTCTGTGGCTAGGGTGAGAAGTGGTTGGAAGAAGTTCAGGGAGCTCTTGCCTCTTCTGACATGGAGAGGACTCTCCCTACGTGCTAAGGGGTCTTTGTATGCAGCATGTGTTAGGTGTGTAATGCTGTATGGTAGTGAGACCTGGGCAGTGAAGGAGGAAGATATTCGCTGGCTCAGACGTACAGAAATGACAATGATTAGGTGGATGTGCAGTGCGTCCCTGCGTCCAAGGCCTGGAGGGGCTGGGTTTACGATGGAAAAGTTGGGAGGTAGGATGGGACTGGAGTGTATTGGTGTTGTGATGAGGAGAGGTAGATTGAGGTGGTTTGGACATGTGGAGAAGATAGGGGATGATAATTGGGTGAGGAAGGTGAGAAGTGTTAATATTGGGGGTGGGGTTATGAGGGGTAGACCAAGAAAGACATGGGACGAGGTCATTAAGTGTGACCTCAGGGTTAAGGGATTGAACAGGGAGGCTGCAATGGATCGTGCAGCATTGAGAGCAGCCATTAGGTGACCAAGGTCAACACATGCAAGCATGTTGTAGCCTTTAAAAACGAAAACCAGGATTGCCACTAAGCCTCTTGAAGGTCCTCATTACCAATCAAGCAGAAACTTTTGACCTAAACAACACGTGAATAATTGCCACCCAGCATCATGCTAGGAATCACTTTCGGCACTCATTAAAAAAAAAAAAAGGCAGTGAAACTATTTTTGGAAACCATCAGTCACCAACAGTAAAGGAAAAAAAAAAAAAGCTTTAAAGAAGTTGTCAACCTGGAGTGACTGCGTATTTCTCACTGCTCAGATACACACGAATGAAGTAATCGTGAATAATAAATAAGTCAGCCAAGCAGTATAATTTGTATGACAAGTATAATTCACAAGAACTGAACTCACATAATGATCTTACCTAACTATTTATGTCAACACGTAGTGTCATCACATATCGTAAGATCCGAATTTTTTCAACCAAAGACCGTCAGTTCATAACAAAGATTAAGCACAAAGCCCATTTTTTTTTCACATTCATTGCACCAAAGGTGAAAACATGAATTTTACTGCTCCTTCATCATTAACTTCTTTTTTTCCAACAAAGACAAATATCCACATCATAAACACACACGACTTATTGTATCTCTCTGATCATTTGTATTTAAGCTCCCACACCGCATGCCACTTTGTCCAACAGTTTTACATTTTCATTTAGAATAAATGCTTTTCTTGTGTTCATAGCACTTTCAGGGTGCTTAGGCATAACTAAAGTTAGTTTGGAACCACATGCTCAGAGTTCTGAGAGGAAATAAGGAGCAAGGAAATAAGCAAATGAACTTCTCATCACAGCGAACTTCCACACAACACTGAGGCAGGCTGTGGCAGGTGGTATGGGACTTGGGTCATGTGGGTTGTGTTGGGTTGAGGAAGCCAATTAGTGACTGACAAAAGCATAACACGAGTTGTATCAGGAAATCCAATACCTAAATGCACCCATTTCCCACAGTTTCTCTTTCGCAATTGAGTGGTATTACCATGCTATTAAATAATTATGGGAAAAATTAAATGCCTGTGTTATTGTAAGATAGTTGTTTCTTTGTGTAAATCACAACTCTACTGTACAAGGATCCCTTAGCATGGAGGGAGAGCCCTAAACTTCATCCAGCCATTTCTTACCATAGAAACAGAGCTACTTTACAGCCCAGCTTCCACTACATAACATTCATTCATTCATTCATTCATTGCCAGACGCCATGTATCCCAAACGGGGTGGCCAAGGGCTTAGAGTTTATTGTTTTACAGGGAGGGGCACTAATCCTCCACCAACCCCACTTGACACGTAGGGAGAACGTTATGCCAACAGCATCTGGTGTTCCCAGGCAGTCACCCATCCAAGTACTAACCAGACCCAATGTTGCTTGCTCCTCCCTACACTCAAGAGACCCTCCAGCAAGATCAGTCCATTCATGCTGTCCTTGACACTGCATACACAAAATCAGCATTATTTCGCAGCCTACTTCTAATGGCGTTGCTCTCCTATCATCATCATCATCATTCGGACCTCCTTTCCCATTCTAGGGCAGGATGAGGAGTAGCAGTGTCAAGACAGCCCGAGTTTGCCCAGTTCAGTGGGTCACGCTTCCATTATACAGTTATGAAAAATAATCCTTCTCATGAAATTTTCATCATTTGTTAATGGGAGCTTTCCTGCAAGTTGGTCTCAACATGCTGTTATGGCATTAACACTGGAGAGCACAGGGAGACATGACACCCAATGATGTCATGTGTAAGCGATTGTTTTGATTAGCCACTGTGCCTCACCTGGCCTGTGCATGTTCTCACTGGCTCATCACCTCTCCTGAAACTCCTCAGAATAACAGACCTCTCCCTCAAAAAAAAAACACACACACACACACACACACACACACACACACACACACACACACACACACTTATGTAGAAACAAACCAAACTAATATAAATGTTCCGTACCAAACTTTTTTTTTTTTTTTTTTTTCTGAGTGTCAACCATATTAAAGGCAATTAGTAAAAAACTCATGTTGGATGTGAGGCCACTGTACTACCAATAAATGGATGCCTGATATTCTGACAAGCTAAGGTGCCCCTTGGATGTGACCCATTAAGGTTTAAATCCTACTGCTGAATGGAGCCTGTTGATTTGCGTAATATCAGTCAAGCAAACGGCTATACTCAGTTTTTCTTTATCGAGGCAAAGATGCATTTGACAGGTTGGTGATGATTGGCTGAATGCAGCATGTCCGAATAACATTGTTGTATCTCAGATAATTGCCTGTAATGTGAATAAAAAGTTATTTACTATCCCAAATACAAAGATGCTATTCACACTTGTTGCATTCAGTCAGTCATCACCAACCTGTCAGGTGCATCTTCACCTCAATAAAAAAAATGAGTAGTCACTCATGCCTTAACTCTATGGACTAAGTGGCTTAGCCCCGGTAGTAAAGGTTTGAATGTTGGACAGAGTGATGGATGTCTAACCTTGATAGTAAATGATTGGATGATGCATGGATGGATAAATGGATTATAATAGTTCTAAGAATCTCTCCATTTACTTGCACATTTGGTATGTATCAATTTGCTTGACACAAAACTGTGCACTTCTGAAAGTAGATTTCTTTTCACTTTTAGTAAATTGCAGAGCATCATTTACATGCATCAGTTTTCAAATGGCCCATTACTTATCTTTTATTAGCATTTTCCTACTGATTCTTCGTCATTGCATTTTCCTATCAGAATCCATCCGGGTAACTATGAATAACATTTTTACATTATCACATCATCATCATCATTATCATCATTTTTAGGGCACTTACAATGACTGACAACTGCCCTAATGATGATGATGGTGATTAGGATGATGATTACTTTTTTCTGCCAGAGGATGGGGTATCTCATTCCAGCATATTGAACTTCTTACTTAAACTGCCATCTGCTATATTTTTCAAACTACACTTGTAAAAGCTTCATTGCTGCAGTCATTCATTTTCCCTCCACTTCATCAGATGCAGTACTTTCCTTACTTTCTCCTTCAAATGGTTAAAATTTTTCTCATATCCATAAAACACATAATGATCATACAAGCTGTCTTTCCTGCATGCTTCCTATTTGCCTCACTACAAACAGTTGTTCCCTCATATCCCCTGCTTTCCAGTATTGACTAGCCACGCTCTTCATCATTCATCAGACATTCTGATATTGGTTGTACCCTCTAGTGGTTAGAGTTTGTTGGGGTAACAGTGCTGTGAGAATGCTCTTGTAAAAGCTTGGACATGCACAAAGCATTGATTATCATGAGGTGACAGGAGATTGTTTAATCATATAATGTCACTAAGGGGAGTGGTTGGTAATTTTCCATTGATTTTATTCAAGCTCTCTCACATGACATCAGAAATGGACTCCCATGGGAGATGTATGTTGATGACTTGGTATTGATTGCAGAGAATGAAAGGGAGGTCGAGGAAAGATTTAGATAATGGAGAGATGGAATGAGGTGCAAGGGTTTGAGAGTACATGCAGATAAAACAATAGTGATGATATTTGAGGCTGGTAACAATACTGTCAGAGCAGAGGGAGTGTGGCCATGTGCAGTTTTCCACAAGGATGTGGGAAGTTACTCCATTTTATGCAGGTTTGTGATAAGTGGGTGCATAAGAAATGTGTCAAGTGGGTACATAAGAGATGTGTTAGTATTAGAGGTAGACTGTGAAATAATAAAGAGTTAATGTGCAGTGTGTTGGAGAGAGCATGTAGAGACTGCATGATGTGGGATGATACTCCATCTTATGCAGGGTTTGTGATAAGTGGGTGCATAAGAAATGTGTCAAGTGGTTGCATAAGAGATGTGTTATTATTAGAGGTAGATTGCGAAATAATAAAGATTTAATGTGCAGTGTGTTGGAGAAAACATGTAGAGACTGCATGATATGAAAAGATTGATATTGCTTGATTTTTTTTTGGTGTGTGGAGATGTTCTGTTATTTAGAGGATATGTTATGTACTGGTTGTGGGGCTAGAGCTAGCACTGTGGTAAAGAGTGAGTGGAGGAAGTTCAGGGAGCTGTTGCCTCTCCCAACACTGAGAGGGCTCTTCCTCTGTGCTAAGGAATCTTTGTGTGTGGCATGTGTTAGGAGTGTAATGGTTTATGATAGTGAGACATGGTCAGTAAAGGAAGAGGATATTCGTTGGCTCAAGATATACAGAAATGATAAGATGGATGTGTTGTGCATCCTTGAATGTGAGAACTGGGGGACTAGGATTATAACTGAAGAGTTGAGAGGAAGGATTGGACTGGGATGCATTGGTGTTGTGATGAGGAAGGGTAGATTGGGATGATTTAGGCATGTTGAGAGGCTGGAGGATGATAATTGGGTGCAGAAGGTGAGAAGTGAGAATGTCAGGGGTAGGGTTGCAAGAGGCAGACCAAAAAGTCCTGGGATGAGGTCACAGAGTATGACCTCAGGGATAAGGGACTGAATAGTGAGGCTGCAAGAGGTTGAGCAGCATGGAGAGCCACCATTCAGTGATCAAGGCCAATGCATGCAAGCATAATGAAGCCTTCGTAATTGATATGATGAATTCAGTTGCCTGTCATCAGATGCTGTTAATGGTATTAATTTTATTTTGTTCAGCAGACCTCCTGCTTGACGGGTGTTGTTGTCACTGTGGTTATACCCTTAATTTTTTGTTCCATTGACTCCCCCCCCCCCTTCTTTTTTTTTTAGTAAGCAAATGTAAGTTGCAGTGCCCATGAAGTAGGTAGCTGATGGTCTGCATTAATTAGTCAGCTTACTGAACTTGTTGAAATGTGTAGAAAGAATGACAGTTGTACTTGGCATCTGAGGAGGTTGAGGAAATTTTTCATTTCACAGCCACACATGACATGTTTCTCATTACACCATAAGAGTAAAGACAAGATACATTGGCATGATTATAGTATGTGTGTTAATTGCACTTAAATATTTGGTGTAAGTAGTGTACCTCTGCTTACTTAAAGTTATGCTGTTTCATTCCAACAGTGAGCACAGCACCCAAGCACTATGCTGGGCCTGACCCTAATGCCAAGATGTCCAAAAACAAGAAGAAGAAGTTGAAAAAGAAACAGAAGCAAAAACAGGCACTCCTTGAGAACCAGATGAAGGAGCTGGAAGAGATGGAGGAGAAAGAGGCCAGACAGGCACTTGAAGCTTGTGACATCACAACACCCAATGCTTCAGGTTAGTGAGATGGGTGGAAAATTGAGTGATAAAATGACATGATAGAATCGACAGAGATTTTTCTTGTAAGTTTTTCAGTGGGTTGTACTCATTTCACTTAAGTTTGTTATCATTTGCTTGGTACATACTCATATTTGTCACTTTGACAAATATATGGTGTGGCGTGGCTTGTAGATATTTTGTTTGAAAAGTCTTAAGCAGGCAGCTCTACTTAAACAATTTTTGAGACCTGGGAAAACTTCACTTAAACAAGAACCTTGTAAGTCAAAGCATTACCCTATATATATATATATATATATATATATATATATATACCGGTATATATATATATATATAATATATATATATATATATATATATATATATATATATATATATACCGGTATATATGGAGCCTCTGTGGTACAGTGGTAAAGTGTGCGTTTTCGTACACTGAAGAACGAGGGTTCGCGCCCCGCCAGGGTAATAAACATTGGGAGCGTTCTTCATGCCACGTACTGCATTGCCGGACACAAGGGGTGCTGTGGTTGAACCAGTGTCGCATACTGTAAAGTATGTTTGCACCCAGTCGGAATGCGCAGGCCGATTACACTTGGTTCACAGACTACACACACATCCAAAGCCACTCCAACACAACAATTACACTTACAAGCACTTCTCACCCTACATACAGTCTCTACCAGACAGCCTAAGCCACTTGGTAGAGATACATTGGCTGTATCGTCCCGACTTCGGTAGGGATAGGCTGGTCCTGCAGTGGATACTCAAACGGCTGATGAGATGAGATGATATATATATATATATATATATATATATATATATATATATATATATATATATATATATATATACAGTATATATATTTATATTTATATTTTTGGCGCCTGGTGGTTTGGTGGGTAATTGTGGCTCTCCAATCGGATTGAGCCGGTGATGGTTTATATCCAAGGGGTGGTTGGGTTATTGCTCACGTAATGCCACTCAGGGATGAGTGAGGCTGGTCACTCTCATCTTAAATGTCAGGACCAACTTGCCTAGCCCCGGGCTCCTATGCTTCTCATGAGGCAACGTAGGATTGGATGATGGATGAATGGATGGATAAAAATATATATATATATATATACATGTATATATATATATATATATATACATATATGTGTTATCATCATCATCATCATCATCCAGACTTCCCTTCCCACCCCAGGGCAAGGTGAGGAGCAGCAGTGTCGAGACAGCCCAAATTTGCCCAATCCAATGTGCCACGCTTCCATTCACTCACCATTGAAGCCCCCGGAATCCTGGCTTTATCTGTCTATCTGTCTATCTCTCTGGAATGTGAGAACGCTAAATCATGATGGTAAAATCGATGAGTTAGTGAAGGTTTTTCAAAATTACGGACTTGATATTTGTGCTCTGACAGAAACTAGATTAACTGGAGTCGATAAGTTGGATTTGGAGGATGGTATACGTTTATTGATATCTGGTCGACAGGACGGAATGCATTATCAGGGAGTAGGATTGTTGCTGGGTTGTAAGGCAAATAAGGCTTTATGTGAGTGTGATCCTATAGATGAGCGATTGTTATACGCACGGTTTAAATCAAATCATGGCAACATCAGTCTGTTTGTGTGTTATGCACCTACTAATGATGCACTCGATGAAAGAAAAGACACATTTTATGAAAAGTTGCAAGAAGGAGTAGGAAGGGTACCTAGACATGATGTTTTGATCTGCGTTGGAGACTTTAATGCAGTAATGGGCTGTTCAAATGAGGGATTTGAGGCATGTATGGGTAAGATGGGAGTTGGTAGTAGGATGAGTGAAAACGGAGTGAGGTTTGGAAGCTTCTGTCTAGCAAATGACTTAGTCATCGGGGGCACACTCTTTCAGCATTGCAATATACACAAGACAACTTGGGTGTCACCGTGTGGAAAATATAAAAATCAGATTGATCACATCGCTATCAGTAGGAGGCATATTAGTTCTCTGCTAGATGTTCATGTTAAACGGGGAGCGGATATTGGTAGTGACCATCAACTCAGCATTGCAAAAATAAGGTTTAAACTTAAAAATCAGAAGAAGGAAAAATCTGGTGTTGGTAGATACGATATTGTTAAGCTTAGAAGGGAAGGAGAAGAAAAGGAGGAATTCAGATTAGAATGCAGAAATAGGTTTTTGGTGTTGGAAACGTTGGAAGAGGGGGAGAGAAGTGTAGATGAGATGTGGGAGGATGTGAACAAAGTTTTGCATGAGACTGCTAAATGTACGATTGGAAGGAGACATAGCTTCAGGAGAAAGAAATGGATATCAGAGGAAACGTGGGATATGATAAAAAAGAGAGGTGAGGCTAAATTGAGGAGTGAGATGCAATGCGTTGATGAACAAGAGATTGAATTAGCAAGAGCTGCGTACTGGAGTTTGAATTCAGAAGTAAGAAGGTTAGCTAGGAGAGATAAAAGAAGATGTGTGGATGAAAAGGTTGCAGAGACTGAAATCTTAATAAACAAAAATGATGGACAGAGTCAAAGAATAGCATATGAATCGATTAGAGAACTGAGTGGTAATGCAGGTAAACGCAAGGAAATACCAGTTAGAGACAGGGAAGGAAATTTATTGACCAAAGATGGAGATATTAAAAATAGATGGAAAGAGCATTTTGAGACAGTTCTTAATAGACCAATACCACCAGAAGAGGATATACCGTCTGCTCAGGAAGATTTAAATATAGAAACAGGAGAGTTGAGGCTTGCAGAAGTGGAGAAAGCAGTAAAACAGTTAAAGAATGATAAGGCACCATGGGAGGATGGTTTATTTCCGGAAATGTTGAAAGTGAAGGGGGATAGATTAATAATGATCTTGACCAAGCTATTCAATAAGATATGGGTGACGGGGTTACTACCATCAGTTTGGAAGAATGGTGTAATTGTTAAAGTTCCGAAGAAGGGAGACCTGAGTGAATGTGGTAATTGGAGGGGAATCTCTTTGTCACCGATAGCTTTGAAAGTTTTCAGTAGAGTGTTGTTAAATAGGTTGGAGCCAGTGGTTGAGGGTATTCTGAGGGATGAACAGGCTGGTTTTAGAAAGGGACGTGGTTGCAATGATCAGATCTTTATAGTTAGGCATTTGATGCAGCAAGTTAATGAAATGAGAGTGCCGTTAAGTCTTTGTTTTGTTGATTTTGAAAAGGCTTTTGATAGTGTTTCGAGAGAGACTATGGGGAAGATCATGAGACATTATGGAATACCAGAGGAGTTTGTGAGGGTCATTATGAACATGCATGGGGACACATTTTGTAAAGTGATGGTTGATGGTTGTCTGAGTGATTCGTTTGAAGTCAAGTCCGGAGTAATTCAAGGTGGTGTTCTATCGCCTTTACTATTTATATTGGTCATTAATTACATTATGAAACGCGTTGGAACAGAAACCGGTGCAGGTATACTTTGGGGAGAGAACAGGAAACTTTTGGATTTAGATTATGCAGATGATATAGTTTTGATTTGTGATGGGCCAGAAGAGATGCAGAGAGTGTTGGACTGTTTGGTGAGTGAAGGTCACAAGGTGGGTTTGGTTATTAATTGTGGAAAAACTGAAATAATCAATATGAATATGGAAAATGCGCAGGAATGTGTAATTGGAGGTATGGTTGTAAAGCAAGTTGATAGGTTTAAATATTTAGGTACTTATTTAGCCAAGGATGGTTCTTTGAACTTTGAATTCGAGGAAAGGTTAAAGAAGGCTAATCAGGCAATGGGAATGCTTAAAAATATTTGGAATAATAACAATTTCTCTGTGCATACAAAAATCAAACTTTATAAGGTAATGGTTAGGAGTATCTTAATTTATGGACACGAGTCTTGGTACAGCACAGTGACTATGGAAAATAAATTCTTGGTGTTTGAAAATAAAGCACTTAGAAGAATATTAGGAGTTAAGTGATGGGAAAGGATACCAAATAGTAGAATTAGAGAAATAACGGGAGTGCAGCCGATCGATGAATATGTTAGATTCTCACGATGGAAGTGGCTAGAACATGTGTATAGGAGACAGGGAATAGTACGAGGTACACCAGGGTGGGTGGCACTTGGTAGGAGAGGTAGAGGAAGGCCAAAAGAGACGTGGGTGAGGACAATGAGACGGGAAGCTGGAGATGAGTGTTGGGGAGATCTTGAGGAGTTAGCACAAGATAGGATGTGGTGGTGTGAGTTCATCGAGGCCCTATGCATCCCCGAGGGTGCCACAGGAAATGATTGATTGATTGATTGATATATATATATTTACAGTATTTATTTATTTATTTATTTATTTAAACACATGGTCCCAATTAACATGCCTTTATGGTGGATGTGCGAGCATGCACTATTTGATATCGCAGTAATTGATACACATAACATATGGGGAAAAATTCATTTGGTGGATGACTCCAACTTTAGGGGATAACTTCTGAATACTGATAGTTACCCTAGCACTAAATACAGTAGTACGAGAGTATATTGGTTTTCACTCAGTAATATAGGCAATATATGCATTGTTTCACTCACCAAACACATCAACATACCTGACCTTTTTTGGCGACATTACCTGATCATCATTTCTGACTGTTTCTTCCTCTAATGCTACGTAAACTTTGTCCTCCACATTGTCATCGATTGAGGAATCACTCTGGCCTTGAATTTCGTACAGTGGCACGACATGTCTTTACTGGCCAGGTCACTGGTAACAGGTGAATTGCCAAGACAATGGCGTGCGGAGGAGGGGAGGTCATGCGGGGTAAGGCATTGACCCTGCCTAGCATCTTGTAGAGGAAGGTGTCCCGTGTATACGTACCAAAAATAACGTGCAAAATTTGAAAATTTTGCAAATTAGGGACCTTGCAATTGCTGTGCGTTTATATATATCAACAAGAGTCACAGTGACAACACGTGTGGACATACATATACGTCAACGGGAGTCGGCGGGTTAAAGATGACTGGTTTTCCGTGTTTTGATGGGCTGTTTCCAAGAGCGCGCCACTTACAGTGACCTTGGACTCGCTGGCTAGTGTTGGCAGCTCTGATTGGAGTGGTGTTGATAACACTGCCTGGGCTTCCTTCGAGGAAAACTGGAATTTTCCACTCAATCTTCGATTTTTCCTTACTCACTGTTGTAAGGATGAGTCATCACCCTGTTCATGTGGCTCCCCATGGGGTTTTCTGCCTGTTTCATAGTGCCACTATGCCCCTTGGGTGTGTGGGAAAAGAATAGCTCTTTGATTTTCTGTACTTACTTTATGCATCAGATACAATAATTTCCCTCTACTACATCACTTATACTTGCACTTGACCACGATTACAGGTAATTGCACTTTGAGAAGTAAATGCTGTGACTGTTTCATGCAGTATGGCTGAGTATGATGTAATTACTTGTACTAAAATTGTGACTATTTGTACTAATCAGGGGTGTTGTGAAAATATTACTAATGTTATACACAACTTACATTTTTTGTACTTCACATCACAGGTATGCTTATTCTCACATATTCACGATTATTTTCTGAGTGATGAGGGAAAAAATTTAGTTACTGTATAGCCAACCAGGTCATTCTCTTTCTTGCCCGCTCACTCAGGGTTTTCTTTCATGTAGTAGGTAGGGTTACTTAAGGTATTTCCAATCATTGTTTCACAAATAACCATAAACAGTAACATTTATTGCATTGCACTTGTAAAACTTATTATAAAACACTTATCATAACATTTACTAGATATAACTTATAATATCTTACATTTCACTTATGTATAAAAAATAACACACTTGTGTATACTTGTTTACTATTTACAATTTCCCAAACACCTGCTCAGTACTCACACTTGGAGTGCTACTCGCTAAAACATTTAGGGCATAGGGGGACCGTGCACTCCGCACATTGGTATGCTGACTCTTTTCATGCAGGGGGACTGCATTAGGTGGTGTTGCAGATGTGGCACCACCTGTACACTTGATGACCTGCAGTGGTACGGCCAATCTCTACCAGTCTGTGCCATTGCAGATAGTCAGCACAGCTTAGCCTGTCAACTGTAGGCATTGCATCCCCCGCCACACACCTGGCACCTGTGCAGTTGAATACTTTTCAAGGAGTTCGGGTGCAAGCTGTCTCTCAAACTCTCATAGAGAGAGAGGTTTCTTGACAACCTCCTTGAACAGTATGAAACTGTTCAGGACGACGATATCAAGGTGTAAAAACGCCTTCTCGTTCCACCAGCAGGACTTACGAAGGCAATCAACCTCACCAATCTCCGTGTCTGACTTATCAAAAAGCCGCATGTTGATATTTTAGTCATTGATAGTATCAGGCTTGAACACGGGTTCCCCAGTCCTGTAGTCTGTCTTTCCTGTTTCCTCAAACACACCCTTGTGTACTGTTTACAACATGTTAACCTGTATCTTGTCATGCCAGAGAAGGGCTAATATGTTGTCACATTTCTTGGTAAGGAGGGCACCTGTCTCTGTATTTGCTGGGAATTCAGGGAATTTTTTTCTGTTTGCCCAGACACTTCCACAGGTCCCAGTACCGTGTTCAAGCAAATACTTGGTCAGTGCTGGGGCTGTGTAATAATTATTGGTTTACAGAATGTGGTGCTTGTTGAAATATCTTTCCATCAGCACTTTCACGACTGATGCCGAGGAACCGTGAGGATTATCACTAGGTATATCAACATCCGTAGCCGAATAAACTATCGCATCAAGCACATATCCAGTTTTGCAGTCACAAAGGACAAAGAATTTTAGTACAAAGCAGTGATGCTTGGATGGTACATACTGAATGAATGCCAACCTGCCCCGGAATAACACCAACAACTCGTCAATAACCACTTTCTGAAACAGACGGAAAACCCTGGAAAATGACTCTTTGAGCATGGTCAGGATAGGTGTAATTTTCCATAACCTGTCATTCGGTGCAGGCCCATAATTCTGTTGAAGTGGAGGAACTGTAAGATTGCCAGCTATCTGTCACGGGCCCTATATTTACCGGAGACAGGTATGCCCATGAGTTCATCAACCTACCAATAGTCATGGAGCACATGTTTTCTTACGTGTGCCATCAGCATTGTCAGGGCTAGCCAAACAAACAACTCCCCCACCTCCACAGGTATCCAGTCCCTTATATGCTTGCTTTCGCTGGCAGCCACATCCAGCCACCGCACACTCATAGCCTGGTGGAAATGAATTTCCTCCACCAGGTACTGCATTATGGCAGTGGTAAATATTGCCCTAAAAATATTTCTTATAGTTCAGGGCCTGGGGGGAAGCTGATCCTCCTGAACACCTGCCCCATCCTTATCAGCAACAGGCACAGAGGGCTCAAGTCTGCTCCTTCCTCCCACACAAAGGTATCAAATCTGCCGACACCTGGTAGAATAGGCCGTTTTCCATGGCCAGCACATCTTTTCTGAGTGCATGCACACCCACGGGCAGGGGGTGCGGGGGAAGGAGAGGGAGAGGTGTGGGAGGTGGGGGAGTATAAGGGTGATGACTCACCTGACGTGGGGCTTCCCTGGGGAGACGCTGCCTGCTGAGTCACACCATGTGGGGCCCATGTGGAAAATTCCACTCCTAAAGAGCCCAGTTGTGTTGATTTGGCCCTCAGAGTAGTAGGCTGAGGTGACATTGGACGTTTGAGGACAAAACGGTGGCAAGCAGGCTGCAAGAGCGGTGGTGAAACAGCATGTCTGTGTTTTTTCCCAGATGACCGCCAACTCCACGCTCACCTGCCTGGTATGCTGGGCCATTAACCTCTTCTTCAGTGAATTCGTCACTGTTGAAGGCCCTGCCCTCCACTGCAACAGTTTGAGAGCCTTTTCAGGCATCTGAAAGCAGGAAGGGACTGAAGGACGAGAGAGTTCACTCTCGACGTGATAACTTTTTCTCTCTTCTGAAGAAGTACTTCCACTGAGAGTACATGAGGACAGTGTATCGTCCAAGGCATGATCATTGGCACTGTTACTGAGCCCTTTCTCCGGTGGTAAGGGCAGAACTTTCTCAAGGGTCAATGATGCAATCGGCCCTGTGCATGGGGGAGTGGAATTGGATGAGGAGGATGAGGAAGACATCACTCTCCATTCTACCAGTGCCATGTACAGACTGAGCTGCATGTCGGTGGGGTACCTAGGGTACCTACCAATCCTGTGGTTGTCATTGAAAATGGTCGCGGGTTCAAAGTGTGGCGGGAATACGCATGTGGCTATACACGTCAGTTGATGCATAGGGGTTAAGGTAAGTTCATGTGTAGTGTATCATTAAATACATTAAACATAAGTTGCTTATTAAATGTTTAGTGCTTAAGGTTGACCAATAATACTTGCTAAACACTGTGAATGCATTGGGGTGGCTGGCCATGATTGCTAGATACTTTTTGGCAGGTTTTTCTGGTCATCCAGTAGTTTCTGCTCTTTCAGCACCTGCTTGGTCCTGAAGTTGCTGAATGATAGGACTTTTACTGTATTTGATGATGTTTTTCATAATGAGTTAAGGAGGCAGAGTTATGCAGATTCCACTTATTCAGTACATGGAATGGCAAGTTAACACCTTAGCTGTATAGCTAGGGTATCTACTCTATATTAGAATACTTTTTTTTTTTTTTTTTTTCCAGAAATACTCCCTGCTTTTGTATGCGACAGTTAGCTGCTTTAGATTTGAAAATGTTTGCATGTTTTTTTAATAAAAAGTACTCAGCTTCATGCAACTTGGCGTATAACAGTTTAAGCAGAATGGGATGAAAATGGGATGTGTGATTTCAAACTCATGTAAGTGATGATTTAGTCTTATTAAAAAAAAAAAAAATCCTCTTATCTCATCATAAATATTTGATGTTCATTCTTCCCTTGTCCAGTGCTGAGCAATGACTCCAGTATAGAAGAACCATGTGCAGAGCCCCAAACCAATGGGCAGCAGCAACAACTGGAGAAGCAGAAGAGTCTGGAGGAAACAGTTCCCATACAATTGCAACCAGATCAGCCTCAGCCATCACCTGTTCCTCAGCTGCAGGAGCCAGAGATGACCAGCCTGAGCCAGTCTCACCCTCAGCTGCATCCTATGTCCACCCCTCCTCCCCAGCATCATCCCATGTCAACCCCACCACCCTCGCAGCACCACCCCTGTCTCATCACTCCCAGCCTAACACTTGAAGAGGAGGCTCAGCAAAAACTTGGTAGGTGATGGACATACTTGATGTTTAGTTGTTTTGAGTGTGTGTGTGTTTTTTTTTTTTTTTTTTTTTTTTTTTTTTTAATAAAGTTATTGTAGAATTCAAGCACCATTTGGTTAGAGGTGATTTTGACTCAGAAAAAATAAGCTTTGTTGAGGACTGTTTTGCTTTCTTTAACAATGCATTTTCTGTTTCCTTTTAGTGAGGATTTATTTTTTATTATCACATTTTCTGCTCCCCCCTTTGTTGACAGTGTTCTCCAGGTTAATTTTTAATTGTTAACTAGTTTGATGGGCAACTTCTTATGATACACTTAAGGAACCATACTGTACATCTTTTCAACAAGCCCAGTCCAGTTGTTTATTGCAGTATTGCAAACCATTAAGCACATTAATTTGCATAATGTTTGCTTTCCCCTCCCATGGCTGCTCCCCCCTTTGTTGAGAATGTTCTCCAGGTTGATTTTTAGCTGTTAACTAGTTTGATGGGCAAATTCTTGTGATGCCCTTAAGGAACCATACTGTAAATCTTTTCAATAAGCCCAATCCAGTTGTTAATTACAGTATTGCAAACCATCAGGCACATTAGCTTGCATTATGTTTGCTTTCCCCTCCTTTGACAGGTAAGACCCATACCATAGTATCCCTCCCAAAGAAAATGTTGTACCCAACCTCCTTACTACTCCTCATCATAAATTTTTATCTATCTATCTATTGCCAGACACCTTAATCCGGTAAGGGGTGGCCACAAACAAATCGCCTCCATGTTGCCCTGTTCCCAGCTCTCACCCCCCTCTCTCATATACCTTACCACTCCATCCCTCCATCTCATCCTTGGCCTCGACCTTACTCATGTACACTTTCCTCATCAGTCTGTCACTCTCCATCCTCTCCATGTGGCCATAAATTTATTGCTTAGTTATTTATTTCCTCTCCTGTTAGTTTAGGTCATAACAACCCTGCATTCCAGCACTTGTTGTGAAAACAGTTTCTTAACACCTGTAAGACAGAAGGTAAACTAAATTCTTCAGGTTTACATTCTTAACCCCTAGGGTGCACAATTCTATCATCCGAACCTTCTTGAAAATATGTACTGTATATGGAGCTGATTTTTCAACTTTTGCAGAAGTAAAAAATGTTATGCCCAAGTTTTGGAGCTTGAATTTACACACCTTATGCCAAAACCAAAGCATTTTAGACCAACTGGTTCGTTAGCTATAGCCCGTCAAAATTGAAAAAAGTTACCCTTCCAGGCAGCGTGACTCTTGTTTTCTTTGTGCTCCCACTCTATTCCTCCCTCATTCCTCCCCTCCCATGACCTTCTTCCACTCCTATCACTCCCCGTCTCTTCCTCCTCTCCCCCTCTCTCCCTCCCCCCCTCTCCTTCAGAAATATCCAGCTCATTATTATTATTTTTTTTTTTCCAAACAATAGCATGCAAAATAATTATGTCGGTGTTCCTCACTTACTTCCAACCCCCTTCCACCCCAACACTTTTCCCCTCCCCACCTTCCCTCCCCCCATCCCCTTCCCTCATAGCTGTGGAACTGTCCAAATAAAAAAAAATAAAAAAAAAATAAGCAAAAGCATGCAAAATCATTTTCTTTGTGTTACTCACACACTCCAGCATCCACTCCCCCTCACCCCTTTCCCTTCACCTCTCCTCCCCCTCCCCTCCCCTCAGAGCTGTCAAATCAAGTATCTATAAGAATTTCAAGAGAGAGAAAAAAGCTAAAGCATGCAAAATAATGATAAGCGTATGCAAAAAACCTTTGGAAGGTACTTAATGGTGCACGTAACATGCTTTTCCCACCAAAAAAAACATGCAAAAAACATGGAAATTCTTTTAAAAAAACATGAAAAAACATACATTCTATGTTTCGTGCATTGGTGTATACAATTACACAGACAGTAATCTGGAAATGAATGAAAACACGTGACATGAATAGTAACAATGATGTAAAATACTTTAGGCGGGGGAGGGGGGGGGAGTTGTAAGCATATGGCATACTACAGGGGGTGGAGGATGGGAGTGGGGTGGGGAGAGGCCTGGAGGGGTCGTACACGGGTATAGAGGTGGGAGACATAGTCACCAGACAAAGAGGACAGGCAAGGGTGTGGAGGGTGGGTAAGGGAGATAAAACCCTCCCCAGGGAGACATGGAGGGGGGGGAAAGGGGGCGAACCACAGCGGCGTGATGGAGGATGTTGGGGAGGGTGAGGGAGGGAGCAGGAGGCAGTCAGAGGTGAGGGAGGGGGAGAGGGAACAAAGGTAGTGGGGTAGATGGGTGACGCGAGGGGGCCGTGGGAGCACCCCCCCCCACCATGGGTACGGGCCTGGATCATCCTTCCCACCTATTCAGCACTAAGTTCTGATTGGTTGGAAGGGATATATGTCACAGTCGGGATGGAGCATGTTGTCCCAAGTTTTTCCATGAAGTCCCTCTATCGCCCACATTAGGAATCTTGTGAAATCCTGAAAAAGGATCAGTCGACCCGATTAGCACCAGAAGGATTAATAAGAAAAAAAAATGCTTTATCTTTTGTAACATTGAGAAATTTGGTTAGTATAATGATGGTTTTAAAATTATTTCCCTGTCTTGATAGAGAAGTTAGGAACTGTCCAGAAGAAGCCTATGTAAATATAATGTCAGAGGAGCTGGAAGATGGTAAAAGCTTCAAAGATGATGTAATTAGACTTAAACATGTAACAACATTCATTGCAACTTTGGTTATCCAACCATCCATCCATCATCCAATCCTATGCTGCCCCATGAGGAGTGTAGGAGTCCGGGGCTAGGCAAGTTGGTCCTGGCGTTCAGGATGAGAGTGACCAGCCTCACTCATCCCTGAGTGGCATTACGTGAGCAATAAACCCTAGCCACCTCTTGGATATAAACCTACACAGGCTCAATCCGATTGGAGCACTTTAATTACCCACTAAACCACCAGGTGCCATTATTTGGTTTTATGTTACCACCCAGCATAGTAAATGGTTTCCTGGTGTACAGGAAACCAATTGGCTTGTCACTTAATGTAGAGTCACCCATAGGCAGAAGGAAGAGGAAAGAAAGAAGGAAAGAAAGACAGAAGAGGGAGTCACCTGAAGGCAGAAGGAGGAGGAAGGAATGAAGGAAAAAAAGACCGAAGAGGAAGGATGGAAGAGAGGAAAAGACTGACACCCAAAGCAGCACTACATTGAGTGAGTGGATGATGAGTGTCCCCACCTACCACTATACTTTGGTTATTATTATCAAATCCAAAAATTTTTACTTTGTGAGGTGCATAAGTTAGAAACTGTCCAGATGAAATGTGTGTAAATATAATGTCAGAGGAGCTGGAAGAGGATGATAGAAACTTCAGATATGATGAAAATAGATTGAAATATACTGTAATAACATTCATCACTACTTTGGTTATGATTATCAAATCCAAAATATTCACACTGTGTGGGATACATCAAAATGGTGCTGTAATTCTATAATATTACTCTGTAGTGCTATGATGGTTGACACTTTGTGTTTAATTATGACTGTCTTTTATATATTTTGTTTGCTTATTTTTCACCTTCTTCATTTGATTTTCCTTTTTCTTGGTATCAGCTCACTGACTAGTGTACATAGTTTCTGAATCAGGTTTCTTGCACTGATGCAATGTTTTCTGTATATGAGGTCCAAAGCTGAAAATAAAGATCAGAAAATGTCAGTATTATTTTGTTCACTTGAAAATGAAGCTGAGTACAGTTGAATGGTTTTTATTCTTGGGGGGGTTGAGGGCTAAAATATCACAGTTGATATTATTGCATAAGAGACATTATGTGTATGATGTGGAAGTTGTCATCAAGGAGGCATGGTAGGCCAAGGATGTAAATGAGTAGGTGGCTGGATGTGGGAAATTAGTGTGGGAGAAAGCAAGATACGGAAGTTGAGGATGCTAAGAAATTGATAAGGAATTTAAAATGGATAAATTAAATATGTAAGGAGATGCACATGAAAGGGTAGAACTCCTTCTTAAACTTCATTATTCACAGTCTAAGTCCATCTCACAGGTATATTTGAAGCACATCTGTAAATAAAAATATAAATATGTGTTGTTTGTTTGCTTGTGAGGAGGAGCCTAGATTTTGAAAGCATGAATGATATGGAAATGATTGTGCAGCCTGTGTCACTGGACATATTAATTGGTAGTTGTCCTACTTTTGTGCTTTCTTGATATCTGAATTCTGCCTCACCCTTTCTGTTTGTGGGAAACAATAGTAACAGTAATAATGGTTGAGCTATTGTTTGTCAGTGTTAGGATGATGTAGTATAATAGGTTTTGCCAGACGTTCCACATATGAATATCATGTTTGTGAATTTGTTGGCTATGTATTAGTAGGAAAATGACATTGCTGTCTTAATTAGTTGGTCTTTGCAGAAGTTTTACATTTTTTGTTTCTGGCACTTTCCCATTGTTTATGCCCAAGGCCTCATATAGTGGTACTCTTTTACAGAAGACAATTTTTTAAAAATTTGTTTGGCACAAAAGGTGCTTGACATTGTACACTAACCAAATTATGGAGTACAGTACTCTTGGCTATACTAAAATGTCATTATTGGATAACTAATATGCATCAAAGCTAACTCTAACCATACACTGTAGACTACAGTACTGTCAAACAGTGCATAATGCATGACTGAACATAACTTGGCCCTAACCTGGATCCCTCAGAACACCGCAAGAGCTTGGCTGAGATGTGTGAGGGAGATGTACGTCCCGGGGGGGCTGTGGGGCTGTCCCTGGACCCTCTCATGAATGGACATGACTCCCCTCGCCCAACTCTTGGCCGTTCAGAGTCAGAGATAACACCTGATATGAGGCTGCCTCCTGAAGATGAAGGTGCTACCATACTTTGGATTTAGCAAATCTTGTAGCCTAAACCAGACATTGAATATTGTAGCATAAATCAGGTTGCAGAATAACCTTTGTAACAGAGCCTTTGGATTTTACTGTACAGTGCTCTCGGTAAATTTCAGAGATGCTAGATATGGTAGGTTTTAACCTCAGAGATATGTGGATTTTTTTTTTTTCTTTTTAAGTAGTATACGGTAATGTACAGTCACGCGTACTAATTTCTGCTCAGGGGTTACCCCTTCCTTCCCCCCTCTACCCTGGGCAGAGGGAAGGGGGGAATCGCGAACAAGTCTACCCCGCCTTCTGCCCCCAACTCCCCCACCCTCCACCTCCAGCTGCCAGTTACTGATTAGACGCAGATTTTCTCATGTCCTGTAAACGTGACTAAACTGTCGTCGCACACGCCTTCAACGGCCGAGATTTGGACTATATTTCTAGAATAAATTATTACCGTATTGAACTGCATTCTCAAATTGAATATATTCACCATCATTGTAATCCAGTGTCGTCCGCTGCACAATTCTGGGTTCCAGTGCTTACCCTTTCATTTCCCCCAGCTGTCTCTCTCTCTTTCTGAATTTACTTTTCCCACTCACCCTTTCTTTTTAAATTTATATAACTTTCTCTTTGCTTCTCTCCCCCTTCTCACTCGTTCTTTGTCTTAAGTCTTCCCAGCCTCTCACCCCTCCCCTCCCCCCACCTTAGGCCTGATCAGCAGTCAGTTATACCGTCACCGCTCCTTCGTATATCGTGTGCAGGCAACATTTATCACACACACTTAGGTCAGATGTATGGAAAGCTAATTTTTTTTTTATATATAATTGTATTTCTCATTATGTGCCAGGTTCAAATAGAGAACACCAGACCGATATTCATAATTTTTATTAGAGTGACCGTTCCACTTCACGTAGCTGGGTAGCTGGGCTTATAAACTGGACACACACACACACACACACACACACAACCTTAAATTTTGCACTGACAGCGTGGCGACTACAAATATAGTCATTCTAACAACTGGATCTGCTGGCTCCAAACCTTCCCCGTCCCAGTCAAACTCCTCATTGGTGTGTGTGTGTGTGTGTGTGTGTGTGCAGTTTATAAGCCCAGCTACCCAGCTATGTGAAGTGGAACGGTCACTCTATTAAAAATTACAAATATTGGTCTGGTGTTCTCTATTTGAACTTGGTACATAATGAGAAATACAATTATATATATATAAAAAAAAAATTAGCTTTCCATACATCTGACCTAAGTGTGTGTGATAAATTTTGCCTGCACACGATATACGAAGGAGCGGTGACGGTATAACTGACTGCTGATCAGGCCTAAGGTGGGGGGAGAGGAGGGGTGAGAGGCGGGGAAGACTTACGACAAAGAACGAGAGAGAAGGGGGAGAGAAGCAAAGAGAAAGTTATATAAATTTAAAAAGTAAGAGACAGCTGGGGGAAGTGAAAAGGTAAGCACTGGAACCCAGAATTGTGCAGCGGACGACACTGGATTACAATGATGGTGAATATTTTCAATTTGAGAATGCAGTTCAATACGGTAATAATTTATTCTAAAAATATAGTCCAAATCTTGGCCGTTGAAAGCGTGTGCGTCGTCAGTTTAGTCATGTTTACAGGACATGAGAAAATTTGCGTCTAATCAGTAACTGGCAGCTGGAGGTGGAGGGTGGGGGAGTTGGGGGCAGAAGGCGGGGTAGACTTGTTCACTATTCCCCCCTTCCCTCTGTCCAGGGTAGAGGGGGGAAGAAAGGGGTAACCCCTGTGCAGAAATTAGTACGCGTGACTGTACATGACAATGTATTACTTTAATTAGAGTGTATTTCATTCGTTCTAATATAACAAAGTACATTTGGTGCATTACCTTAGCTGCTAAAGTATGTTTATAACTTAATAATCAGAAATCTGGATAACTGGGTAATTTTTTAAATAGAAGGGGATAAACTTTCATTGCTTTAATACCATAAATGTATATGAGTAATGCTCAACAATATAGGGCTTTCAGTCTTATTATTCAAAGTTTGCATCTTAACTGTCATCTTAGATTTAACACCATTATCTTTACTCAGACAGTACCCCCCCCCCCAGATGCTGACGAGATAGGGGCCAACTATAGCAACTACAATACAGGTGGTGGTGGTGGCAGCAGCAACACCAACAGTGGTGGTGGGGGAGTTGGAATGCGTCGGGTAGCCTCTTGTCCAGACCACAAATCTATTGACCATGTCCCTGATCCAGTCCATGAAGTTTGCGATATGAGAGTAAAAATTGCGGATCTTGGTAATGCATGCTGGGTGGACCATCACTTCACTGAGGACATCCAGACTCGGCAGTATAGGTGTTTGGAAGTGCTGTTAGGGGCTGGCTATGGGGCACCAGCAGATATATGGAGTACTGCATGTATGGTGAGTTCTTGATGCTATGAAGAAAGGTACTGTGGCCAGTAACTTAAGAGTTATGCTTTTCCATATACAAGTACTGTACTGTAATCAGGGTTTTGCAGAATGAGTTTGTTACCACTGTGACCAAAGATGTTTTGATCTAGTGTGTCTGTTTGTAATTTAGGGGTTACCCATCATCCATTCACAGTACTGTACTATAATCAGGGTTTTGCAGAATGAGTTTGTTACCACTGTGACCAAAGATGTTTTGATCTAGTGTGTCTGTTTGTAATTTAGGAGTTACCCATCATCCATACACTTGATGTAACACAACTTTTTGGGTGGCTCTGTGCTGAGTAACAAACTAGCTGCTTTCCTGTAAACTAGAGAACAATATATAATATTTGATAACCATATAGGTTAGTCAGGAAAGAGATGCCCGGTGGTCTAGTAAATTAAGGTGCTACAGTTGGAGGTCTGATGCTCCAAGTGGATGTGACCTGATGTTCCAACTGGATGCTACTCATAAGGGTCCAAATCAGAGGTGTGGTTGTGGTGCATGACTCTGGTAATGCTGTATAGGAGTTGTGTGAATGTAGGAGGACTACTTGGCCATGGTAACAGGCTGTGAAGCCTATATCCAGAGTTGGAGACATTAAAAAAAAAAAAAAAAAAAAAAAAAAAAAAAATCACACCATCAGTGTCTGTACTGAGTGTCCTAGCCCAGGGCCTCTAACCCTTTATTGCATCCTAATAGGACGAAGGATTGGATGATGGATGGATGTGTCCCCTGTATTAATAAGAGGAGAATCTTAATGAAAATTTGTGGAGCAGTTCATATTATCCACTTAACACTTTTGTGGTCTGACCCCCCTTGCAGCCAGCAGAACCCTCTTGCTTCCCCCCCCCCTCCTGCTCTCCCTCCCTGCCATGCATTCGAATTTTTTCTTTTCCGATCATTTTTTCATCCTGAAAGAGTAGCGGATTTGTTTTTATACTGTTTGAAAGCTGAAACTTTGTAGAATAATGTGAAAGAAAAAAGAAAATGATATTGCATAAAGACAAATAGTTATGACAAGTATAAGGTGAAAGAGCGCATAAAAATGTTTATAGCAAATCCGTGCACTGGAGTTTTTTCAATTCCCATCATTTTTTCATCCCAAAATATGTGGATTAACGGATTTGTTTTTATACCATTAGAGTGCTGAGACTTTGTAGAATAAGTTGAAAGAAAAAAGAAAGTGATATTGTGTTAAGTAAAATACAGTAGCTATGACGAGTATAAGTTGAAAGAGCGCATAAGAATGTATATACAGGTATGAATGTTTATACAGGTATGACTTTTTTGCCTAAGCATTTTTTGGTCACGCTTTTCAGTTTTCCGTTGAATAAAAATGGTAAAGTGTCGGCCAACTAGAAAATTCAGTCATGCTAATAACGGATCAGATTTCAGGACGCTAGACGCAATTCCTACGCAATTCCTGATTAATGGTGAATATTTGTTTCTGTGGATGCAGATCTGCGTCCAAAAAGTTGGTTGGACACTTCCAGGTTGGACACGGATCCGCGTCCAAAGGTCATGAAAGTGTTAAGAATGAACTAATTACTTATGGTGAAAATATTTTTCACAAGGACAAAGGTGTGTTGTGAATCAGTAATGTACAAGGTGTGTTAAGTCTGCCTGATGAATTTGGAGTTTGACTTCCTTGTGTTGTATACTTTTAAAATTATGTCTGCAGTTGGCTTTTCATGCATTATATCAGTTTATATATATTCATCCTCTTTTCCTCCATTGCATTCTTAACCTCTTCATCCCACCATGCCATACCTTTCTAGAGTGTTTACAGGACAGGGGTTCAATTGAAGTAAGAACTGAATACATTGAGAGCAAGAAGCATATGAAGAGACTGGTGAAGAGGAAAAAGTAGGAGGCAAATGATGATCTAGGAAGAAAAATTAATGCACATTACTCTGCAATTGGAAGTTATTCTGGAAAGAGGTGCGGAAATGTAGAAGTGACAACGGAAAGAAATGTGAAAGTGTGAAGAATGTAAGTGGTAGATTATTAACCCATGAGGATGGAGCTAGGACTAGATGGAAAGAATATTTTGAAAGCCTGATGAATGGGAATAGAAAGAGTAGAGCCACTGTAAACATGATTGGTTTTGGGGGGGTGCAGAGGAGGAATGCACTGCCCGGAAATGTGACACACACACACAGGTGAACAACATTGTGAAGCTGCTGAAAAATGGGAAAGCAGCTGGGGTTGATGAGGTGTATGCAGAGATGATTAAGTGTAGTGGAGAGAGTGGAATGAAATGCATGGTGGAGATATGCACGAAGGCATGGATGAGTGAAACTGTCCCAGCAGAGTGGAAAAAGGCTGTGATTGTACCCCTGCACAAAAATAAAGGTGAGCGAAGTGAGTGCAAGAATTATCATGACATAAGTTTATTGTTTTTAGATTGTTTTTAGACTTAGATTAATGTGTTTAAGTCATAGGTGGGGTGAACATTGTCATTTTGAGGTACAGTTTACTAAGTTTGATTTTTTCCAAGACTTTTATTTGATGGTTTTCAGATTTTATTTTATTTTATTTTTTCAATGTGAGGAAGAAGGAACCAAAGGCTGAGCCGACAATAACAGTTCCTTCCAAGGAAAAAACAAAAATAATACAAAAGAGAGCCAAATTCAAGATCCGTTCATTTCGAGATGCCTGGACACACTGCGTTTGAAAGACTGGAGATCATAGGAAGTAGGAAATACAGACAGAGGGAGACAGTTCCAGAGGTGACCTGTTGCATAATTGAAGGACTGGGAGTAACGGTTAACTCTTGCATTAGAGAGTTGGACAGAAAATGAATGAGAGTTTGCTGCTAGACAGGTGCTATGCACTCATCTTAGAGGTGGAGGGATGCAAGCAGATATTTCAGAGGAGCAGTGACCATTGAAGTAGCGATAGAAAAGAGAGAAAGAGGCAGCAGTGCGGCGAAGAGACAGAGGTTGAAGGGAGCCAGAAAGAGGAGGAGAGTTGATGAGACAGAAAGCCTTTGACTCCACCCTATTGAGAAGAGCTGTATGTGGGGAGCCTCCCCACACATGAGAGTTGTACTCTAAACAGGGGTGAATAAAACCCGTGTATAAAGTCAACAACTGTGCAGGGGTAAAGAAGGCATGGAGTTTGCTTAGCACACCTAATCTCTTGGAAGCAGATTTTACAAGAGATGCAATATGATCATTCCAAGATAAGTCCCCAGTGAATGAAACCCCAAGCATGTTCAAGGATGACACAGGTGAGCTATAAACTGCATTTAGGTTTAGTTTAGCTTGTTTTAAACCTATTTGGGGGTTTAGGTTAGCTAGTAACTTGTTTTTATACTCATTTGGCTGGGTTTAGGACTTGGTTGGGGGGAAACCCAAGGCTCAGACGCATCCCTATACTTTATGTGTTAAAAATACCCCGAGATACGATACCCCGCCTAGTGATGGGTTTTTACTCAACCAATTGCATTGTTAAACCAGGGTATGCCTGTATTTAGTCACACACTTCAGCCAGTCATCTAGGATAACACACTCATATAGTGTATAACTGAATTTTCAAATCAGTAGCTAAACCCATTCCTCTCTCTCCTGAAGCCTTCAACATTTCAGCAGCCAACCCAGACACATTCGCCACCTTCCCCAGCTGCATCCTGGCCAGTGCCCTGCTCACAGTAGCAGCATCAATAAAGGCCAAGGGCCAAACACCAGTTCTGTTTACTGATTTATTTACTTATGTACTCATCTATAAAACCATTGCAGTTTTGCTGATGAAGTAGTGAGTTTAACTGCTTTATTTACTGTATTTTTTTTTTTTCCAGGCTTTTGAGCTGGCAACGGGAGACTACCTTTTCGAACCTCACAGTGGAACGGACTACTCACGGGATGAGGATCATTTGGCTCACATCATTGAGCTCCTTGGCAAGATACCACGCCATATAGCTCAGTCTGGGAAATACTCAAAAGAATTCTTTGATAAGAAAGGTAAGAGTACAAGGACTCATTTCATATTGTGCTCTGAAAGGATGCAGATCTCTAATAGGATTTTTTTTATGTTGGGGTGAAAAAAAAAATCTCCATTATAGGCACTTACTGCACTATGATATGTTTACAAAAAAAATAAATAAATAATAATAATAAAACAAGAACTTGCATATATACAGTATATACTGATTATTTGCTGTTTGAGATGAGGAATGTCTAATTTCGGATGATATGAATACAGTAAGGCACCAGCTTTCGCGACATCCAGATTTGTAAAACCGCACTTTGGTGCCAACCTTCAAATACAGTATTCCTGTGATTGCACATTCACGATCAAAAAAATTAACTTTAGTGCCCTCTGGCACCACAAGTTTCAAATTCTCACCACGGTGACACCAGCGCCAACACTCGGTTTTGGCGTTTCCTGTACATGTTCAGTGTGTCTGCAAGTTGAGTGTTACACTCTCACGTCCTTGATCAGTAATTGACAGAAATATGTCATTTTGTGCTTCAAGTGGAGCCAGAGGTGGACCAGTTGATAGTGGAAATGGTCTAGGGCGTGAACCTGGAACAGCAGATGGTAAAGGGAAGGCCAAGCTTGACTACCGCATGGGGATGAAAAAATGAAAGTACTGTATGATGACAAGTTAAAAAATAAAATTGTCATGGGAATGGGGAAAGGTCCTCGAAACTCTGAAATATGCAAAATGTACAATGTGTCAGGTTCAACAGCTGAGTGAACTTAAGCCAGTCTAGCCCATTCGAAGAAGTACAGTATTTTGAACCAGGTGCCGGAGGTAAATGAGTGAAAACAGTGACTGAGTACAGCCCAGTTATGCTAGTGGTTTAAGATTACTTGTTACAGTGGTTGAATAGGACCCAGGAAGGCGTTAATATGTCAGAGCCCGAAATTCAAGACAAGGCCCACCTATTTTATGATGCAATTGCAAAGAAACATAACATTGTCTCACCCCCTGAGTTCACTGTTTCACAGGGTTGGCTACAGAGGTTCAAAGGCAGGGCCAAAGTCAAGCACGTGTTCTACCACAGGGAGCCACAGTTGTTAATTTAATGTTACTTTATGATTTAATGTGTTAAAAGCAACATTTCAGGTATCTTTAGGAAGTACACAACTATAGGTAACTTGTGTAGGAAATACACAAGGGGGTGAGTTTTTTTTACGGGCCCAGTCCCTATTAGCTTATTACCCATAAGATCAGTGCCCTAACTTTGGTGGCACTATTCACGGTCCCTGTTAGGCACAAACCCTGGTGCCTTAATGGATTTTTTGAGAAAAGCAATTCCACGTTGAGTACACCTCTTCCCGTCCGATCAGCGAAGTTAAGCAACGTTGGGTCTGGTTAGTACTTGGATGGGTGACCGCCTAGGAACACCAGATGCTGTTGGCATCCCTACGTGAGTGGGGTTGGTGGAGGATTAGTGCCCCTCCCTGTAAAACAATTAACTCTAAGCCCTTGGTCACCCCGTTTGGGATACATGGCATCTGGCAATGAATGATGAATGAATTCTGGGTCTTGGTACATACCTGAGTGTGTGGGTTGATATATATGACTGATATAAGATACAGTGATCCCTCAATTATTTGGATGTTCAGTATCCAGATGTTGGGCCTTTGCTCGATTAAATTATTATCCGAATTTACTTGCTATTATCCAGATGTAAAAGTGCCTAAGAACTTCGGCTGGCCGGCCAACATGTCTAAATATTCGGTATCATGACTGCTGGGCTCAAGCTGTGAGTGGGAAGTAGTCTGTAACCGTCAACCAGAGCTAAAATGTCCATCTGACCCAGTACTGAATGGTCAAAATCGTGCTCTCATCCTATCACTCCCAGCGAACCTCTAGCATCTGAGTAATGTGACTGTAACCTGCAAGCAGTGTCAAAACGTCCGTGCACATTCCCCACTGAATGTCTAATATCGCACAGCCAAGGGGGCTAAGTCTTTCCCAAACGCCACCTCTTGAACACAGACCACAAGCCATGAGTACATGTTCGGCGACAGCAGCCATCCGCCTCTCTATCGAAGATTGAAAGTAGAGGTGTACCGATGTATCGGTATCGGTGGTATTGGCCCATTTTTAGAGTACAGTATTGGTGTTGGAATCAGTATCGGCTGATTTTGTGCTGATACTACCGATTCTTAAAAGGAATGTTAAGAGGCATATTAATGTCACTCAAAAAAGCACCCAAGTTTTTGAAATAAATTCATTATTTAAATTTGAATGCACAGTACAAGGTGTTGTATTAAAACCATAATTTTTTATTTTACCCAAGTGTCCAAGTGACCTAGTTTAATGACAAAACTGGAAAAAAAGAAAGTCGCACGAGTATGGACAACAGCCTAATAGATTGGTCTCCAATGCACTGGTATCGGTATTGGTCCAGTTTTGTGAAATCAGTATCAGTATCAGCATCAGTCAAAATTTTGGTATTGGTACATCGTTAGTCGAAAGTCCCCTGGTCACGATGAGTTGTGTTTTCACATGGCCACTCGTCGTCTAACAGACCACAAGCCACGAGTAAATTTACGGCAAAAGTGCCCGTCCGCCTGTTGACAGAAGGGGGAGAATCCTGCCCACAGCCTTGCCTCTCCCCCTCCTTCCCTTCTGCATACCCTCCCAGCTCCCCCCTCACTCCCTCAGCCTTTACCCTCTTCCGTGGTGATAGCATTGACTCTTGAGTATTCAAATTTTTTTTTTTGTGATTTATCTGACTACTATTGGTCATATGGAAATTCTGTGGTGACCACGAGAAAGCTCATGAAATTTTCCATCTAGACATATGCTTAACGCATGGAAGATATCAGCAAAATTTTGAATTAGGATGGTGGGAAATTATATTAAGGTATGTTTTACTCTTGAACACTTTATTCCTGCTTGAATTGTGTACTCTTACTTGTGTTATATGTGTTTTTATTAGCTTATTTTAGAGTATAAACACCAATGAAGATGATGGTATATGATTTATACCAATATATTTAACTTACGGTGGCATATTTTGCTGTGGATTTTTTTTTTCTTTTTTTTTTTTTTGAGCTCTGGGAGCAATCACTCATCACAGACAACAGATTTTCAAACTGTTGTCAGTTTTTTTGTATGTGTGGATTTTTGTTGTTTATGCATTGTTTTCATGATGTTTAGCATTAATGTGGATAATCAATGTGTTTTGATGTCTAAATATGGCAGATTGACCTGAAAACAGTGCCCAAATTAGGAGGGGTACTGTACATAGTTGTGTATAGGTCGGGTGTTTTTTGGTTTTTAGTGTTTTTTTTTTTTTTTTTCATGGTTTTCTTGGTGTATCGCATTACTTTGGATATTCCTGTTTGTGTTTTGATGTCTAAATTTGGTAGATTGACCTGAAAACTGCCAAAATTAGGAGGGGTATTGTACTCACAATAAAAAAAGGTATCGGCACCCTTTCAGTGTGAGACATTGTGATACACGGACTATGATTTACAGGAAATGACACATTTATGTCGCTTTATATCCTTCATTTGTGTTATCGTATATTTTACAGATACATAGCTGGATTTATCATAGTAACACTGTACCACATGGCAACTTGACCATTTTTGTGAATTAAACAGGTATGCCAACACTACCAGTTGAACCAGAAATGAAGTATTTACATCTTACCGGACCCCAGGGTGCTGATACTTTTTTTTTTTCGAGGGTACATACGGTCATGTATAAGTCGGGTGTTTTTTGGTTTTCAGTTTTTTTTTTTTTTTTCATGGTTTTCTTGGTGTTTAGCATTACTTTGGATATTCCTATGTGTGTTTTGATGTCTAAATGTGGCAGATTGACCCGAAAACAGTGCCAGCATTAGGAGGGGTACTGTACAGTACATAAAGCGGTGTATAGGTAGGGTGTTTTTTGGTTTTCACTTTTTTTTTTTTTTTTTTTTTTTTTTTTTTCTTGGTGTTTAGCATTGCTTTGGATATTCTTATGTATGTTGTGATGTCTAAATGTGGCAGATTGACATGAAAACAGTGCCAAAATTAGGAGGGGTACTGCACATGCAGTGGTGTATACGTAGGGTGTTTTTTGGTTTTCATTTTTTTTCCTTGGTTTTCTTGGTGTTTAGCATTACATTGGATATTCCTATGTGTGTTTTGATGTCAAAATATGCCTGAATGAAGGGAAAACACTGCCAAATTAAGCATAGGTACTGTACAAATAAGTTAGGTATAGTGTGGAGGTGGGTATAGGTAGGGTCTGGGTGTGGTAGGGGAACAGTGTTCATTATCCGGATGCTGCCACTATCCGGACACGCCTTTGGCTCAAATATGTCCAGATAAATGAGGGATTACTGTATACAGTAATCCCTTTAAGACCCAGACGCCCAAGACCCGGACACCCCAAGTCCTGGATATTTTGGGCTTGGGATCTGGGATGCCAAAAATGGCCAAAAAAACTTAAGAATGGAAAGAAAAAGCCGATGTGTTCATCCCTACTCCAAATTTCCCGCACGGTGACGAACAGCTGTGTTTTGGCGTGTTGTTCAGATGACGTCCGCTAGAGCGCATCTGCATCCTCCCTATTTCTTGCCTACTTACCTTTGTGACTGCATGCTCATGACCATAGCTGCCCACGTGCTCGCTTTTGTGAATAAACAGTGAATAAACTACAATACCTCACCACCACACCACATGGGAATTTACAGTGTTGTGCAGTGTTAAGAAATTAAAATTCAGAGTGCAAAGGATTAATTGCAGAATGCAACACTGGCGTGTTGCAACTGGCATGGTGCAAGTAAGAACAGAATGTGCAGTGTTAAACAGTTATAATTCACAGTGCAAAAGATTAAGTGCAGCGCAACACTGGATTACTGTATGCGTTTCAAGTGCACCTTCACCACTGTCAGAGCCATAGAGGAGGCGGTGTTAATCTTCACGATGGCCACAGGCTGGTCATAAGTACCCTGTTCACTGCTAAATATTTTCCTTACTCACATCTAATTTCTCATTCTCTGGTTCCCTTTCTTTTATTTTATGGTTTTTGTCCCTTATTTGTGTGATTAGGGTCTTAAATAGGTGTTATGCGTGTCCGGTAGGGAGTTATTTAGGTGGCTTTCAATGTTAGGTTGGGTTGGGGTCTATCTGTCCAGGGGTGTTTTTCCCAAGTCCCGGACAAGACAAAGTCCCGGATGTTGCTTGGGTTCTATTACGTCAGATCTTCGAGGGATTACTGTATACACACACACACACATATATATATATATATATATATATATATATATATATATATAATAAATAAATACTTTCCTCCCTTCCTTCCTCTTCCGTCTTTCTTTCCTTCGTTCTTTCCTCATCCTTCTGCCTATGAGTGACTTAACACTGAATGACAAGCTAAATGTTTCTTGTACACCAGAAAACCATTTATTATGCTGGGTGGTAACAATATGATCAAATTGACGCCTGGTGGTGTAGTGGGTAATTAAGGCGCTCTAATCGGATTGAGCCTGTTTAGGTTTATATCCAAGGGGTGGTTGAGTTTATTGGTTTAGTGGGTAATTATTGCACTCCAATCGGATTGAGCCGGTGAAGGTTTATATCCATGGGGTGGTTGGGGTTGATTGCTCATGTAATGCCACTCAGGGATGAGTGAGGCTGGTCACTATCATCTTAAATGTCGGGACCAACTGCCTAGCCCCGGGCTCCTACGCTCCTCATGGGGCAATGTAGGATTGGATGATGGATGGATGGTTGGGGTTTAGGTGTGTGTGCGTATACATATATATATATAATATATATATATATACAGTATATATATATATATATATATATATATATATATATATATATAATATAATGAACTAATTGGGGGGAGGGGTGGGTTGTTATATTGTTATATCCGAAAGTTCGCTGTATCCGATGGTTGTTATTAACTGAGGGATTGCTGACCCAAGGTCGCTATATCCATGGAGTCGTTCGGTCCTCCGTGCGCAACCGCAGCTTACTCTATGAAGTTTCACATGGAGAATTCAGTGGTTTATGTAGTTATACAGTATATGTACAGTAAATACCATCCTGTATGAAGTGTTACATATAAATACAATGCCTAGAATGTTATGTAGTACTGTTACAGTACACTTACAATGCCAGGGAGTGAACTTCCGCCGGATATAGCAACCAACGGTCATTATATCCGGTGGAAGTTTGCTCTGGAAATGGTAGGTCGTTATATCTGAAGTTCACTATAAAAGGGTTCGTTATATCGAGAGTTTACTGTATACATAGTATATATTATTAATAATATGGTAGCATTTTCTTTCACAAATTAATAATTTATTTGTATAATTAGCACTAATTATTCCAACTTTCCATTACTCTGAATGTCTTTCTTTTGTTTTAAAAGGCGATTTGAAGCATATCACCAAGCTACGTCCATGGGGAATGTTTGAGGTGCTCACTGAGAAGTACGAGTGGCCAGAAGAGGAAGCCCGAGCATTCAGTGATTTCCTTACCCCCATGCTGGCCTTTGATGCATCTGAGAGAGCTACTGCTGGGGACTGCCTCAAACACCCCTGGCTCTCCTCATGAACGCGGGATGGGCCGACCCTCTTCCCTCGGCCCTCTGCCTCGGCTAGAGTCTGTCTGTCCGATTAATTGTTCGATGTGAATAATGGGGAGATGTCAGAAGTGGGTTAGTAATCATGGAAAGAGTAAAAGAGAAAAACATTTGATGCTTATATAATCCTTTACATGTTCTTCTTAAGTGACTTTGATAATTCAAGTTCTTCCTGTTTGAATATAAAAAGTATTTAAATGAAGGCCCTAGCCTACTCCTAGCATCTCCTTACCTTAAGGCAGGAAACTTTCTCATACCAGCCTCTCACTCATTCACTCATGCCTGTGATGGTAAGGAAAAACCAGGCAAATACCAAAGATGTCTTAAAATGAGTGGCAGTCATTGGAGTTTGAGATCCACTCACTGAGATCAGTTTTGTAGAGTGCTGAGAACAAGTGCATGAGGAGAGGGCCAAGGAAGGAGAGTGTACATACCAAGGTTCCCACATTTTGACCAGAAGTGCTTTTGACTCTTGGTACATAAAACGATGGATTTATATTTGGGTTCGCTCAGCTTTGAGAATTTCTTAAAATGAGAGACTGCAATGGAGGAACCAGTAATCTCTCAGTGCAAGTGTCTTATGATGTTGATGGTGATTCAGTGGTTCCGACATGGGTGTACATAATGAAGGAGAGACAGTTATCCTCTCGATGTCCATGATAATCGTATATATCACTGAGAGGGGGGACACAAGGTGGAGTCAAAATCCCAATACAACTGCTCAAACTGTAAAGTAATCAAGACCCTAAGAAAGGAGTAGCAACAGCACCACCGACTAAGACAGGATGGTTCTTTTAAGCAAGAAAATAACCTGTCGGAAGAATTGAAGATTGTTTGGGAAATGACATAATTAAAGACTTTGACACTTCCAAAAACTTCAGTTCTCCATGTTGGTTTTTTCAAAACTGCTTGGAAGTCACAGCACTGTGATACTACAGGATGGTATTTTTTTTTTCTTTCCCTCTAAGCATTATCATTTTGATAGTTATGTAAATACTGCACCACTCAGTGAAGTTGGTTTCCCATCAGCCATGAATAATGGAATGCTGACTTTAACTCACAAAATTGTTGGTAGTGACTCTTAGGACTAAACACAGACATTATTGCTCCTCCCATACCTAATTTTTTTCATGGAATCATTATGTATATTTCACTGTTACACTAGTTTAGTTGCTTAAAAAGTGTAGAGCCAATTAAGTTCAAGGTCTCAAGCAAGTTCTTGACTGATAGAAGAATCTTTCCTTAGTAAAACAACTTCTACTTCATAACATTTTATGTGAAAATTTTGGGAGAGTTCTAAGGGCTAGAATATCAGCTGAATATTATTGAACCATGACTTACGCTGTACTAAAGGTGCGGTATCATAATATCTCGACTGTGAATGTGCATAAAAGACAGGGCTGACATTATATATTGTACGAGTAGCCTTGTAGCCTGATTGCAATATTTTGTCCATCATTACAGTTGTATACTAAAAGCCCTCCCTAGAAGTCAGTAGATCCTTGTCCAACTGACTGTCTTACCAAGTACAACCCCCTCCCCTTCCCTTTCCCCATAAATCACCAGTGTTCCCTTGTCCCTTTGCTTCCACCCTTTACTCCTTTATAAGCAGTGAATAAAACATGGAGATCAAAGTTTGTCAGTTGGGTTTGTTCACACTTGCCAAGATGTTTTAAGTGAGAATAAAACCCACTGGGTAATTAAGGCTTGCCAAGTCCCCACACTCATTTTGTTATTGCGTTCTTTGAAAAAACTTGGCATATGTCTCCTCATAACCCTTTCTTCCCTCCATTGCATCTCGGACAAATTCGGGCTGCAACAGTTACATCCCATTTACTTTGAGGCTACTAGGCTCCGTGTCTTCTGTATATTTAGCCATGTTTGTAAGATGTCATATGTATGCATCAATTACTGAATATAATTTATTTTTACTCAATTTTTAGGATACTGCACTATTAATTTGTAGGTTTATCATTTCATTGTGAGAACTGGACTATATAGAGTTCTTTTACGTCTCCTTCCCCCCTCGTGACTCTGTTCCACACCAGCCAATAGTGTAACCGATGGCAAGTTTTATGGCACCACACCTGCACCCCTAGCCTGCCCCCCTGCCATGTCAACACTTTGCCTCACTATGTAAGCTTGGCCTCAAGGATTTTCACTTCTTGACAAGCAAATATTGAGTAATAAATCATTAACAGGAAAGTGTAAAACTCATGAGTGAATGTAAAGAACACAAATGCTGTTGGTTTATTTAATGCATGACCAGTTTTTAGGCACACTAAAAGAAGTTAGGAAGTGAATACTGTACTTTATAAGCATCAAGGAATGGGTTTCCAGAATGAGGGTGATGGTAAGGGTGGTATGGCAAGGGGTTGCAGGACAAAGGTGCTCATAGGAGTGGGTCCTGTGGCCTCAGTCCTGCTTATGGTGCAACTTCCATGATCAGGCAACATTATCTTATATTAAGATGCCTCTAACCTTGCCAGGGGTGGAGTAGGCCAATAAAAATTTTTTTACGACATGCCAGGAATTTGGGCCTTGCTGCCATTGATAAAGACTTGTCCAATCCTATGTACAGCAGGCATCATGATAACAGTACTCTTGATAGTAAAGGTGAAGCACACCACACTAATGTTTAATTTTCACCAGCCATAGTTTATACTCCTTATGCATATCAAAATGACTGGTTACTTCACTGTCCAGAGAACCAAAGGTTAGACAGAAAAAGTATTTTGAGGAATGTGACATGGTATGGCCATTTCTCAAAAGGTTCACTATATAAATATGTCATCTTCAGTAAGCCCTAGAGAAGCAAAATGTAATCATCCATGATGTAATCCTCTGTTGTCCCATCATTGTAAAGGTCCTAGGCTAGGCTAGTCACTCCAGGCATTTATAGTAAGAGTGACGTCATGAGGGTATGAACAACATTGTTCACACATCATATTTCAGCCCATATGGGTCACACTTGCAGTGCCTTAACTCAGTAGACTGTCAGGCTTCTGGTTAATGGTTATATGGTTACCACCAAATATAGTACAGTAAGATTTCCAGGGTTACAAGATGTCACTTGGCATGTCACTCAGTACTAAGTGACCTGAAGGTAACTCTACAGTGAACAGTGGATGGTGGGTGAATGGTGGGTGCCCCCTCCTACCACACCACCTGTATTTCAACTTTATCATCATCCCCTCTTCCCCCTCCTCCCCCCCCTTTTTTTTTTTACCACTGAAAGTTGGGGTAAGGTAGGATCCAAAAAACATGAAAAAACAAAAAATAATAGAAAACTAATCAACTGCATGCCAAATTTAATCAGCCACACACTCATTTACTCATTATTTAAGCTCCCAGAATCCTTATTTCACCTAAAATGCATAATAATCCACACATATATCTTTATATTACCTGACTGAGTCAATCTCATTACTATCAAGCAAAAAGAAGAATAAAACAAAGTGTCAGACCCTTGACAAGTACTCCTTCATACAAAATTATCCAACAAGCTCAATTTTTTTTTAATTCCCTGCCTCCTCAACATCCATATCCTGCTTTCTTACACACTCATTAAACATACAGTAAAACCTCACTACAAGGAACTAATTGGGGCCCAAGGCATTCCGAAAAAAGGGAAATTCCGATAAAAGCGACATCCGGACTTCCCCCAGTTAACCTGGACTTTTTTCAATATATCAGACATTAGTCCAGATTGCACCAAAGGTTTTAAACTGTTTGCACTACCATTACAGTACTGTACTGTATTATGCATTCACTACAGTAATCAAATGGTATAATATATATAATAATACTGTACTGTACACTGATAGACATAACTTTTATTTACCTTATTGTGGTGAACATTGCTGAAGTGGTCAGGCAGTATGGACTGCTTCTGGTTTTATCAGATTTTTTCCAATAGCTCTTCAATTCTGATATAGGTGAATTCTGGTCTATTGAAGTCTGTTATATTGAAGTTTTACTGTATGATCTAACTTCTTCCCTCACCATACCTCCTTCCTCCTTCACGCTCACTCACATGTACTCTTTACATTACCCTGTTCGAGGCAGTGATCATCATGCACTCACTAGATGTTGTGCTATCCACTTCTTCCTTCACCTTTATCGTTTTTTCTGTGTCTGCCCTCCTCTTTTACTATTTCTTCCATTTTTCCAGTCATACATACACATACATCATCTAATCCTGTGTTGCCCCATAAGGAGCATAGGAGCCCAGGGCTAAGCAAGTTGGTCCTGACATTTAAGATGTGAGAGACCAGCCTCACTCGTATCTGAGTGGCATTACGTGAGCAATAAACTCCAACCACCTCTTGGATATAAACCTACACAGGCTCAATCCGGCTGGAGCACCTTAATTACTCACTAAACCACCAGGATCGCCATAGTTTGGTTATATGGTTACCACTCAGTATAATACATGGTTTCCTGGTGTACAGGAAACCATTTGGCTTGTCACTCAGTGTAAAGTCACCCACAGACAGAAGGAAGAGGAAAGAAAGAAAGAAGGAAGAAAGGAAGTGGTAGTCATCCGAGAGCAGCACTACATCGAGTGTGTGGATGGTGAACGCCACCACCTACCACTATCTTCCAGTCACTTTATATAATTATTCCTTCTACTTCAGGTTCTTCAACACTGAGTGACAAGCTTAATGGTTTCCTATAACCCAGGAAATAATTTACAAAGTGGTAACCATGTAACCAAATAATGGGGTGATGTAGAGTCCACCACAGTGCCCCTGTTAGCTGGTTGGAGAGATGCAAATGCAACATTCATCTAGGAACAAAACTTCCACACACTTCCCTGCACCTCACTGTGGCGAGGCGCTGTCTACTGCAGGAACAGTTCACTGCACAGGATGGCCCTGCAGGGACTGTTGCTTGCCTGGAGTTGAAGGGTCTCCTTGGCCAGAGAAACATACTAACAACACTCTGTGGCAGTAGGTGGTGATGACCGTCATCTACTCACTTGATTCAGAGCTGCCTACTTTTTCCTTCACCTTTATTCCTGTGTCTCCATGATCTCTTCCTGTTTCTCCCATCCATCCTATCACTTTTTATTACTCCTTTTCATTTTCAGGTATCTATGCTGAGTGAGAAGCCTAATGGTTTCATGTAACCCAGGATGCCATTTAGAATGGTGGGTGGTAATCATATAGCCAGATGACATGGTGAGGTGGAGCCCACCATGATGCCCTTGTGCGATGCAAGTGCAGTTTCCATCTGGAAACCACCCACTGAGCTCTATCAAATGGAGAGGCTTTCTCATGAGTAGCTCCGAATAGTTTGTGTGTTCACCACCAGGGGCACAGGGCAGCGCTGATGATTATGCAATACACCGACGCCTGTGCCTTTTGAAATCAGCCGATGAATTTGGAAAATGTAGTGCCATGATCCACTGTGCAGCTAAAATATAGTGCCATGGCCCACTTCTTGGCTTAAGTAAGCAACAGCGAAACTGAAACAGCAAGCTAAGATCAGAATTCCAATGGGGTGCTTCTGAAAAGCCTAGTATTCCGTCAGATGGCTCCACTGTAGCAGTAAACACATTCCCGAGCTGTTTAAAAAGCACAGTTTTATTTGTTAAATATTTACACTGTTGTGTGAAATTGTGAATCATGGTAATGTCATATGCCTTAATATAAATAATACAAATCGAACACGTACATATAACGTATCATGAATTGTTTATATTTATCATAAACTGAAACTAAAATATCACTGATGGTATGTGATGGCAATCCGCCATTTCAGTGGTCCAACATTATTTAATTTCTGCTACATTTAGTGCAAGTTAAATTCTTATTACATAGTTTGTTCAGAGTGTAAAGTACGCCTAGTGGGTATCTTGACTCATCCAGTCTCTATGTGGGCAGAAATTTAATATTGAGTAAATACTGGCATTCACCATCATAAATCATCCGGGCTGAGGAACCGTCCCAAAACCAAGATCGTTTACACGTCATTTTTTGCCCGGTCTCACCGAGGACAGACGACTGTGAAAGGTACACAAGCCAAGACATCGCCTCCAAGTGATCCACAAGATTCACACGGAGTCAAGTTCAGTATTCACTCTCTATCTATCTATCTATATATCTATCTATATATATAGATAGATATAGATATATTTATAGATATCGATATAGATATATAATATATAATTATATATATATATATATATATATATATATATATATATATATATATATATATATATATATGCATGCAAACGTGAAAACACATGACGAGTAAATACTACTTAAATATCTACCCCCAGTGAGATTGCATCCAGGTCGAGAGGACTGGTATGTGCACAAGCTACTGACTCAGTCAGTGGAAGATCTTACAAACATATGTGTGTGGACAGGTGGCCTGGAGACAGTTCTCACATGACCATACCATTAGGGACTTGCCAAGAGGGGGCAATGTGTGTGAGATATTGATGATAAGATGACCTTAAGGTATTTATTTGGTAGGCACTTGGTGAAATGTAAAAATTAAAATAACCACTAGTTCTCAACAGAAAAAGACAAAACTTCACTGTAACACTTTATTTACAAAAAGCTACAATGATACATATGAATATGACTCATGGTGCAAGGAAGCTGCAGGGGAAGGTCTCTCTCTCTACGCACAACAGTCAGGAACTCACATTACTGAACTATGTGTGTTTGTGAGTGTGTCCATTTACGACAGTAATGTAACCAACGTCGGGTACAGGGACATGAGAAATGGGCGTAGCTTAGTTAACAGCTAGAGAGGCAAGATGTGGCAATGACAATTACACAAAGATATCGCTCAGTGAAACTCACTGCCTATACATAGTCACTTATGAACCAATGACGAATGTTATGAATATAGCTCGTTTCTACTCTGAGTGAATCCGTGACATTACACGCCATAAAATAAAATTTTTCATGGAAACTTGACATCCCTCGTGAAAAAACTTAAACACGGGACTGTCTTGTGGTGCGCATGCGTGAAGGAAGCGAGCAAAATGTTGAATGCCAGTATTTACTCAACATTAAATTTCTGCCCACATAGAAACTGGATGAGTCTAGATACCCACTAGGCGTACTTTACAGTCTGAACAGACAATGTATTAAGAACCAAATTTGCACTAAATGTAGCAGAAATTAAATAATATAGGGTCACTGGAAGGACGGATTGCCATCACATGCCATCAGTGATATTTTAATTTCCGTTTATGATAAATATAAACACTTCACGATACGTTATATATAGGTGTTCTATTTGTATTATTTATATTTCGGCATATGACATTACCATGATTCACATTTTCACTCAACAGTATAGATATTTAACAAAGAAAAATATGCTTTATAAACAGCTCAGGGAAGGTGTTTACTGCAACAGTGGAGCCATCTAGCGGAATACTAGCTTTGAAAGCACCCCATTGCATTACCGTGGTGGAGGTGATGAATGCAAGCGTTTCAATGTGGTGGCCAAAGTCACATGCTCGCTGCGAATATAGCCCCTCCAGACTATATAGCTTAGTGGAACCACTACACACACTTCTGTGTGCCTCACTGTGGGAATGTGCTGTCTACTGCTGAAACACCTTTTTGCTATACAAGACAGCCCTGTAGAGGCATTTGCTTGCCTGCAGTTGATTGGTCTGCTCAGCCAGACAGACTGGGTTACCCAGGAACAACAACACCACATTGTTTATACCCATTCTTTCCATATGACAATACCATCTCAATACACTCTCTACTCATTAGTCCATGCATTTCCGTAGTCCTCACCTTTCACGATTCATAATTTTTTCATCCTGTCCAAAGGACACTGTACGGATTGCGACATGGAATGTAAGGGGTGCAAATGATGAGGTGAAAGAGAAAGAGATTGTTCAGGTGCTTGAGGGTGCGGAACTGGATGGATGTGGATTAACTGAAACTAAATCAAGAGGTGCGAGTGAGAGAGAATGGGAGTTTGGATGGGGTGTATGCATGGGAGTAGGTGAGAATGAGAGGGCAAAAGAAGGAGTATGTATTGTTGTAAGTACGAGATGGAAAGAGAATATATCAGTTGGCTCAAGGACTGTGTGGGTAAGATTGAAAGTTAGACTACAAAATAATAATGTGGGCGAGTGTGTGTGTGTGTATGCGCCAACACAAGATCATGCAAGCAGAGTGAGGGAAGAGTTCTGGAAAAATGTGGAAGCGTGCATGGAAAATTTTGAAATGAATGAGAGAGTGTTTTTGATTGGAGATATGAATGGAAAAATAGGGAATGTGAAAGTGGATGGAGTAGTTGGTGAGTGGGATGTGCCTGCAGAGATGGATGAGAATGGCAGTGCTTTAGTGGACACGTGCCAGGAGGGGGTTGGTGATGGCCAATACCCTCTTCAGACACAAAATGATCCATAGGTATACGTGGCAAGTGATGAAAAGGGTGGGTGGTGAACTGAATGAATGGAAGGCAATGATTGATTGTGTGTGTGTGGATGATAGGATGAGAAGGTGTGTAATGGATGCAAGAGCATAAATGGGTTGGGGAAGTGGACTTTCTGACCACCACTAAGTGGTGGCCAGAATCAAGGTCCAAATGAAATGGAGAAATAGAAGAAGGGATGGACAGGAGGAAGTAGTTCATACAAGGAGGGTGGAAAGGTTAAAGAGGATGGAAAAAAGGCAGAATATAAGAGAGAAGTGGAGGGGCGATTGGGTAAAAATGGATTGGAGCTGATGGGGGATGTGGAAGGTGTGTCAAGATATTCACAAAAGAAATCTGTGCAGGATGTGAGGTGGTGTGTAGAGTGAAGAGAAGACGAAAGGGGGTGCAGGAAACAGCATGGTGGAATGAAGAGGTGAGAGAGGCTGTCACAAAAGAAGAAAGCATATAGTGTGTGGACAAGAAATGGGCGTGGAAGAAGTTGAGAGACGGAAGAGGGAGTTATATGTAGAGAGGGAGAGAGAGGTGAAAAGATTAGTAAGAGAGAGTAAGGTGAGAGTGGATGAGGAAGTTGGAAGACATCTGAGTATAAAGTAGAGGGAACATAAGAAATGGTGCTGGAAAAAGGTAAAGAGAATCAGTCAGGGTGTTATAGAAGTTAGTTGGGAAGTGCAAGATAAAGATGGTAAATTACTAGTGGAGAAGAGAGAAAAAGTGAGCAGATGGAGAGGACACTTTAGGGCATTGTTGAATATAGAGAATGAAAGTAATGAGTATAAGTGGCTGGGGAATGGCTGGGAGGAGGAGGGATGTGAGAAGAGAGGAATATATCTGTAGGATGGATATTGTGGAAGCAATGAAGAAAGTCAAAATGGGGAAAGCCCCAGGAACTGATGGAGTGTGTGGTGAAATGCTGAAGCATGAGAGAGAGATAATAGTAGAATGGATGTGGAAGATGTGTAGATTGGCCTGGGAGGAAGGAGGAGTCCCGGAGAATTGGAAGTCAGGTATAATTATTCCCCTGTACAAAGGAAAAGGGGAAAAAGAAGTGTGTGGTAATCATAGGGGCATATGTCTTGTTAGTGTAATAGGAAAAGTATATGCTATGATACTTACTGACAGAGTTTGGGAAATATCAGAGGAATTAGTTGGAGAAGAACAGGGAGGTTTTATGAAGGGAAGAGGTTGTGTAGATCACATATTCTTAGATCTTTAGTGGAAAAGTTTCTACAGAAGGGAAAGAAGTTGTATGCGGCTTTCATGGATTTGGAGAAAGCATATGACAGGGTAAACAGACAAAGATTGTGGAAAGTATTAACAATATATGGAGTAGATGGGATGTTGTTGAATGCCATGAAGAGTATGTATGAGGGTGCTAAAGCTGCAGTGCTTGTGGATAGTAAACTGAGTGAATTTTTCTGTTTGAAAGTTGGATTGAAACAGGGATGTGTCATGTCTCCATGGTTGTTCAATCTGTATATGGATGGGATTATAAAAGAGATACAAGGTAGGGCAGTGGATGTTGGAGTGGACTTAATGAGAGAGAGCAGTGTTTGGAAACTCCCTGTACTGTTGTTTGCAGATGATACTGTGTTGTTAAGTGAAGACTAAGGGGAGCTGCAAGGCTTGGTGGATGGGTTTGGGAGAGTGATTAAGAAACGGAATCTAAAAGTGAATGTTGGGAAGAGTAAAGTTATGGTCTTCGAGAGAAGTGAAGTCAGTGAATGTAGGTTACAGTGAGGTTGGATGAAGATCGAGGAAATGGAAAATGTGAGTGTGTTTAAGTACTTGGGTAGTGTGATGAGTAAGGATGGAAGTTTAGAGGGTGAAGTGCTTGAAAGGGTACAAGGAAGAAATTTAAGGTTGCTGCTTCCTTGAAAGTAGTGATAAGAAACAAGGAAGTGAGCATGGAAGTAAAAAAGTTACTACATAAGATTTTTGTGATACTAACTCTAACGTATGGCAGTGAAGCTTGGACCTTGTTGGAGGGACGGAAGTCAAGAGTGAGAGCAGTGGAAATGAGTTATTTGAGAGGAGCATTTGGAGTCACATGGAGAGACAGACTGACAAATGAGAAAATGAAGCAGTGTTGTGGTGTGGATGTGGATGCGATAGGAAGTGTTAGAAGAAACACACTGAGGTGGTTTGGCCATGTGGAGAGGATGGAGAGTGAGAGACTGACGAGGAGAGTGTGAGTGAGGTGGAGGGAGGAGAGGGAAGGGAAGGCCAAGGATGAGATGGAAGGATGGAGTGGAGTGGTATATGAGAGAGAGGAGTGTGAGCTGGTAGCGGGGCAGTGAAATGGCGAGGGACAGGGCGACATGGAGGCGATTTGTTTGTGGCCACCCCACCCGGGATTAAGGCGATAGATAGCCTAGGCTCTTTACACTCCACACACATTTCTCAATAACCCCACGTCCACTGTTCTAACTTGAGTTTTGTTTTCAAAGTCTTACATCCATATGTTAATTTGGGCACGAAAACTCCATGAAATCCACCCCTTACGGGATTATGACGTCTGGCTGTACGAGTCGATTGATTGATGATTATCGGCATATTAAGGGTAGATGCCTACACACTGTTACTGAATGAATCAGACTGGGATACTCATAAGTAGGCGGTAACATACGTAGGGCAACCCAGTTACCACAATAACGGCTTAACTTTGGTGAACTGCATCTTGTATAAATACCCATAATAACGTAGATACTCCAAACATCAACGTTATTCATGACCATATGTTCTTTTCTTTGAACTCTTATTGCATTCTCGTTAATTTAACATCGTAAGTTACACCCAATAAATTAGGAGAGTATTGCAGGCTATGGGCAAATGAGATTGCATAACTATAAAATTATCATGCGCCCCTTGCACAGTCGCCGATGGGTGGTTGTATCACAAATATGTGATATGACCGCGAATGGATTAATGTTCAGTTAACACACACACACTGGCAGAAAGTGACGTAACTTGGCTCTATTATTATTATTTTTTTATGGGGTGGCCTAGAGAATGCACCAAAGATCATCCAACACGTACTAGGGGGAGGGGTATTCCCCTTGAAATTTGGGTTGGTCATGCACGTATGCAGTACTTCAGGGGTGACGAGTGCCACACCTTTGGCTACGCCCGTGGACGAGTTTGCGTGCGTGTCATCCTTACGGAGGGAACATGCTAAAAAATTTCACCTCAAGTTCTTTCTAGAGGAAGGGGGGAGGGGGTAAGGTGGTAGTGTGCAGCACAGATTCTGTAAGAAACTGGACAGCCAATATTTTCAGCTGCTCGCTGATTGGTCGGCCGACATGGCGCCGTTTTTGTGCAACTGTGCAACACCTCAAGGCCCGGATACTGGTTAACTGAAGATTCGTCTAAAAATACATCTTGTCACTGTGACATATGATTCACTGATAAATAAAATGTCTCTTTAATTGTTGTGTAGTTTGTTAATTTGAGCTAATGAAGATTTTTAATATTCATCTCTACATATGAATTTTACCTCAAAGACACGTAAATAGAGAGATAAACGCCGAACTGAAATGCGTCACCCAGGGTAGCCTCAAAACCTCCTCTACTGTATAGTATGGCGAGGGCCGAGGCTTTCTCATGGGTAGCACCAGCTGCACCACGTAGTTTGTGTTACCGCCACCAGGGGACCAAGGGGCGGATTCTGAAAGCTCAAAAATCCTCGCAAATCCACCATCTTTGGGCGTAAGAGCAACTTTTCGCTTAAGTGCATATTCTGGAGCCTTAGAAAACGAGCGCAAACCCTATGCGGCGTTGTCAATTCTCCTCGTAGAGTTGCGCCATGTGAGGGGCAGCCCTAAGTACATCGTAAGCCTTATAACTCTCCTATTTTTACAAATGTTGTAGCTCAAACATCCCTCAAATCCTGAGAATTAAATCATGCATCAATTAATCCTTAAGTGCATACAACTGTTGCGATTTTTCAAGAAATAGTAAGTACAAGTGGCAGGAGACCGTCGTAGACGATGCCAGAATACTATAACGGAGCAAGTACTACTTCGACATATGTGGTAAAACTAGCATTGTCGGCCAATATTGCCCTTACTACTAACAAATTATAGCCTATTGATACAATGTTCACAAGAATTCGATTAAACAAGCCAGTGTTAAGAAGAAACTCATCTAAAGTATGGTGATAGCCTACATGACACAATGTCGAAAAAGATATGAATCAGCGCACTTATTTCTTCCTCAGAGAAGTTCACTGCCCTTCTGTACATAATATTTTGGTGGTCTTCCTAAAATGCCCGCCGAGACCGCCACAGGACCTCCCACCTCACCACCCCCCACACCACCGCCGAGCCGCCACCCCACCACCACCCCAGGAGGACACACAGGTGAGGCTAGTGACCTCGGGCAAGAGGGTCATCGAGACATCCCGGCCCTGAGCCCCTATTCCTCGCAAGTGCCCCAACCCCAGGCGTTCAGACAACCTGAACTACTGTGCGGGCGGGGTAGTGACCGTCAGACCAGGGGTGGGACTGAAAAGAGGTCAGTCCCAAGTAGCACCGTCTTGACGGTCTTGCTACACCCTCTAGGGCAGGAAGAGGCCCAAGGGCAGGAAGAGGCCCAAGGCTATGGCCTTAAAAGAGAAATAGACACAGGCTACGGCCTGAAAAAGTGTGTAAAGGGGAAGGTGACCCCAGGCTCCGGCCTTAACACGCTGAGGAGAGAGCGAGTTGCCTGTGTGCATCCCTCTCCAGTTGTACTTTGGCTACGGCCAGAATACGGTCCAGGGTAGAGAGACCCTGCTACCGTACGTGTAGCGCTACCCAATTACGGAAGCGGCGACTCGGGGCCGGCCTCTCGCCGGAGCAGACGGGTGATCCCGTTTCTCCGTTAGTCGATTCCCGTACGGGCAGACACTCAGCTACGACTGGGGCACGTACCAGGGTGGAGAATTCCCTGACGGTAGGATCTGTTCGTATTGGAGAGAGTGCGGCCCTCGTGCCCCTCACTCCGGCTTGTTCCCTACTGCGGGAGGAACACCACGCTGACGGCCGCATGCCTCGGCGAAAGGGCGACCCCGATCACCCTACTGGTGTCCCTCGCACGCCGGACAAGTTCACGGCACCAGCCAAAGTCCATACTAGGGGAAGTGGAGCCCCACCTCAGCCCAATGAACACACTCAGGGAACCACGAAGAGCGTGAGTCTCCCTCAAGCCTCTTTCCCTCCGGGGAGCCCTTCGTCGCCATCCAGGCTTCTTGGCTGAGCGGAGGCGTTAGAGTGGTGGCAAGGCCCGATTGCGGAGTTACCGCCTACACCCGGACGCTCCTTAGCACTGTTGGAGCCCTACAGGAGTCGCTGCCGCAGCCCAGCCCTGACGGCGCCTCTCCCCCTGAGCACCTGCAGACCCCGGACGCCCAGGCCTTCCACCACGTTCCCCGACGACGGCGACCTAGGCTCTCTCACGCCCCAGCAGAAGAAGAAGCAGGCCCGAATCCTCCGCCTGTTCGGTCCTAGTCCCGAGGGCCCCCGATCAGATCGAGGCCCCAGACTACGAGGCCTCCCTGCACCCCACCAGTGCGGCCCTAGGAAGGAGCCGCCCCTCAGGTCAAGGCCCTAAACAAGGGAGCCTCCCTGGACAGTAAGTACTAGTGACCCAACTACCCAGGAAACACGGGTAGAACAGTGAAAGTGACAGTGACCCCTAATACAGTGACAGTGATCCAATGCACAGTGGCAGTGACAAATAAAAGTTATGTTAAGCAGTGATATCAGAGTAAATCGTGCTTGAACATTAAACAGCTCAGTTCCCCCTCTCAGAAAGGAAGCGGGGAGTTTTCTGTGGAGTCGAAGGTAGGTGTGTGAACGAGCCGAAAGGCTAATGAAGTGCTTCCCTGCGACTAGGTGACGGTGTCGGATGTCGCCACACGCACCCTACCTTTATTATAGTATCATATCCCCCACAGACTCCCGATCACAGTGAATATAAGTGAGACTCCCCCGTTTATTGTTATCCACCAGCGGCACGACCAGTGTTCTCGATTGACCATCGCAGTGAAGTGATATCTCTCCTCAATAACAGTAACCAATATCCCTGACTGCCCTGTGCCCTGTGCAAAAGTAGATTGGATCCAATTATAAGTGTATTGTTGTATCTCTGTGTAATTGTGTACCAAATGTGTATGTAGCGCTGTAAGGGATAGAATTTAAGCAATAGATGTGATTCGGTGTACTGTCTCTTTTTATTCCCTGTTCCTTTGTTAGTGCATTACATCCGGTCTAGCCAAAGGACCCCGTCCAGTGCTCGTGCTTTTTACGACGAGAAGTCGTCTTAAAAACACAGCATTACACTTCCACTGCTTCAATACTGTCTTGGAAATTATGACTGGCGGTGTGGAAACATCGTCTGCTACCACTCTGACGTCATACTCCGGTGTACTGTGATTGGTTACTCAGGTTTAAATAGAGAAACCTTCCGCTCCTTGATTGGCCAACACTTGCCCTGGCGCAACCTGGTGTTGGTCTTAAGATTGTCGTACAACACTCTCCAGAATACCACTTATCAAAACCTCGTATGCACATCGCAAAAGTTCTCGCAGATTTTCTCGTAACCCAGACGCCTTTCAGAATCCGCGGGCGGTGCTGATGTTGTTTATGTACCACTGACCGAAGCCCACGTCTTTTGAAAGCATTACCAATTTACCATTGTGGAAGCGACGATTGCAGGTGTTTTAATATGGCGGCCAAAGTTACAAGCTCGCTGCGGAGATAGCCTCTCCATATTATAGAGCTCAGTGCTCTAAACAGTGATCATTTTCTTTTGTTTTGTCCTGTTGGGGATTCAGTCTGTCAGATAATCAGAGCCAAAGATGGAAGGCTGCAAGTTGCAACAGCCATATGTTGAAAATAAAACATATAATGGTAAAGTTCTTAGTAATGTAGAAAAATAAAAAGAAATTATATACCAGAAGCCGGATTCTGTGGAAGCTGAGAGAGAATTAAGAAGATAAAAAGCGCTGTCGCGAATATGAAGCGGAGCTTAAGGAGGCGCCGTTGGAAAGGCAAAGTTAAAAGCTTCCGCACAATCATCATTATCAGTGGGTGCTGTTTTTTTATTTTTTTTTTTTTTTTTTTTTTTTTTTTTTTTTGCATTTGGATGCAGTATCACTCATGGACCTTGTGTGTCTTTTCCGACTAAATTTAGCAACACTAAGATACAGATGGAATAGAGGGGACATGATTGAGCTCCTGAAGCACTTCAGCATCAGTGAAATACTCCCAACATCATTCAAGCCCCTGCCCCTGGACAGACCAAGCCCGGCCGTCAGCACAACAGGCAGTTATTCCAGCATCGTCCTGTTGATGGGGTATTCGGTGTACAACGCAATAGCTTCTGCTATCGGGCAGTCAATATGTGGAATGGACACCCATTCCGAAGTTGCCGAAGCTGGGTCAGTCAACTTGTTCAAGAACCGTCTTGATGACCACTGGAAGAATGCAAGATTTAAGTTTGACCCATCCGCACCACCGCCACAGCACGCCACAGCCATGATCCATCTCACTCTACTGTCTGAGAGCGCAGCATAGAGTCGTCATCTCGACTGGTCTGCGAAATGTACTTAGGTGTGTGATCCAGCAAGAAGGAAACTGGAAAATTAAGGTGGCGAGAGCAAACTGGTCTGCGGATTGCCAGTATCATCGACTTTTGCCAGGTAAGTTTTATTTTACATGTATACCCGGTATGGTCCGTATATAAAACGAATTCATATATCATAATATAAACTGAAAGAGGCATTGTGAGGATACAGGATATTTTCATAAATGGAAATAAGGTAGGTTACATGCTGGACATTCTATTTAGCCCCTCTAACTTTCACACTTTCCCCTGCTAGCAATGAAATGAGTTTGATTGGTGAGAGAAGACCTTTGTTTGCATTTAGCCTTTGTATACTATACATGTTGGGCACATTAATGTTGGGTGCATGTCTAGGGCTAATGATTACTTGGGAAAAAATCATTCCTATATGGATAATGATTGATTGTTGCCCCTTATATGCAGCAGAGAAAAATGTGCCTAGCTGATACTACCTTCAATTGTTGAGTGCCTTAGTTATAACAAAGGAATTCTAGTGTATCCATCCACTGCTGTATCAGATCTCCATTCAAAAGCAGAAGCGGTCTTCAAGACCTGTGCTGATTTCAGGGGCGCATCCAGGAATTTTCTAAGGGGGGGGCCCGCAGTGAGGTGAGGTCAGGTAATCCGATAATTACTGGGAGGTCATATGCAGGTTTAGAGTCAGAGAACTGCTGGCTCATGTGTTACCCTTTGTTTATACTTGCCAGTATTTCATGTTTTCCTGTTATCAAAATAAATATATATAAATTTTTAAAGGACCCAGAGCGCTAAGGGGGTGGCCCAGGCCCGGGGCCCGCCCCTGGGTGCGCCCCTGGCTGATTTAATTTTGAGTAGCTCCTCAGTGAGGCAGCAACTTGGTAAAGCAGTACTGGATAAAATTTTCAATAAATGTAATAAGTTTGAAAATGCCACCATGTTGCCAACTCATTAACATATTGTAATCAAAGATGTCGCTGTCGTGCTTAAACAGTACAGTATATGCATAATGTTCTTTAACCTAACCTAGCCTGTTTATCTATCACAGCTGATTACATGTGATGTATTTGGTGTTGCTCATAATTCTAATCACTGTAATGCATGCACTTATGTGATTTTTTTTTTTCTTTATTTGGTTATTGTTTAAGCATGACAGTGACATCTTTGGTTTCAGGACAGTTTGCTGTCAAGTCAATTCGCCGTCACAACAATAACAAGACAATTTGCCATCATTAATGAAGACAGCCATGGATGACGCTTGAATATAATTCAAAGGCGACCACAGCGAGGAAGAAACAAGTTAATTATTGACTAAAGGTGCAACTAATAAATAATATCCAAAGCCTATGCTATTGAACATAGACTGTGATGGATCCCCCGGAAATATAGTTATTAAAGTATTGATTAATTAATAATAAGTACCGGTATATTTTTAGAATGACGGGGAATTGTCCATGTTTTGACGGGGAATTGTCTGATGGCGAATTGTCTCGGAACCGTACAGTAAATACCTGATATACTGTACAGTACTGAATAACCTTCTGCACATACAATATTTGACCCACAATATTTTTAATGAGTACGGTATAATCTATTGTACAGCACCAAATATGACACTTGCAGCTGTCTGTGATACATACCAGTACTGCAGATTAAGTTTAATAATTTTTTGTACATAAAACCTACTTGCTGTAGTAGAACTACAATGATTTGGGACCATACCGGGTACCCTTTGTATTCTAGGTTATGAAACATGAATAATGATGATGTATTCTATTTAGGTTAATTCATTCTTATCAACATGTATGATGGATATTTTGTACTATGATGAAATTATATTACCATATGTATGTACCCTAACTGGTCCACACATTTGTAAATGACTGTGATGCTTTCATACTATAGGTTAAGAAACATGCAAGTACAGTAACCACTTTAGATCAGTGATTGTACTGCACAGGATAGTATAGTGCATGAACTGCAGTTGGATTATATCAATTACTGTATACAGTACTGTAATAAATATATATATATATATATATATATATATATATATATTACAGTACTGTATACGGTAATTGATATATTATATATATATATATATATATGTATATATATATATATATATATGTATGTATACATATATATATATATATATATATATATTTATATATATATATATATGTATGTATACATATATATATATATATATATATATATATATATATATATATGTATGTATACATATATATATATATATATATATATATATATATATATATATATAGTGTATATAGGTGGTAGGTGGTGGCAACTATCATCCACTCACTTGATGTAGTGCTGCCTACTTCTTTCTTAGCCTTTATCATTTATTTTCTGTGCTTGTCCTCCTCCCTTCCTATTTCTCCCATCTTTCCTGTCACTTCTTATTGCTTTTCTTTCCTTTACAGGTGGCTTTACATTAAGTGACAAGCCAAATGGTTTCCTGTAAGCCAAGAAACCATTTACAATGCTGGGTGGTAACCATATAACCAAACCATACGTGCATCCTACGTGTCAACAAGTGGGTTGGTGGAGGGTTATTGCCCCTCCCTTTAAAACAAATAACTAAAAATCAAATGGGCACCCCCTTATGGGATTAGCCTATGGCGTCTGGCAATATATACAGTAAAACCTCGATATAACGGACTTCAATAGACTGGAATTCGCTTTTATCGGACTCGAGGATCTACCGGACTAAATTCTGATATGTCGGAAAAAGTCCGATAAAGCCAGAAGCTATCTGGACTGCCTGACCACTTCAGTTATGTTCACCACAATAAGGTAAATAAAAGACATGTTCATCAGTGTACAATACAGTATTATTATATATAGTACCAGTATACAATTTGATTAATTAAGTTATGACACAGCACAGTACCGCATTGGTAGTCAAAACAGTTTAAAAACCGTTCATGCGATCGAGACTAATGTCTGATATATCGGAAAAAGTCCGGACTAGCAGGGGGAAGTCCGGATGCCGCTTTTATCAGAATTTCGCATTTTTCGGAATGGTTTGGGCCCCAATTAGTCCGTTATAGTGAGGTCTTACTGTGTGTGTGTGTATATATAGATATATATATATATATATATATATATATATATTTATATATATATCGATATATATATATATATATATATATATATATATGTATATACATATATATATTTATACATATATATACCGATATATATATACATATATATATTTATATATATATATACCGATATATATATACCGATATATATATACATATATATATTTATATGTATATACTGATATATATATATATATATATATATATATATATATATATATATATATATGAATAATTTGGTTTTACACCTGGTTTCCGTGAAGGGCTAAAGCATTGCCCCTGGGTAGAGGACTTCTGGACTGGAGCGTGTAGCATTTTATGACGGGATGCCCTTCCTGATGTCTACCAATGACCCTTGGGTGGATTCGATCCTCCGACTCTTCAGTCAGAGTAAAGCACTCTAACCCACTGAGCCACGGCTGATTATATATATATATATATCCTCTTGTAACCTTTCCATTCTCCTTGCAACTACTTCTTCCCGTCCTTCCCTTCTTGTGTTTCTCCAGCTTACTTGGATCTTAATTCAGGGCACCACCAAGTAGTGGTCAGAAAGTCCACTCCCCCAACCTCTATAAGCTCTTACATCCATTATACCTCTTCTCATCCTTTCATCCACACACACATAATCAATCATTGCCTTCCTGTCATTTAGTTCACCACCCACCCTTCTCATCACTAGCCATGTATACCTGTGGATCATTTTGTGTCTGAAGAGGGTATTGACTGTCACCAACCCCCTCCCTGCACAAATGTCCACTAACGCACTGCCATTCTCATCTATCTCAGCAGGCACACCCCACTCACCAACTATTCCATCCACCTTCACATTCCCTACTTAACCATTCATATCACCAATCAAAAACACTCTCATTCCTTCCAAACTTTTCCATGCACACTTCCACATTTGCTCAGAACTCTTCTCGCACTGTGCTTGCATGATCTTGCGTTGGCGCATACACACACACAATTGCCCACATTTGTATTCCAACTTTCAATCTTATTCACACGATCCTTGAGCCAGCTGATCCATACTCTCTTATGTTCTTCTTCCATCTTTTACTCACAGCAATACACACTCATTCTTTTGCCCTCTCATTCTCACCTACTCCTGCACATATACCCCATCCATACTCCCATTCTCTCACACTCTCTCCCCCATTTAGTTTCAGTTACTTCACATACATCCACTTTCGCACCCTCAAGCACCAGGACAATCTTTCTCTCTTTCACCTCAACCTTCGCACCTCTTACATTCCACATTGCGATCTCTTCCATGTCCTTTGTCCGGTCCTCGGTCGTCAACTTTTGATCAGTCCTTGTCCGAGGCTTCTTGTTCATCTTTTTAGTTAGCTGTTTTCCTGGGAGGGGCACTAACCCTCCTCCAACCCTTTTAGTCGCCTCGTACGACAAGCAGGGATAGTGGGCGAGTATTCTTTAAAAAAAACCTACCCTCAGGGATCTGTCGCTGACAGATTTTCATGGTCAGGCTCTGGTCGGGTTCAGGCAAACTGAGCGTGTGTGTGGTACCGCAGGCCGTCAGGCGTCAGTCACGCGTCAGTTGTGCGGGAGTGAAGATGCGCCACAGTTCTTTCAACAGAGTCAGATGGGACAATTTACTCCTCATCAACCAATCTTTTTCCCATTTGGTCTGTTTTTTCCCTCCTCTTTCTATTATTTGCAATATAGGCTGCGGCAACAGCCCCAGTAGCATACAGCTCCAGGTCATCTGTGGGCAGCAGAGCGTTCATGGCCACCCTCACGTCACAGCTTTTTGCTTGCAACTAAGCAACTGAGCTCGAGACATGAGGCCGACTGAATTGTGTGTGGGCACAGCATTGTTCGTTGAGGCGGGCCTCTTCATGCCACCGGACGGGCTTGCCTGTGCGTGTATGGCCCGCTTAAGACTTATTGCTGCGTTGAGACGCCTGAAGTGAAAACGGTAATAAAGAGAGACAAGAAGGAAAGGGCAGGCATGGAGGCTGAAGGTTGCAGGCAGTGGGTGAAAGTTGAGAGCAGATATCAAGGGCTGAGGGCAGAGGCCAGGGAGTGAAGGCTGAGAACATAAGCCAGGAGTGGAAGCTGAGGGCCGAGGCCAAGGGTGGAGGCTGAGGGCCGAGGCCAGGGGGTGGAGGCTGAGGGCCGAGGCCAGGGGGTGGAGGCTGAGGGCCGAGGCCAGGGGGTGGAGGGTGGGAGTAGAGGCCGTGGGTGGAGGGTGGGAGTAGAGGCCGTGGGTGGAGGTTGGGAGTTGAGGCCGTGGGTGGAGGTTGGGAGTAGAGGCCGTGGGTGGAGGGTGGGAGTAGAGGCCATGGGTGGAGGTTGGGGGTAGAAGGCAGGTGTCAAGGCTGAAGGGAGAGGCCAGGGGTGGAGGCTGAGGGCAGAGGCCAGGGGTGAAGGTTGAGGGCAGAGGCAACGGATGAAAGTTGAGGGCTGACATCAAGGGCTGAGGGCAGAGGCCAGAGGGTGAAGGCTCAACACAGAAGCCAAGAGTGGAGGCTGAGGCCAAGGGTGGAGGCTGAGGGCTGAGGCCAAGGATGGAGGCTGAAGGCAGAGGCCAGGGGTGGAGCCTGGGAGTAGAGACCAGGGGTCGGGGCTGGGGGTAGGGGGCAGGAGTGAAGGCTGAAGGCAGAGGCCAGGGGTGGAGGTTGAGAGCAGAAGCCAGGGGTGGAGCCTGAAGGCAGAGGTTAGGGCTGGGGCTGAAGCACGGGTGGAGGCTTGAGGGCAGAGGGTGCAGACGGAGGCTGAGGGCATAGAGTGCAGGTGGAGGCTGTGGGCAGAGGGTGGGGGGTGGAAGTTAAAGGCAGAGGGTGGGTGTGGAAGCTGAAGGCAGAGGGTGGGGGTGGAGGCTGAGGGCAGAGGGTGAGAGGTGGAGGCTGTGGGCAGAGGGTGGGAGGTGGAGGCTGTGGTGGTAAGGGGCAGAGGTGAAGGTTGTGGGTAGATGGCAGGGGTGGAGTCTGAGGGTAGAAGGCAGGGGTGGAGGCTGAGAGTAGGAGGCTGAAGGTGGAGGGCAGGGTGGAGGCTGAGAGTAGAAGGCAGGGGTGGAGGTTGAGAGTAGAAGGCAGGGGTGGAGGTTGAGGGTAGAAGGCAGGGGTGGAGGTTGAGGGTAGAAAGCAGGGGTGGAGGTTGAGGGTAGAAGGCAGGGGTGAAGGCTGAGGGTAGAATGCAGGGGTGAAGGCTGAGGGTAGAAGGCAGGGGTGGGTATTGAGGATAATGGACAGGGTTGGAGGCTGAGGGTTGAGGACAGGGGTGGAGATTGAGGGTAGTGGATAGGGGTGGAGGCTGAGGGTAGTGGACGGGGGTGGAGACTCAAATTCCTGGCCAAATATAAGTACAAAAACTCAAGGCTGACCCGTTGGGCCCTCCATCTACAGGAATATTCATAGAAAGTGCACCACATTAAAGGGGTAACCAACGTCCTCGCCAGTTCCCCATCGAGGACTTGATTGTATGAGTAACATGAAATTTCTCCCAGAAATTTGTTTTTACAGAAAGGGAGGTGTCACGTGGACCACGGGGTGAACTTCCTAGAGACAAACCAACTTTAACCAGTAACTTTCACGCTGGGATTATGTAGCGACTCTTTTTCATGATCTGTGCTGGACACCTGCCAATAAATAAAGTCTGGATGACTGTCTGGAGCTGCTATTGAGGGGTAGGCATGGTGACAACTCCATAGTACCTCCAAAACAATCTTTTAATGAAAGGCAGCAGCCTCCCTTGTTCTAGGCTGCCTAGGTGTGCGTGAGTCAGGAGGGAGCGGTGTGACCTGTTGATGTAGGGTGGAGCTCTGTTAAACTCTGCCCCTTAGACCTAGCCCTTATAGTCTGTAGGAAGGGAGGAAGAGTTCTCTCTCTTCTCGGGCTGGGGCACACAGCATGTAAGGTGATCCAAGACGTTTGCTAGTTTTAAGTCAACTTGGTACGTAAGTACTTACCTACCCCCTTATGTCTGTCGCCCGCTCACTTGCATTTAGGATGGTATCTTGAGCTTGTGTACCTGTTTTATGTATATATTCAGAACTTTTAATAATAGGCCAGAGTTTGACTACTGTGTGTTTCATCCACCAACTAGCAATAAAAGAGAATCCCTGTTTCCCATGGTTAGCTTGAATAAGTCGGTAGTCGTGACACCATAACACTGTATATACCGGTTAAACTTTATTTGGGTTATGTTACTGTCAAATGGTTATTGTAAGCCTCATAACAAAAATACCTGTAATTTGAAATTTGTCATTAATAATGAATGCACTCGGACAACCAATCAGATGCCAGCTTTCAAAAGTTTAAGGCTCACCTCTTCTCAAATAAGATCAAATAGGCTAATAGCATACTGTACATACGAGTATATACCCTTATGCCTATGATGACACCAAAACTTTTTTTTTTTATATGTATATTACAGAAAACCGAAGGATTACCTATAAAATAAGAGTGATGGTCACTATTCAAACTTACTGTGATACTAGCATTCATGAGATGCAAGACAGCACTGTGCTTCCTTGTGGGATGTAGGGACCCAAGGCTAGGCTACCATACTTCACAACATTTAACATTTTTCATCATGAGGGTTCCGCTTACCTGAAAAAAAATCGTTTGAGGTAGCAAGAAGACATAAAAAGACTTCATTGTACTAAAGGCATTAATGAAGTTTGTACTGAAGGCATTAATGAGTTTGTTTCTAACAACTAAACTATGAGACATCTGTCCTAAGCTAATTTAATACTGTGCTGTGATGGTACTTATGGGAAAAAATTAAATATATGGACAAATGGGTTTTGTTTGTTACCCATGACCTACCATGGATCTCTCCTAAGCTGAATGCAACTATTTGACAAATCTGTACTTTTTATGGGAGGGGGAGGGGGGAATGAAGGAACAGAGGATGGCTGACCCCAATAATACAATAATGTATTCTTGCTGCTACCAGGCATCTTACTTAACTTAACATGATTGTATACTGCAATCTCTTGGGAACTCGAACTGATGTTTAAAAGATGTGATTTTCACACCTACTGTCAATTTAGTCTACTTCACTGGCTTACCTCTTTTATATGATGTGTGTTTCATTCTTCCTACTACCAGATGTGGTTGATGGGTTTGCTCGGCCAGAACGACCGGGATTGCCCAACAACGTGGTTAGCGCCATATAGTCCTCGTGGGCTTGGTGCTAGTTCTTATTACTTACCTACTCAACAACGTGCCAGATGGCTTCATTTACCTTTAGAAAAGTTTATAGCTGAATGACCTAGAAGCTTTAATAACTCCATCAGTATGATATATACTTTAAAATGTATTCATGTTACTGCCAAGTAATTTTATTCAACTTAACCATCCTGAACCAAACGTAGATAATAGAAGCAAAATCTCACAACCCCTTCAGTAATGTTTTATCTATCTATCTATATCTATCCATCTATTTGTCTATCTATCTATCTATCTATATATATATGTAATATATATATATATATATATATATATATATATATATATATATGTAATATATATATAAATATATTACATATATATACATATACAGTATATATATATATATATATATATATATATATATATATATATATATATATATATAATATACGAGTCAAGTGGGGTTGGTGGAGGATTAGTGCCTCTCCCTGTAAAACAATTAACTCTAAGCCTTTGGCCACCCCATTTGGGATACATGGCGTCTGGCAATGAATGAAAAAAAATATATATATATATAATATAATATGTAATATATATAAATATAAATATACTGTATATATATATATATATATATATATATATATATATATATATATATATATATAATATAATATTACTGAAGGGGTTGTTAGATTTTGCTTCTATTCTCGACATTTGGTTCAGGAGGGGAAGTTGAATAAAATTACTTGGCAGTAACATGAATACAATTTAAAGTATATATCATACTGAAGGAGTTATTAAAGCTTCTAGCTCATTCAGCCAGATAAGACTTTTCTAAGGTAAATGAAGCCATGTGGCACGTTGTTGAGTAATCCCGGTCGTTCTGGCCGAGCAAACCCATCAACCACAACTGGCAGTAGGAAGAATGAAACACACATCATACAGAAGAGGTAAGCCACTGAAGTAGACTAAATGGGCAGTTGGTGTGAAAATCACATGTTTTACACATCAGTTCGAGTCCCAAAGAGATTGCAAGAGATAATACAATCATGTTATGTCAAGTTCAGTAAGATGTCTGGCAGGAGCAAGAATACATTATTGTATTGTTGGGGTCAGCCATCCTCTGTCCCTTTCTCCCCCTCCCCCCCAAAAAAAAAAGAACAGATTTGTCATATAGCTGCATTCAGCTCAGGAGAGATCCATGATAGGTCATCGGTAACAAACAAAACCCATTTGTCCATATATTTAATTTTTTCCCATAAGCACCATTACAGCACAGTATTAAATTAGATTAGGACAGATTTCTCATAGTTTAGTTGTTAGAAACAAACTCATTAATGCCTTCAGTACAAACAAACTCCATTAATGCCTTCAGTACAATGAAGTCTTTTTATGTCTTCTTGCTGCCTCAAACGATTTTTTTCAAGTAAGTGGAGCCCTCATGATGAAAAAGGTTAAATGTTGTGAAGTATGGTAGCCTAGCCTTGGGTCCCTACATCCCACAAGGGAGCACAGTGCTTTCTTGCATCTCATGAATGCTAGTATCACAGTAAGTTTGAACAGTGACCATCACTCTTATTTTATAGGTAATCCTTCGGTTTTCTGTAATATACATATAAAAAAAAAAAGTTTTGGTGTCATCATAGGCATAAAGGTATATATGTACAGTATGCTATTAGCCTATTTGATCTTATCTGAGAAGAGGTGAGCCGCTTTTGAAAGCTGGCATTCGATTGGTTGTCCGAGTACATTCATTATTAATGACAAATTTCAAATTACAGGTATTTTTGTTATGAGGCTTACAATAACCATTTGGCAATAACATAACTCAAATAAAGTTTTACTGGTATATACAGTGTTATGGTGTCACGACTACCGTATCAGTCTAGCTGACCATGGGAAACAGGGATTCTCTTTTATTGCTAGTTGGTGAATGAAACACACAGTAGTCAAATTCTGACCTATTATTAAAAGTTCTGAATATATATACATAAAACAGGTACACAAGGTCAAGATACCATCCTAAATGCAAGTGAGCGGGCGACAGACATAAGGGGGTAGGTAAGTACTTACGTACCAAGTTGACTTAAAACTAGCAAACGTCTTGGATCACCTTACATGCTGTGTGCCCCAGCCCGAGAAGAGAGAGAACTCTTCCTCCCTTCCTACAGACTATAAGGGCTAGGTCTAAGGGGCAGAGTTTAATAGAGCTCCACCCTACATCAACAGGTCACACCGCTCCCTCCTGACTCACGCACACCTAGGCAGCCTAGAACAAGGGAGGCTGCTGCCATTCATTAAAAGATGTTTTGGAGGTACTATGGAGTTGTCATCATGCCTACTCCTCAATAGCAGCTCCAGACTGTCATTCAGACTTTATTTATTGGCAGATGTCCAGCACAGATCATGAAAAAAAAAGAGTCGCTACATAATCCCAGCGTGAAAGTTGCTGGTTAAAGTTGGTTTGTCTCAGGAAGTTCACCCCGTGGTCCACGTGACACCTCCCTTCCTAGAAAAGAAATTTCTGGGAGAAATTTCATGTTACTCATACAATCAAGTCCTCGATGGGGAACTGGCGAGGACGTTGGTTACCCCTTTAATGTGGTGCACTTTCAATGAATATTCCTGTAGATGGAGGGCCCAACGGGTCAACCTTGAGTTTTTGTACTTATATTTGGCCAGGAATTTGAGTCTCCACCCCTGTCCACTACCCTCAGCCTCCACCCCTGTCCACTACTCTCAATCTCCACCCCTGTCCACTACCCTCGATCTCCACCCCTGTCCTCAACCCTCAGCCTCCAACCCTGTCCATTATCCTCAATACCGACCCCTGCCTTCTACCCTCAGCTTTCACCCCTGCCTTCTACCCTCAACCTTCACCCCTGCCTACTCTCAAGCTCCACCCCTTGCCTCCATCTCCAGCCTCCACCCCTGCCTTCTACCCTCAGCCTCCACCCCCGCCTTCTACCCTCAGCCTCCACCCCTGCCTTCTACCCTCAGCCTCCACCCCTGCCATCTACCCACAGCCTCCACTTCTGCCCCTTACCCCCACAGCCTCCACTTCTGCCCCTTACCCCCACAGCCTCCACCCCCCACCCTCTGCCCACAGCCTCCACTTGCACCCTCTGCCCTCAAGCCTCCACCCCTGCTTCAGCCCCAGCCCTAACCTCTGCCTTCAGGCTCCACCCCTGGCCTCTGCCTTCAGCCTTCACCCCTGCCCTCTACTCCCAGCCTCCACTCCTGGCTTCTGTGTTGAGCCTTCACCCACTGGCCTCTGCCCTCAGCCCTTGATGTCTGCCCTCAACTTTCATCCGTTGCCTCTGCCCTCAACCTTCACCCCTGGGCTCTGCCCTCAACCTTCACCCCTGGGCTCTGCCCTCAGCCTCCACCCCTGGCCTCTGCCTTCAGCCTTCACCCCTGCCCTCTACCCCCAACCTTCACCCACGGCCTCTACTCCCACCCTTCACCCCCTGGCCCAGGCCCTCAGCCTCCACCCTAGGCCTCAGCTCTCAGCCTCCACCCTTGGCCTAGGCCCTCAGCTTCCACTCCTGGCTTCTGTTCTCAGCCTTCACTCCCTGGCCTCTGCCCTTGATATCTGCTCTCAACATTCACCCACTGCCTGCAACCTTCAGCCTCCATTCCTTCTTGTCTCTATTACCGTTTTCAATTCAGGTGGCTCAACACAGTAACAACTCTTAAGTGGGCCATACACGCACAGGCGAGCCCGTCCGGTGGCATGAAGAGGCCGGCCTCAGCAAACAATGCTGTGCCCACACACGAGTCAGTCGGCCTCACGTCTCGAGCTCAGTTGCAAGCGAAAAGCTGTGGCGTGAGGGCGGTCATGAACGCTCTGCTGCCCACAGATGACCTGGAGCTGTATGCTATTGGGGCTATTGCCGCAGCCTATACTGCAAATAACAGAAAGATGGAAAAAACGGACCAAATGGGAAAAAGATTGGTTGATGAGGAGTAAATTGTCTCATCTGACTCTGTTGAAAGAACTGCGGCGCATCTTCACTCCCGCACAACTGACGCCTGACGGCCTGCGGTACCACACACACGCTCAGTTTGCCTGAACCCGACCAGAGCCTGACCACGAAAATCTGTTAGCGACAGATCCCTGGGGGTAGGGTTTTTTTTTTTCAAGAATACTCCCCCACTATCCATGCTTGTCATATGAGGCGACTAAAAGGGTTGGCGGAGGGTTAGTGCCCCTCCCAGGAAAACAGCTAACTAAAAAGATGAACAAGAAGTCTCAGACAAGGACTGACCAAAAGTTGACGACCGAGGACTGGACAAAGGACATGGAACGGATCGCGATGTGGAATGTAAGGGGTGCGAATGATGAGGTGAAAGAGAGAGAGATTGTCCAGGTGAGAAAGTGAATGTATGTGAAGTAACTGAAACTAAATGGAGTGTGAGAGAACGGGAGTATGGATGGGGTATATGTGCAGGAGTAGGTGAGAATGAGTGTGTATTGTTGTGAGTAAAAGATGGAAGAAGAACATAAGAGAGTATGGATCAGTTGGCTCAAGGATCGTGTGAATAAGATTGAAAGTTGGAATACAAATGTGGGCGATTGTGTGTGTGTATGCGCCAACGCAAGATCGTACAAGCAGAGTGCGAGAAGAGTTCTGGACAAATGTGGAAGTGTGCATGGAAAAGTTTGGAAGGAATGAGTGTATTTTTGGTTGGTGATATGAATGATAAAGTAGGGAATGTGAAGGTGGATGGAATAGTTGGTGAGTGGGGTGTGCCTGCTGAGATAGATAAGAATGGCAGTGCGTTAGTGGACATGTGTGCAGGGAGGGGGTTGGTGATAGCCAATACCCTCTTCAGGCACAAAATGATCCACAAGTATACATGGCTAGTGATGAGAAGGGTGAGTGGTGAACTAAATGACAGGACGGCAATGATTGATTATGTGTGTATGGATGAAACGATGCGAAGAGGTGTAATGGATACAAGAGCTTGTGAGGTTAGGTTAGGTTAGGTGAGGTGAGGTGAGGTGAGGTTAAGTGAGGTTAGGTTAGGTGAGCTTAGGTTAGGTTAAGTGAGGTTAGGTTAGGTTAGGTTAAGTGAGGTTAGGTTAGGTTAGGTTGGGTGAGGTTAGGTTTGGAAAGGTGAGGTTCGGTAGGTTAGGTGTTGTAAGGTTGGGTGAGGTTAGGTTAGGTGAGGTGAGGTTAGGTTAGGTTATGTGAGATGAGGTTAGGTTAGGTTATGTGAGGTTAGGTTTGGTTAGGTGAGGTTATGTGAAGTTAGATCAGGTTAGGTTAAGTTAGGTTAGGTTAGATTAAATAAGGTTAAGTTAGGTTAGATCAGGTTAGGTTAGGTTAGGTTTGGTGAGGTTAAGTTAGGTTATATGTGGTTACATGAGAGTAGGTTAGGTGAGGTTAGGTTAAGTTAGGTTACTTTAGGCTAGGTTAGGTTACTATAGGTTAGGTGAGGTGAGGTTAGGTTAAGTTACGTGAGGTTAGGTTAGGTTTGGTTAGGTGAGGGTATGTTCGGCTAGGTTAAGTGAGGTTAGTTTAGGTTAGGTGAGGTGAGGTGAGGTTATGTTAGGTTGTGAGGTTAGGTTAGGTTAGATGAGGGTAGGTTAGGTGAGGTTAGTTAGGTTGGGTTACTTTAGGTTAGGTTAGGTTAGGTTAGGTGAGGGTAGGTTAGGTGGGTTAGGTTACTTTAGGTTAGGTGAGGTGAGGTTAGGTTACTATACTGTAGGTTAGGTGAGGTTAGGTTAGGTTAGGGTAAGTTAGGTTACTTTAGGCTAGGTTAGGTTACTTTAGGTTAGGTGAGGTGAGGTTAGGTTACTATACTGTAGGTTAGGTGAGGTGAGGTTAGGTTAGGTTAGGGTAAGTTAGGTGAGGGTAGGTTAGGTTAAGTTAGGTTAGGTTAGGTAAGGTGAGGTGAGGTTAGGTTAAGTGAGGTTAGGTTAGGTGAGTTTTTTTTTTTTTTTTTTTTTTATGTGACCGACTCTGGGCATAGGCTTCACAGCCTGCTTTCAAGGCCCAGTAGTCCTCCTACATACCATACACCTCTACATGTCACCACTTCGGCACTAACACCCACCGTCCATATTGAGTACATGCTAGGGCTGTCTCATACAGGACTGGTGTATTGGTATTAGCGGGGGTATTTTTACGACATGTCGGCGGTGCTTCCGGTAGATCAGTAAAGTCTGATTTTTGTGAAATTCAAATCCTTAAACTGTTCCCTGCCTCAGCGTGATTTGAACCCGGGTCCGTCAGGACTGCAGTCCAACTCTCTACCGATTGAGCCACCGCCTCCAGGTTAAGTTAGGTTAGTTTGGGTTAGGTTAGGTGAGGTTAGGTTTGGAAAAGTTAGTTAAGGTTAGGTTAGGTTAGGTGAGGTTAGGTGTTGTAAGGTTGGGTGATGTTAGGTTGTGTTAGGTTACTTTAGGTTAGGTGAGGTTAATTTAGGTGTTGTAAGGTTGGGTGAGGTTAGGTTAGGTGAAGTTAGGTTGTGTTAGGTTACTTTAGGTTAGGTTTTGTGAGGTTAGGTTAGGTTAGGTTAGATGTGGTTACATGATGGTACGTTAGGTGAGGTGAGGTTACTTTAGGTTAGGTTAGGTTACTATAGATTAGGTGAGGTGAGGTTAGGTTAAGTTATGTGAGGTTAGGTTAGGTTAGGTTAGATGAGGTTAGGTGAGGGTAGGTTAGGTTAGGTTAGATGAGGGTAGGTTAGGTTAGGTGAGGTTATGTTAGATTATGTGAAGTTAGGTTAGGTTAGGTTAGGGTAGATGAGGATAGGTTAGGTTAGTTTAGGTGAGATTAGGTTAGGTGAGGTTAGGTTACTATAGGTTACGTGAGGTTAGGTTAGGTTAGATGAGGTTCGGTGAAGGTAGGTTAGGTTAGTGAGGTGAGGTTAGGTTAGGTTAGGTGACGTGAGGTTAGGTTTGGAAAAGTTAGTTTAGGTGAGGTTAGGTTAGGTGTTGTAAGGTTGGGTGAGGTTAGGTTTTGTTAGGTTACTTTAGGTTATGTGAGGTTAGGTGAGGTGAGGTTAGTTGTAAGGTTGGGTGAGGTTAGGTTAGGTGAGGTTAGGTTTTGTTAGGTTACTTTAGGTTAGGTGAGGTTAGGTTAGGTGAGATGAGGTGAGGTTAGGTTAAGTTAGGTGAGGTTTTGTTAGGTCAAGTTAGGTTAGGTGAGGTCAGGTCAGGTGAGGTTAGGTTAGGTGAGGTCAAGTGAGGTTAGGTTAGATGAGGTTAGGTGAGGGTAGGTTAGGTTAGGTTTCTTTAGGTTAGGTGAGGTTAGGTTACTATAGTTTAGGTGAGTTGAGGTTAGGTTAGGTTAGGTTAGATGAGGGAAGGTTAGGTTAGGTTAATTGAGGTTAGGGTAGGTGATGTGAGGTTAGGTGAGCTTAGGTTAGGTTAAGTGAGGTTAGGTTAGGTTAGGTTAAGTGAGGTTACATTAGGTTAGGTTAGGTTGGGTTGGGTGAGGTTTGGTTTGGAAAGGTGAAGTTCGGTAGGTTAGCTTAGGTTAGGTGAGGTGAAGTTAGGTTAGGTGTTGTAAGGTTGGGTGAGGTTAGGTTAGGTGAGGTGAGGGTAGGTTAGGTTATGTGAGGTTTGATGAAGTTAGATGAGGTTAGGTTAAGTTAGGTTAGGTTAGATTAAATAAGGTTAAGTTAGGTTAGGTGAGGTTAGGTAAGGTTAGGTTTGGTGAGGTTAGGTTAGGTTAGATGTGGTTACATGAGGGTAGGTTAGGTGAGGCTAGGTTAGGTTAGGTTACTTTAGGTTAGGTGAAGTGAGGTTAGGATAGGTTAGATTAGGTGAGGGTAGGTTACTATAGGTTAAGTGAGGTGAGGTGAGGTTAGGAGAGGTTAGGTTAGATGAGGTTATTTGAGGTTAGGTTAGGTTAAGTTAGATTAGGTTAGGTGAGGTGAGGTTAGGTTTGGTTAGGTTAGGTGAGGTTATGTTAGGTTAGGTTAAGTGAGGTTAGGTTAGGTTAAGTGAGGTTAATTTAGGTGAGGTTAGGTTAGGTTAAGTGAGGATAGGTTAGGTTGGGTTGGGTGAGGTTAGGTTTGGAAAGGTGAGGTTCGGTAGGTTAGGTTAGGTCAGGTTAGGTGTTGTAAGGTTGGGTGAGGTTAGGTTAGGTGAGGTGAGGTTAGGGTAGGTTAGGTTAGGTTATGTGAGATGAGGCTAGGTTAGGTTATGTGAGATGAGGTTAGGTTAGGTTATGTGAGATGAGGTTAGGTTAGGTTATGTGAGGTTAGGTTAGGTTAGGTGAAGTTAGATCAGGTTAAGTTAGGTTAGGTTAGATTAAATAAGGTTAAGTTAGGTTAGGTTAGGTTTGGTGAAGTTAAGTTAGGTTAGATGTGGTTACATGAGAGTAGGTTAGGTGAGGTTAGGTTAGGTTACTTTAGGTTAGGTTAGGTTACTATAGGTTAGGTGAGGTTAGGTTAAGTTACATGAGGTTAGGTTAGGTTTGGTTAGATGAGGTTAGTGAGGGTAGGTTCGGTTAGGTTAAATGAGGTTATGTTAGGTGAGGTGAGGTGAGGTTATGTTAGGTTAGGTTAAGTGAGGTTAGGTTAGGTTGGGTTGGGTGAGGTTAGGTTTGGAAAGGTGAGGTTCGGTAGGTTAGGTTAGGTTAGGTGTTGTAAGGTTGGGTGAGGTTAGGTTAGGTTAGGGTAGGTTATGTGAGATGAGGTTAGGTTAGGTTATGTGAGGTTAGGTTAGGTTAGGTGAAGTTAGATCAGGTTAGGTTAAATATGGTTAAGTTAGGTTAGATCAGGTTAGGTTAGGTTTGGTGAGGTTAAGTTAGGTTAGATGTGGTTACATGAGAGTAGGTTAGGTGAGGTTACTTTAAGTTAGGTTAGGTTAGGTTAGGTTACCATAGGTTAGGTGAAGTGAGGTTAGGTTAAGTTATGTGAGGTTAGGTTAGGTTTGGTTAGATGAGGTTAGGTGAGGGTAGGTTCGGTTAGGTTAAGTGAGGTTAGGTTAGGTTAGGTTAGATGAGGGTAGGTTAGGTGAGGTTAGTTAGGTTAGGTTACTTTAGGTTAGTTAGGTTAGGTTACTTTAGGTTAGTGAGGTTAGGTTAGGTTAGATGAGGGTAGGTTAGGTGAGGTTAGGTTACGTTAGGTTACTTTAGGTTAGGTGAGGATAGGTTAGGTTACTATAGGTTAGGTGAGGTGAGGTTAGGTTAGGCTAGGTTAAGTTAGATGAGGTTAGGTGAGGGTAGGTTAAGTTAGGTTAGGTTAGGTGAGGTGAGGTTAGGTTAAGTGAGGTTGGGTTAGGTTTGGTGAGGTTAGGTTAGGTGAGGTTAGGTTTGGTTAGGTTAGGTGAGGTTATGTTAGGTTAGGTGAGTTTTTTTTATGTGACCGACTCTGGGCATAGGCTTCACAGCCTGCTTTCAAGGCCCAGTAGTCCTCCTACATACCATACACCTCTACATGTCACCACTTCGGCACTGACACCCACCGTCCATACTGAATACATGCTAGGGCTGTCTCATACAGGACTGGTGTATTGGTATTAGCGGGGGTATTTTTACGACATGTCGGCGGTGCTTCTGGTAGATCAGTAAAGTCTGATTTTTGTGAAATTCAAATCCTTAAACTGTTCCCTGCCTCAGCGGGATTTGAACCCGGGTCCGTCAGGACTGCAGGCCAACTCTCTACCGATTGAGCCACCGCCTCCAGGTTAAGTTAGGTTAGGTTAGGTGAGGTTAGGTTTGGAAAGGTTAGTTAAGGTTAGGTTAGGTGAGGTTAGATGTATGGTTGGGTGAGGTTAGGTTAGGTTGTGTTAGGTTACTTTAGGTTAGGTGAGGTTAGGTTAGGTTTGGTGAGGTTAGGTTAGGTGTTGTAAGGTTGGGTGAGGTTAGGTTAGGTGATGTTAGGTTGTGTTAGGTTACTTTAAGTTAGGTGAGGTGAGGTTAGGTTAGGTTAGATGTTGTTACATGACGGTACGTTAGGTGAGGTGAGATTAGGTTAGGTTACTTTAGGTTAGGTGAGGTTAGGTTAGGTTAATATAAATTAGGTGAGGTGAGGTTAGGTTAGGTTAGGTGAGGGTAGGGTAGGTTAGGTGAGGTTAGGTTTGGTTAGGTTAGGTGTGGTTAGGTTACTTTAGGTTAGGTGAGATTAGGTTAGGTGAGGTTAGGTTACTATAGGTTAGGTGAGGTGAGGTTAGATGAGGTTCGGTGAGGTTAGGTTAAGTGAGGTTAGGTTAGGTTAGGTGATGTGAGGTTAGGTTAGGTTAAGTGAGGTTAGGTTTGGAAAAGTTAGTTTAGGTTAGGTTAGGTGAGGTTAGGTTAGGTGTTGTAAGGTTGGGTGAGGTGAGGTTAGGTTTTGTTAGGTTACTTTAGCTTATGAGGTTAGGTTAGGTGTTGTAAGGTTGGGTGAGGTTAGGTTTTGTTAGGTTACTTTAGGTTAGGTGAGGTTAAGTTAGGTTAAGTGTTGTAAGGTTGGGTGAGGTTAGGTTAGGTGAGGTTAGGTTTTGTTAGGTTACTTTAGGTTAGGTTAGGTGAGGTTAGGTTTCGAAAAGTTAGTTTAGGTTAGGTTAGGTGAGGTTAGATTAGGTTAGGTGTTGTAAGGTTGGGTGAGGTTAGGTGAAGTTAGGTTTTGTTAGGTTACTTTAGCTTAGGTGAGGTTAGGTTAGGTGAGGTGTTGTAAGGTTGGGTGAGGTTAGGTTAGGTTAGGTTTCTTTAGGTTAGGTGAGGTTAGGTTACTATAGTTTAGGTTTTGTTAGGTTACTTTAGGTTAGGTTAGGTGAGGTTAGGTTAGGTTACTATAGGTTAGGTGAGGTTAGGTTAGATGAGGTTAGGTTAGGTCAGGTTAGGTTAGATGAGGTTAGGTTAGGTCAGGTCAGGTCAGGTGAGGTTAGGTTAGGTGAGGGTAGGTTAGGTTAGGTTTCTTTAGGTTAGGTGAGGTTAGGTTACTATAGTTTAGGTGAATTGAGGTTAGGTTAGGTGAGGTTAGGTTAGGTTAGGTTAAGTGAGGTTAGGTTAGGTGCTGTGAGGTTAGGTGAGCTTAGGTTAGGTTAGGTGAGGCTAGGTTAATTGAGGTTCGGTGAAGTGAGGTTAGGTTAGATTAGATGAAGGGAGGTTAGGTTAGGTTACTTTAGGTTAGGTGAGGTTAGGTTAGGTTACTATAGGTTAGGTTAGGTTAGGAGAGGTTAGTTAGGTTAGGTTAGATGAGGTTATTTGAGGGTAGGTTAGGTTAGGAGAGGTTAGTTAGGTTAGGTTAGATGAGGTTATTTGAGGGTAGGTTAGGTTAGGTGATGTTAGGTTAGGTTACTATAGGTTAGGTTAGGTTAGGAGAGGTTAGTTAGGTTAGGTTAGATGAGGTTATTTGAGGGTAGGTTAGGTTAAGTTAGATTAGGTTAGGTAAGGTGAGGTGAGGTTAGGTTAGGTTAAGTGAGGTTAGGTTAGGTTAGGTTACTTTAGGTTAGGTGAGGTAAGGTGAGTTTAGGTTTTGTGAGGTTAGGTTAGTTTAGATGTGGTTACATGACAGTAGGTGAGGTGAGGTTAGGTTAGGTTACTATAGATTAGGTGAGGTGAGGTTAGGTTAAGTTATGTGAGGTTAGGTTAGATGAGGTTAGGTGAGGGTAGGTTAGGTGAGGTTAGGTTAGATGAGGATAGGTTAGGTTAGGTGAGATTAGGTTAGTGAGGTTAGGTTACTATAGGTTAGGTGAGGTGAAGTTTGGTTAGGTTAGATGAGGTTCGGTGAGGGTAGGTTAGGTTAGGTTAAGTGAGGTTAGGTTAGGTTAGGTGAGGTTAGGTTTGGAAAAGTTAGTTTAGGTTAGGTTAGGTGTAGTAAGGTTGGGTGAGGTTAGGTTAGGTTACTATAGGTTAGGTGAGGTGAGGTTAAGTTAGGTGAGGTTAGGTTAAGTTAGGTGAGGTTTTGTTAGGTTAGGTTAGGTGAGGTCAAGTGAGGTTAGGTTAGATGAGGTTAGGTGAGGGTAAGGTTAGGTTAGGTTACTTTAGGTTAGGTGAGGTTAGGTTACTATAGGTTAGGTGAGGTGAGGTTAGGTTAGGTTAGATGAGGTTCAGTGAGGGTAGGTTAGGTTAGGTTAAGTGAGGTTAGGTTAGGTTAGGTTAAGTGAGGTTTGGTTAGGTGAGGTTAGGTGTTGTAAGGTTGGGTGAGGTTAGGTTACTTTAGGTTATGTGAGGTAAGGTTAGGTTAGGTTAGGTGTTGTAAGGTTGGGTGAGGTTAGGTTAGGTTAGGTGAGGTTTTGTTAGGTCAGGTTAGGTTAGGTGAGGTCAGGTTGGGTGAGGTTAGGTTAGGTTTTGTTAGGTTACTTTAGGTTAGGTGAGGTTAGGTTAAGTTAGGTGAGGTTTTGTTAGGTCAGGTTAGGTTAGGTCATGTCAGGTTAGGTTAGGTGAGGTTAGGTTTGGAAAAGTTAGTTTAGGTTAGGTTAGGTGAGGTTAGATTAGGTTAGGTGTTGTAAGGTTGGGTGAGGTTAGGTTAGGTGAAGTTAGGTTTTGTTAGGTTACTTTAGGTTAGGTTAAGTGTTGTAAGGTTGGGTGAGGTTAGGTTAGGTGAGGTTAGGTTTTGTTAGGTTACTTTAGGTTAGGTTAGGTTAAGTTAGGTGAGGTTTTGTTAGGTCAGGTTAGGTTAGATGAGGTTAGGTTAGGTGAGGTTAGGTTAGGTAAGGTCAAGTGAGGTTAGGTTAGGTGAGGGTAGGTTAGGTTTCTTTAGGTTAGGTGAGGTTAGGTTACTATAGGTGAGTTGAGGTTAGGTTAGGTGAGGTGAGGTTAGGTTAGATGAGGGTAGATTAGGTTAGGTTAAGTGAGGTTAGGTTAGGTTAAGTGAGGTTAGGTGAGCTTAGGTTAGGTTAGATGAGGTAAGGTTAGGTTAGGTTAGATGAGGTTATTTGAGGGTAGGTTGTTAGGTTATTAGATTAGGTTAGGTAAGGTGAGGTTAGTGAGGTTAGGTTGGGTTAGGTTACTTTAGGTTAGGTGAGGTTAGGTTAGGTTTTGTGAGGTTAGGTTAGTTTAGATGTGGTTACATGACGGTAGGTTAGGTGAGGTGAGGTTAGGTTACTTTAGGTTAGGTGAGGTTAGGTTAGGTTACTATAGATTAGGTGAGGTGAGGTTAGGTTAAGTTGTGAGGTTAGGTTGGGTTAGGTGAGGTTATGTGAAGTTAGGTTAGGTTAGATGAGGATAGATTAGGTTAGGTTACTATAGGTTAGGTGAGGTGAGGTTAGGTTAGATGAGGTTCGGTGAGGGTGTGTTAGGTGAGGTTAGATTAGGTTAAGTGAGGTTAGGTTAGGTTGGGTTAGGTTAGATGAGGTGAGGTTTGGAAAAGTTAGTTTAGGTTAGGTGTTGTAAAGTTGGGTGAGGTTAGGTTAGGTGAAGTTATGTTTTGTTAGGTTACTTTAGGTTATGTGAGGTTAGGTTAGGTTACTATAGGTTAGGTGAGGTGAGGTTAGGTTAAGTTAGGTGAGGTTTTGTTAGGTTAGGTAAGGTTAGATGAGGTAGGTTAGGTGAGGTCAGGTCAGGTTAGGTGAGGTCAAGTGAGGTTAGGTTAGGTTAGATGAGGTTAGGTTAGGTTTCTTTAGGTTAGGTGAGGTGAGGTTACTATAGTTTAGGTGAGTTGAGGTTAGGTTAGGTGAGGTTAGGTTAGGTTAAGTGGTTAGGGTAGGTGATGTGAGGTTAGGTGAGCTTAGGTTAGGTTAAGTGAGGTTAGGTTAATGAGGTTACATTAGGTTAGGTTGGGTTGGGTGAGGTTAGGTTTGGAAAGGTGAGGTTCGGTAGGTTAGGTAAGGTGAGGTGAAGTTAGGTTAGGTGTTGTAAGGTTGGGTGAGGTTAGGTTAGGTTAGGGTAGGTTATGTGAGATGAGGTTAGGTTAGGTTATGTGAGATGAGGTTAGGTTAGGTTATGTGAGATGAGGTTAGGTTAGGTTATGTGAGATGAGGTTAGGTTAGGTTATGTGAGATGAGGTTAGGTTGGTTATGTGAGATGAGGTTAGGTTAGGTTATGTGAGATGAGGTTAGGTTAGGTTATGTGAGATGAGGTTAGGTTAGGTTATGTGAGGTTTGGTGAAGTTAGATGAGGTTAGGTTAAGTTAGGTTAGGTTAGATTAAATAAGGTTGTTAGGTTAGGTTAGATTAAATAAGGTTGTTAGGTTAGGTTAGATTAAATAAGGTTAAGTTAGGTTAGGTAAGGTTAGGTTTGGTGAGGTTAGATATGGTTACATGAGGGTAGGTTAGGTGAGGTTAGGTTAGGTTACTTTAGGTTAGGTGAGGTTAGGTTAGGTTACGTGAGGTTAGGTTAGGTTAGGTTAAGTGAGGTTAGGTTAGGTAAGGTGAGGTCAGGTTAGGTTATGTGAGGTTAGGTTAGTTTAGATGAGGGTAGGTTAGGTGAGGTGAGGTTAGGTTACTTTAGGTTAGGTGAGGTTAGGTTAGGTGAAGTTAGGTTAGGTTAGGTTACTTTAGGTTAGGTTATAGGTTAGGTGAGGTGAGGTTAGGTTAGATGAGGTTATTTGAGGGTATGTTAGGTTAGGTTAAGTTAGATTAGTTTAGGTTAGGTAAGGTGAGGTTTGGTTAGGTTAGGTGAGGTTAAGTAAGGTTAGGTTAGGTTGGGTTAGGTGAGGTGAGGTTAGGTTAGGTTTTGAGGTTAGGTTAGATGTGGTTACATGACAGTAGGTTAGGTGAGGTGAGGTTAGGTTAGGTTACTTTGGGTTAGGTGAGGTTAGGTTAGGTTACTATAGATTAGGTAAGGTGAGGTTAGGTTAGGTTACTTTAGGTTAGATGAGGATAGGTTAGGCTAGGTTAGGTTAGGTTAGATGAGGTTCAGTGAGGGTAGGTTAGGTTAGGTTAAGTGAGGTTAGGTTAGGTTAGGTTGTGAGGTGAGGTTAGGTTAGGTTACGTGAGGTTAGGTTTGGAAAAGTTAGTTTAGGTTAGGTTAGGGTAGGTGTAAGGTTGGGTGAGGTTAGGTTAGGTTTTGTTAGGTGAGGTTAGGTTAGGTTAGGTGTTGTAAGGTTGGGTGAGGTTAGGTTTTGTTAGGTTACTTTAGGTGAGGTGAGGTTAGGTTACTATAGGTTAGGTGAGATGAGGTGAGCTTAGGTTAGGTTGTTAGGTGAGGTTTTGTTAGATGAGGTTAGTTAGGTGAGGTCAGGTCAGCTGAGGTTAGGTTAGGTTTCTTTAGGTTAGGTGAGGTTAGGTTACTATAGTTTAGGTGAGTTGAGGTTAGGTTAGGTTGTGAGGTTAGGTTAGGAGAGTTGTGGTTAGGTCTTGTAGTATGTAGGTGAACAGAAACTATAGCAGATGTGTTTTTCTCTCTCTTTATTAGTCACAGAATGATACAAGTGTCTCGCTCTACAACTCTCTCTCTCTTTCTTGAATACTCAGTCTAATCTCCTTAATCAGCCCTGCTCCCCACTTGGATTGGTTTTTAATCAGCAATTTTTTGAGGTGCCATATGGGATTCATACATGTGTAGAAGTAAGTTATAACTTTACCATGCACATCATAGATTTCCATAAAGTAGTATTAATTACATAAAAATATGCCAACAGGGTACATGTGTTTTCCAAAGACTTAAACATCTATACAAGTCATTCTTCTATCGCCTTCCATTACCCTCATTTTTACGTCTGAAAATGCTGACTATCGCACGTCTGGCGCTCATCTTACTCCCACACCACACTTACACTCAAGTGGAATTGGATCTCTATGGGAGAGTGGACTTTCTGACCACTACTTGGTGGTGGCCAGAATCAAGATCCAAGTAAGCTGGAGAAACACAAGACGGGAAGGACGGGAGGAAGTAGTTGCATGGAGAGTGGAAAGGTTACAAGAGGATGAGAAAAAGGCAGAATATAAGAGAGAAGTGGAGGAACGATTGGGTATATATATATATATATATATATATATATATATATATATATATATATATATATACTTGTTATTCACAAAGTTATTCATATTTGAAAAGGCATGTCCCACTGAAATGGGTTAGAAGCACCCTCCAACACACCATTACAATGACTTTTTACTTTTAAGTATTATTATTGCCTATCAATTTTATTCAGCCATGAAGAGATTCCTCTAACTTGAAGTATCTGGATTCCAAATCTGTACCTCTATTCTCACTGACAGAATATCTCCGATAAACATACCTGTGACCTAAAATAAGCCATTTCTACTCAATCCGCTCACCAAATCCTGTGTATCTTTAAGAATCCACATCAAAAACCTTTGTATATAAGCTGGGTACTTGTTTTTCAGAATACAGAACTGTAATTCCTTTCTTGACATACCGGTACTTTCATTCAATACACTTCAGACTAGAAGGATGTTAATATATATTTCATCTTAACACACCACTGTTCATTATTACGCTGTGAGAATGTGCAGTAGTTGTTATGTAATTTGCACTGACACTGATTTCTATATTATCACTTCTTTAAATTATGTACAGTATTAACCTTTAACATAAAAAGATGTATCCTACCACAATTTATTCCAGTTTGCAGCCTTTAATATGATTATTTAATACAGCATTTGATAAGATGATTTTTGCTGGAAACCTCACTTTTTATTCTATCTACCTCAGCCCTGTGACTGATGGAATTAAAAACAACTTCCATCGCCCCATCACTTTCATCTGTTCCCTATTTTAACCTTACAACCACCAAACAATCTTGTTTAGTTCAGGAAGGGCCTCCTAGTGAATGGATTTATCCCTTTGGCCTGGGAGGTCTTGTATGCACTAAATAAAATTATCATAAGAGGTTCTTGGGTTGAAAAAGGTAACTCTGCTGCTTTTTCTTTCATTAGAGTTTCTGCTTTCTTCATCAGCCTTTGATCTGTCATTTTTCAGCCTCTGGACTCTGGGACCCACTGGAGACTGGGAGAGAAGCTGAAAAACAGACTGGGTAGACCTGAAGAGACTTCAAGTTGAGGAGCGCACAGCATCCAGTGGAGGAAAAGCGTGGTACACTCACTAGGGTAATCCTATGACCACCAGCAACTGCAACAAAGGGAAGAAATATAGTACCATGACTGAAAGATACAACAATATAGTACTGTTATTTTCCAAAAATTCCTTAATACAGTGCAAATAGATCATAATGCACCTCACTTATGTTACTTCATGTTTCTCCACTGGTTAAACTGTGTGACAGGGCCAGCCCCAGGCATAAGCAGATAGATAATGATGTAAGCTTCCGAGCCCATGCCTTCTACTGGAATCAAGTCTTACTGTTTGATGCAGTTTTTTCAGTTGCCAGCCGACTGGAAACCCTGTGACAAAAGTATGCAGCAAGCAAAGCAATTCATTATTAATGTTTTGTCTACAGTATATATATATATATATATATATATATATATATATATATATATATATATTTTACTTGCATTTTCTCATGTTCTTTTAATAAGCAATTGTTACACTGCTGCATTTTCTGATGTTGCAGTAGGCCTACTATTATGTCAAACACTGATGCATTTCAGTCCTTTACAAAGATTTGATTCCCATTTAGCTAAATTAAAAATTTATTTCATAGGTACTCTTTTGACACATTTGTGTAAGGCTTACTGAAAAGGCTGTACAAACGCCCAAAGAAGGGATGACCTGATTCCAGTACCTTTCCCTCAGAAAGTGACAACTGCCAACTGTCATAGCCTAGTTTTATTTTCTTTATCGCACACCGGAAAGAACAGTATTTAGGTAAACGACACCAAAAATCAGTATACTGTATCATCAATATCATCATCCGGACCTCCTTTCCCACCCAAAGGCAGGGCGAGGAGTATACTGCATCATCATCCGGACCTCCTTTCCCACCCAAGGGCAGGGTGAGACGTAGCAATGTCCAGACAGCCCAAAATTGCCCAATCCAATGGGCCACGCTTCCATTCACTCATCATTCAAGCCCCCGGAATCCTGGCTATATCGGATACGCCAAAAACATTCACCACGTTCTGTAGCTTCACATATCGTATCTGACAGAGTCAATCCAGACGTTGCCACGTTAAAAAGGGGTGCCAAAAATCCCTGATCATGCACATCTCACAAAATTCATCCAGCCAGCTCGATCTCCTGTCAATTCCCTAGCCTCACCGACTTCCAAACCTCTCTTCCTCACACATTCATCCACCATATCTCTCCACCTTCTCCTTGGCCTACTTCGCCTCCTCCCTCCTTCCAATTCGCTCAGATATACCTTCTTCACAACTCTATTGTTATCCATTCTCTCCACATGACCATACCATCTCAGTACTCTCTCTTCAATTCTGGTGTCCACCGACTTCCTCACTCCGCATCTTTCACGAATCACATTATTTCGTATCCTATCCACCCTCTGTACTCCACATACATTTCTCAGCAGTCCCATCTCCACTACTCTTACTCTTGACTTTTCATTTTCATGCCACACCATAGTCTCACATCCATATGATAAAGTTGGCACTAACACTCCTTCATGTAAGCTTCATGCAGCTGCAACACTCAAGCCTCTGTTTCTTATCAGGGCCTTCATTGCACCAGCTACTTTTCTTCCTTGTGTCACTCTACTTTCAACTTCTTTTGCACATTTTCCCCTCTTTTCTATCACTGTACCCAGGTATTTGAACTCTTTCACCAATGTCAGTCTCTCTCCATTCACTGTTACATTGCATTGGGAGTCAACTTCTCTCTCAATAACCATCACTTTACTCTTTTCTACATTTACTGTCAAGGAACGACGCTTACAGACATCAGCAAAACTCTGCACTAGCCTACCAAGTTCTTGTCCGGTACTTGCAAGCAGTACTGCATCATCAGCATACAACAAATTTGAGATATTCCATCCATCACCAGTGCCATCCCTCTCTCCATTACTCGTGTTTTCACTTCTCTCATCACCCCATCCATATATGCATTGAACAACCATGGGGACATCACACAACCTTGTCACACGCCCACACTGATTGTGAACCATTCACTTAGATGCCCATTAACTCTGACACATGCTTCATTACCATCATAAAAACTCTTGACGGCACCTAACAGCTTACCCTCGACACCGTACATGCGCAAAACTTTCCACAATCCTTCTCTGTCCACTTTGTCATATGCTTTTTCCAGATCCATGAATGCCATAAACACCTTATGGTCCTTCTCACAAGCCTTCTCTACTATCTGTCTCTGCAAATATTTGGTCCACACATCCTCTGCCACTCCTAAAGCCACCCTGTTCATCACTCACTAGGACTTCTGATATCTCTCTTACTTTCTCTATAATAATTCTTCCATATACCTTCCCTACCACACTCAGTAAGCTTGTGCCACGATAATTCTTGCACTCAATTCGTTCACCTTTATTTTTGTACAGGGGTACAATCACAGCCTTTTTCCACTCTGCTGACAGTTTCACTCATCCATGCCTTCTTACATATCTCCAACAAGCACTTCATTCCATTCTCTCCAATACATTTAGGCATCTCTGCATACACCTCCTCAACCCCAGCTGCTTTCCCATTTTTCAGCTGCTTCACAGCACTCTTCACCTGTGCGAGTGTCATGTCTCCTGGCACTGCATTCCTTCTCTGCACACCCCCAAAACCAATCATGTTTACAGCTGCTCTGCTCTCTCTATCCCCATTCATCAAGCTTTCAAAATATTCTTTCCATCTGGTCCTTACTTCATCTCCATGGGTTAATAATCTACCACCTGCATCCTTCACACCATCCCATTTCTTACCCTTTCACTTCTACATTTCCGCACCTCTTTCCAGAATAACTTTCTATTTGTATAAGTGTTGTTAATGTGTATATCTCGCATTACGTGAAAGGATACCACAATATACTGAAGTTAAAGCTCCAGCCATGCAAAACAATATGAAATGCACAACGTATTGCTCAACGGTTTCAGGGTTAAAATGCAAAGAAACTCTCGTAATGCTTGTTTTACATCCTAAATGCCGCATAAAATGAAATGTTGATAAAAGTAATGTCCAAATCATGAGTGTCATCCTATCACAAAAATAAACATCTAAAAGTATATCTTAACCACATTTAAATCCTTATATGGGATGAAATTCAGATGGGAAAACAGAGCCAGAGGTGCAAAACCGCAAGTGCTGTGAATAAACAGTGGAGTAATAAAAGGCAACAAAGAAGGCTATCCACTGAAATTAGTGAAAACATGAAATTATTGGAGAACAAATAAACTCTTTAACCTTAACCTGGCCCAGATTTTTATCATTTTGCAGTTTTCCTCATGTAGTTCAATGAAGGCAAGACAATACCACGGTTCCATAGCATATCCAAGGCACTTTTTTTCCGACTACCTGTAGTATCATAGTTTAGTATTTATATATTTTTATAACTCAGCATTCAAGATGGAAATACAGTATTGCAATTTTAGACCAAGTAAAAAGGGTAGTCATTTCTGCTGATGATTAAATTTAAACATGTAATAAAATCTATTGGGCAGTCTCATGAAAGATGGAAAGGGTGGTGGTCAAACGCAAGAGTGACAATGAAGAGGACTAAAGACTAAGTTGGTGGAAGGGGGGGTGGGGGGGGCAATGAAGGACGTAGAGTTACACCTTCCCTCACTGCATGATCATGACTTACATATGGGCCACTGGGCGGTGCTAAGTCTACTAATACCCTCCAAGCATACATTAGCACTGCAACTGCCCTGCCATTAAACACCCACAGATAGGGTGGCCTCCTGGGGTGCTACACCCAGGTTCGGGCCCCTCTCCAATAGACGGAACGGGGAAATATGGTATAAACACCTAGCTGTGGTTTACAACTTTCTCTTACTAAGGGGGCGCGGTAGATCGGTGGTAGAGCATCGAACTCGTGGCTGGGGGGTCGCAAGTTCGAGCCTCGCCCGGGTCTACTGTTGCCAGGAGGGGTAGCTCCCTCCTGTGACCTAGTGGGGCTATATGGCCTTTGATGCCTAGCTCAAGGAATTCATTTCTCCAATTTCTCTTACTAACCTTCTATAATCCTGGAGTCAAAAGCTTCTTGATTGCCAGTAAAGAGGACATCTGGGAATACATCCATGATGAAAGGCTCAAAACCATCATATGGGTACACAGCTGGCAAAGAGAATACAATAAACAAAGAATGAATACTGCAATACAATACTTTCTCATTAGTGAAACACTTGTGTTCATGTGCAATACTGTACTCATCATCATCATGACTATTTCCACCTAGGGATGGGGTATTCTTGATGTCATCTGATGTTCCCTCAAAGTTATTTACTTAGCCTTTAGCTATTTCGCCTTACATGAACTTGTAAATCATATACAGTAAACCCTCAATATAACGAACCCCAGTATTGCGAATTTCGGATATAACGAACGGACTGATCATGACCGACCTTCCCCGGATTTTGCAAACAAAGGTTGCTAAATGAGGGGCAAGTTCGGGCATCAGCCCACGGTGACAATTGCATCCCTTACTGGCACAGTAAGTGTACTGTAACAGTACCACATTATACTGTATTCTTATTACAGGTATTGTATTTATATGTACAGCTTCATACAGTATTGTCCTTACATGTACAACTTCATAAACCATTGAATTCTCCATATAAAACTTCAGAGTTCCTTTAGGTTAGGTTTGTGCATGCAGGACTGAACGACTCCCCTTATACAGCGAACTGAGCTTGGTAATCCTTGGAAATACCGACCCCTCATATATAACAAACTTTTGGATATAGCGAGCCACCCCTCCCCCCAAAAAATTAGTTCATTATATCGAGAGTTTACTGTAACATAAAATGTTCATACACTTCCATATCATTACTGTGCTTATGTTGCAAAAAAAAAAAAAAAATACTGTACAATGCAACCAATATGAGGGTGTTGTGTTTATGAAGTGAGAAAATAACAAAAAAAGTGTAGTCAAAGTTTCAACCCCTTCAAAAAATTCCTGCAGCTACCATATGATATTATTCAACTTAGGAGTGAACCCAAGTTGTGAAAGGGATATGGAAAGCTGACTCCAACCATTCCATTTTAAAAAACCTATCCTAATACTAATAAAAATCATTTGGAGGTAGAAAAAAAAAAAAAATGCTGAAGGGGTTAAGATCTCATGACCTATGACAAGTAAGAGGACTGTAATTTTCCTCCCAGTCTATAAACAACAAACTCAAAAGCATCATGATGTAGGTAAGTGGAATTTCTTGTGTGAAGACCAAGACATCATTACCATTTCAATTTCTTTTTCCCACCAAAAGATGAGGTGAGGCTAAGTTTAGATACCAATGAAAGAGAATGCATGACAGAGGGAGAAGAAATCAACTGCATGCCCAGTGAAACAAGCCAAACACTCGTTCACTCACAAACCAAGCTTCTGCATTTCTTACTTCAACTCAGTCTTTACAGGCATTATCACATGCACATATTTAGGGGGATACTTTTCTTCACCAATGCACTGCATATTACCTATCAGATTGCCAATCAATTCTAGCAAGTTGTAAAAAAGGGACTGCCAAAACCCTGGCAGTGTTCTTACCCACTTCATCAAACTAGCTTGATCCCCAGTCATTTCCTTAACATCATCAGCCTCCATACAGTACCTCACCTTCTAACAGTCATTTAACCCTTCAAGATTTAAATGACTATTTCGATCATCATTTCAAATCCAACCTCAGAGATTCGGATGACATTTTAATAGTCGTTTTAAGAAACTTTTGTAAAATATTCACCATAAATCGCATTTACGCATCATAACATAAAGGCTTGAGCATGATGTCACAGAATGGTTGCTCTATGTGTGGCGGTACGGCACAGGTGTTCTGACTCATGGCTTTGTTTCTTTATAACTTTATTCTTGGTGAATATTTACAGCACGGTATAAAATTTTTGGTTTTTGCCTAACTTCAACGCATGACTTTGACTTTATTTTCTTTGTTTTCCTTTTATGAACATACTGCGATAAAGTACAACTATTCAGCTTCAAAGTAACACCACTACCAGCATCCTATCATAAAAAGTGTATTTACATTGACTGATCAAAGAAAAACATCGCAAAACGAATGTGGCCGACAAAAATAAAATTGTGCATCTCTTTCCTTTCTCTTTACTGCACAATGAAATGCAAAAATTACCATAATCTATATATCATTGTAATGGCAATTTATTGTATTTTTGCTTGGTTTAAACCAGATTTATATATCTTTACTCATTATTTTTTGACAAATATTTTTCTATGGCAAGGTATAAAATTTTTGCTTTTCGCCTAACTTCAACTCATCATTGACATTTTATTTTCTTTGTTCTCCTTTTTTGAACATTATGATAAAGTACAACTATTCAGCTTTAAAATGACACCAAAACCAACATTCTATCGTGAAAAGTGTATTTACACACAGCGATCAAAGTAAAATATCGGGCCGCGAAGATGTGGGTCAGCGTGAGTGGCTGACTCTGGCACAGACATAATCTGCCCAGCCCAGAAACCTGATAGGGCTAAGATATGTATTGCTTAGTATCCATACCCTTGGCCTACCATGCCTCATTCCACCCTCAAATTCACTCACACTGTGTATCCTGTTCACTGCTCTAGTTACATTCATATTCACCATGTTATCATTATAATCAAAGCATACAGTATTCAACCCGTTGTCAAGAGGCGTCTTTACCCCACATCTTTAACAATGCACATGATATCCTATCCACTTGATGCATTCCACACACACTTCTCAATAACCTGATTTCCACATTTTTACTCAACTTATCATTCTCATGCCATACCAGTCTCACACCCAGTTAATGTGTGCATTAAAAATCTTCATGCAATCCTCTTGGCTGGGAGCCATGATGTACAAAGAAATAAAATCGCTGTGGTGGCACTCTTCCACTTCAGGTCAGCAATGCTTCAAAAAATTTATGCAAACCCTCTATTTGATAGACCTTAATCTTTTTTTTTTTTTAATTGCTAAATCTGCTGTTCCTGAGGTGCCAATCTGTATCAGCAACACTGGGCTAAGACTTATTCTGAAGCGACTGAAAGATTGTGAGTAAGCTCTGCATTAAGAGCCGGAGCATACAGTAACTGTTCCTTCACAAAATAATTGTACTGGCTTTGTTACAGGGTCGTTCGATGATGTCAACCTTTAATGTCAATCTCAGAATTTATCAGAAATATAAAAATTATATATCATTTTGAAGCTTAAACATTGAATTTTATGAATCTGGACAAAAAGATTCTAAATGGTCTACTGAGAGTGAGGCATTAAAAATGTCATACCACATCACTGAAGAAAAGTTCATGCTGAAATTAGTGATTTTCTTGTCATCACTGACCCGAGTATGTATTTGTTTGGAGTACAGTACTGTCATTGGTTTTAATAGTACAGCATCTATTTGAGTTTAACCTACACTACAGTTGTTTAAATATACTTTGCGGTCAGATTGTGGCACGACACTGAAGTGGAAGTACATCAGTTTTTTTTATTTTTTTCAGGAGTTATTTGTGAGACATTTTTTGAACATTTTTCCCATACACAGCTTACAAATTGGAAAACACTAACATAACTTTATATTACAAATAGGCATCCTAGTACCTTACTAATGTAGCCCCATGATATCTTGGAAGAGACTATGGTAAGCTATATGCTCTGTCGCACACGTTACATGCGTAGCATGAAGAATGTTACTGGAAAAAGATGTAACGTTTCTCACACACAACTTTAAACAAGAAATCAATGCAGTTACACTGAAATCAGGAAGGGCTGGGTGGGTTGATGTCATGGATGGCGTTGTTGGATGGGAAATCATGGGTGGGGAACAGTCAGTGACCGTGGTTGCTGGGTAAGATGGGTTGTTGGAATCTGTGGGTTGCCAGGGTGCTTTGCATGGGTGGCTGGGTTGGTAAATGGGTGGGCGCGTGGGTTCAGGGTGGGTAATGTGTTGTGCCATTGTTAGATGAGCTTGGAGGGTGGCATTAGTGGGTGGGCAAGGTGGATGGCCAAGATTGATGTGCTTGGTGGGCCGCACAGGTGGCTGGGACGGGTGAGTGTTGAATGAGTTGAGTGAGAGGATACAGTATGTGGAAGGGTGGATATGTGGCTCCCCACAAGACAAGGCAGGAGTGGGACCTTTAGGGCTAGTAGTCATACAGCTTATCACTCAATTAGATTTTAGTACATCATTTAGAAGACAAACAAATATTTGGAATAAAATTCTATACAGCAGGGTCATTCTACTGAAATCTGCTAAAGCCTCAATATAATTATTTCTCACTGAGCTGAAGGTGGATGTATACTGTATTTGTAATAATACACATAACAGCAGAATAAATTATATGAATGTTACATGCTGCAAGACGTTAGAGAGCGAAGCTTCAGATCTCCGATCCAACCCCCTAACAAACTGGTGGTTTTGTAGGGGTAAGGAGAGAGAGTTGGGGGACTGATGAGTGCGATTAACCTGCCCCCTGGTGGCAGACTACTCTCTCCCCTGCACTGGTTCATCATACAACCAAGATGTTGTCTAAACATTATGAACTGCAGTCACTGAGTCAGTCAGTGCCTGATTAAGGGCATGATTGAAGTTAGGAAGAGGGACAGCAACAGAGTGGGTCATACTCTGTTTCATATCCCTGACAACCCAGACAGAGATGAGACTGCAGAGGACACGGTTGTGCAGGCTTTGCCAACTCCTCACGTATCAAGAATGGTACATACATTCAAAGGGGTGATTATTCCCTCCTTGATCAACAAGTCTATGTTGATGTTAACTGAATATGTTGATGCCACTTTAACAAGAACTGTCTTCTGGTTAGTTAATTTATTCATTCACCATGTAATCCACTGTTGCCCCATGAGATGCATAGAAGCCCAGCATTAAGCAAGATGATCCTGACATTTAAGAAGCAAGTGACCAGCCTCACTCTTATTATGTATGCAGAACCCCAACCACCCCTTGGGTATAAACTTGCACCAGCTCAATCCATTTGGAGTGCCTTAATTGCCTGCTAAACCACTAGGTGCCATAATTTGGTTATATGGTTAGTAAATGGTTTCCTGGTGTACAGGAAACCATTTGGCTTGTGACTCACTGAACAGTAACCCATAGACAGAAGGAAGAGGAAAGAATGAAGGAAGGAAAGACAGAAAAGGAAAGATGGAAAGAAGGAAGGAAGAGAGGACAGGGTTGGCACTCGATAGCAGCACTACATCAAGAGAGTGGATGTTGAGTGCCCCCACCAACCACTTTCTGGTTAGTTTATTGTGTAAATTTCACATCAGTACAAATTTTGTTTATGTTTGTGATACAATTTCTGTAACCATAATAACAGTTGACTGTATAATCATATTTCAATAAAAACTGCACAAGTAACTTACTGAAATTACTTATGCCAACTACAAGAGGAGGTAGCATCACGGTAACGTTCCTTGCGCAACTTTTGAAAATCTATATAACATCCAAATTAAAATAATAAACAATATGACTGTGGTACGATGTAGGGTGAAGTGTTGGTTATATAGCTTGCAAAAACAAGTAGTTTATGTTGCATACTTTTGCAGATATAGCTGAGAGTAGTTCAATAACTTGTCTCAGAATGTAATGTTCCTCATGATGGAATGGCCTTATATAGCATAAAAAACCTGAACTGATAAAAATGCTCGTCTAACATTTTGTTTCTGATGACCAGGTGTGAGGAGAGTATTGTGTTAACCATATGAATAAAGTTTGCATTCTATGCCTTACAGTCCGATATGTGAACATTAATATTTTTTCCTGTTTTTCTTCACTCAGATTTAACAGACAATTGGCATTAACAAGAAACCCTTTCCCCTATCTGTCCATTAAATTGAGGGTTTACCGTATAGACATTTGGGTTACTCTGAATAGTATTTTTTTATACACCAATCAGAAGCACATACAAACAGGAACTCATCATACATAATGTATCAGGTGCTGTGGGAGCAAGATGGCCCCACTCACAGAGACTTGCTAGTGCATCAAGTGGGTCCTCAAGTGTGGAGCAACGGCCTACATCCCTTACATTTTGTCCTGACGTCCCAATGAGTGTTCGTCCCCCTACCACACACTCGTAGGGGTTTGTCACACTCTGAAGTGTTGAGTATCTCCCAGCCTGAAGTGTAATAGAAAACTGTTATGAAATCAGTACTGTACAGTTGTGTATTACTAACTGCACACATTATACAGAAAGAACCAAGATGTTAAAGTAAAATCAACTCTGACAAATTAAATGGATGATGCATACGTGCTCCCTACATGTCAAGTGGGTTGGTGGAGGATTAGTGCCCCTCCCTGTAAAACAAATAACTCAGAGTCCTTGGCCACCCCGTGCGGGATTATGGCGTCTGGCAATAGATAGATAGAATTTACACTACATAGGGAATGAGAATGACCATCAAAAATAGCTGCCATAATAAAGGTTATACCAAGTTCTAGATAAAATAACAGGAACTACAAATAACCAATGTACTAGGCATGCATTTCCAAACAAGTAAGAAGCAATTAGTCAGTCCGTATATATTACACAGATGAATTAACTGCCGATCAACCTGCCCAGTACAGTATTTTTAACTCGTTCAATACAATGATACCTTGTGCAATACACTACTTGTAACCCCTTCAGTATAAATGCATCTTTTTACTATTACTGGCTTTCTTTACTTACCTTCATTTATAAAGGCTCCAACACGCTTGCATGCATTGGCCCTGGTCGCCTAATGGCAGCTCTCCACGCTGCTCAATCATTAGCAGCCTCTCCATTCAGTCCCATATTCCTGAAGTTACATTATGACCTCGTCCCAATCCCCCCACCCTCCCACTTGCAGCCCTACCCTCAACATTCACACCTCTCACCTCTGCACCCAGCTGTCATCCTCTATCCTCTCCAGATGCCCAAACCATCTCAGTCTAACCCTTCACATCATGACACTAATACATTCTGAAGTCCCATCCTTCCTCTCGGCTCAACATTTGCAATCCTAACTCCCCCACGCCTGTCATTCAAGGACGCATTACACATCCATTTAATCATTATCATCTCTGTATGTTTGAGCCTACAAATATGCTCTTCATTTACTATCCAGATCTCATTACTGTACAGCATTACACTTAGAACACATGCTGCATACAAAGAGTCCTTTGCACAGAGGGAATGCACTCTCAATGTCTGGATACGCAACACCTTCCTAAACTTCTTCCAACCACTCCTTACCCTAGCAACAGAGCTAGTTCCAGTTCCCACACCCAAAGTCAGCATTATTTCATAGCTTACCTCCAATACCCTGTACACTGCTAAATATTCTCCATACTGACTTCTGATTTCTCATTCTCTGGTTCCTTTTCATTTATTTCATGGTTTCTGTCCCTTATTTGTGAACATAGGGTCTTATATAGGTGCTGTGCATGTCTGGTAGGGAGTTATTTAGGTGGCTTTCAAAGTTAGGTTGGGCTGGGGTCTATATGTACCTGTCCAGGGGCATTTTTCCCAAGTCCTGGACATGCCTTTGGCTCTATGTTGGATCTTGGAGGGATTACTGTATATCTTACTGCTACTACTACCAATACTATTAGTACAATTTGTTACACATATCTCATGGTCAATATGTATTTGGGAAAAAATATATATATATAAACTGAAATGAAACATTGTAAGGATAAATAATACACTACTCCATGAACGTGCGGATTGAATGGGAAATTCGGTTTGAGGGAGGCGCGGGGATGGGGCGTGGGGAGCAGCTGGGGAGAGGTTGGTAATGAAGGGGTCAATATCCTCACTTTCCACCACTGCCCTTCCTTCATCACTCTTCACACACTGCTCACCTATGATATCCCTGTTTTCTCTCTTCATCTGTTTTGTCACCCTAATACCACATTCGTCTGTCTGGCACTATTCAGACTATCCAGTAAATATCTGAGACTCAAATGCTGCCCTGTATACCTCCTTTCTGGCCCTGCATCATCAGGATTACATTCTAGCCTAAAATGAGTAAATACTCAATGCTAATGCAGATATGCAATTATAACTGGGAAGTTAAGTCTGACAGTCTCAGAGCTGCTTCTAAAGATTATGAAAGAGGATGATGTGTGTCGTAAGAAATGGGTGGACACGGTAAATGAGTTGTGGTGCAAGGGAGTGACAGTATAGTAATGTCTGAGTGGGTTGAGTTTGAAATGCACGATGTAGAGATACTGATGTACAGAAAGGAGACATATATTACACTATACTAAACCTTGGGAAACATGCAACGATGGAGGGGCTGCTGAGGCATCACATGGTTGGCTGGATCAAACTCTCCTGGCATTATATCCACGGGACAAACACTCTGAGGAAAACAAATTACTGTATAGCTGTATGTTATCCCTTAATTGCAAACTTCATGACATCTGAATTTCACGAAGAAAAAGTACTGTATTATGAATTATTTATACGTCTACTGTAAACCTGTGCTGGTATATTAAGAGTAGAGCACTCTGCAGAATAAAGTGCAATACATGGTAAGTTTGCTAAGTGTATTCATCACATATCGAATACTGGTCACAATCTGCTTTCCACTTGTTTGGAAACAAAGCAGACACCCACAGTGGCTGGTCACCAGAGTGCCCGAATATTGATTTAATGTCCATCCATCCATCATTCAATCCTACGTTGCCCCATGAGAAGCGTAGGAGCCCAGGGCTAGGCAAGTTGATCCTGATATTTCAGATGAGAGTAGCCAGCCTCACTCAGCCCTGAGTGGCATTACGTGAGCAATAAACCCCAACCACCCCTTGGATATTAACCTTCACTGGCTCAATCCGACTGGAGTGCCGTAATTACCCCCTAAACCACCAGGTGCCAAAATATGGTACATGGTTACCACCCAGTGTAGTAAATGGTTTCCTGGTGTACAGGAAACCATTCTGCTTGTCACTCAACCAGCTGTCACAAGAAAAAATTGAAATGAATAAAAAACACACAAATTATGTTTACTTAACAATTTTAGATACAGTTTCCTTCTGTGAATAACAGAATATTTTCTCACCAGTTACAGAATTAATATAGGCTCATTTGGGTTCTAATCCCAACAACAAGCTGTGAGTGAAAATTGTTATCCATTTTGCCTCGTAAGCGAAATCTTGCTCACTGTGGGTTAGGTTGGCCAGCAGCACACAAAACTGGCTCGCATGTTAGCCACTTTTGTCCCAGTGTGACGCCACCTTTAAAGTCCATCTGAGGATAATCATTTAAGAAGGTGCAATAGCATGTCCTTTCATGTTCATTACCTGTTGAGGTGTTCTTAATACTATACCGGTAAACAGGACCCTCTTACTCAAAAACCCAGCCACTCCCAAAATATATTTCCAAGTTCACTTCTCACCCTACACTCCAGAAGCCCTCTATGCATGTAGCACTAGATGGAGGTGTTACCTAGCACTACGAATTGGCTGCCCTTCAGAATATGTAAATCACACTGAGTGTGCATTTTAAAGTTGCCCACCTATGCTATGCAAGTGAAGGCTGAATGCAACAGTATATACATACAGACCAACTATCATCAAAGAAAAACCAAGACTTCTATAAAGTACTGAGTAACTTACAGAAATCTGTGTAAGTATATCATCTAGGTCTTTTATCAGCTTCACCTTGTCTGGTTTCTCTCTCTCTCCTTTGGCACTGCTTACTGAGTTACCTGCAGGGATGAATACAATATTTAAAGTTAGCCATCCATCCTTGGTTGATGATTTCTAACATATCTCTGGTTTTGTGCTATTAAAATCCTAAATTTTATTTTTCTAGATAAACAGTAATGGTATGAGGCTGGGAAAAGAATTTAAAATTACAAGTTTCCCACTTCAATTTCATTATGTTAATACAATATTTCAAAATACTACTGAGTGCAAAAGAAATACTTCCTCTACACAACCACATATTGGCTCATACTCATCCTTTACACAGTCGTATATTGGCTCATACTTATCCTCAACACAACCGTATATTGGCTCATACTTATCCTTTACACAGCTGTATACTGGCGCATACTCATCTTCGACACAACTGTGTATTGGCTCATACTCATCCTCTACATAACCGTATACTGGCTCATACTCTGTCATACACACCACAAAGTTGCTATCACCTGCTTCTGCCTGACATCTACAGTTTTGCTTTATGCTCATTACCTCTTGACAATTTCAACTTAGAAAGGACTTTCATTAGTAAATGAGTTTTCTGTCTAACTTCTCTAGTTCTATAAGTATCTCCAGCCAGAATAAAATGATATGAATAAAGCTTTTATCACTTTCCTGTCTATTATATCTCTATACATATATGGCTTTCATCATCATAACATTAAAGTTGATGGGGGAGGGGGACCATATTTCTTTTAACCCCTTAAACGCGGCGAAGTCACCCCCCCCCCGAGTGGCAGGGTTGTATCGCGGTCTGAGTACCTGTAGGAAAATATTTGCCAAAAATCAGAGATTAACCCTAGAACATTATACTTGGTATGGCAGATAGTACTTACATTCAGCTTTCTCCAGAGACAGGTGTTGAGCCTTCGTGGACTACCCAAGGACTTGTGGAGACTTGCAAAGTTGGGTAACCAAATCTTCACTTTCACACCTCCAGCAACCTGGTTTCCCCTCTACCACAGCCTCATTCTGTCACAGTAAACTTTATACTACAACGTAAAGGTAGTTTGGAATCCGTATTTGTACAATAAGCACTGAAAATAAGGCTAAAATCAACAGAGCGTATGGCCGACATGCACCGCAGCAGCGGTCTTCCGGTCACTCAACAAATATTTCCATTTTCACAGCTAAAAACATGTATACTACATTATTTTCAATCATATTACTTCCCAAAAGATCACCACGGCGTGCTTTTTATTCTGCCTTACGCCCACCACTTTATTCTCGTTCTTGTCGGCCGCTTGCACTGACTCAGAAGAGCTAGAACTCGCCATAATGTCACTTTGAAAGCCTGCGGTAAACTGACGCTAAACAGGGGCAAACCGTGAGAAAAAAAGCTAGTGTTACAACTGGGGAAACAAGCGTTTCCTATTAGCATAAACTGCTTGTGAGAGGAGAGCGCAGATTTACAGTTCTGAGCACTCAGAGCGCTGCCATGTATCACAGCCAGGCTGGCCGGGCCGTGGGGGGGGGGGGGAACGCAATACTTGGCAACAACTGAGGTCAGTAGTACAAAGGTAAAGTATGCTAATTGTAGCTAAAGGGTGGTGGTACTGATAGACAATACTAGCTGGAGCCTGCTTGCCCGCGGTTATTCAAAATTTACTAGAATCGCAAATGCGACGATCCGCCGTTATGTCCTTTTCGCCGAGCGTCGCAAACGAGACGATCCGCGTTTAAGGGGTTAAGGTTTGTGTAGAGAAACTGGTGTCAGTCTTGGGGTTTGGGGAACACATTGACTATCAAATAATGATTCTTGTGGTACCAGTTACATGAATTTTCCTATTGTGCAGAAAATTCTCCACACATATTAACCATGTAAAGCAAGGGGTTCCCATAATTAGGGGAACACACTGGCTACAAAATAATGATTTTCATGGTACCAGTTACATGAATTTTCCTGCTAAAGAATAATCTATATATATATTAACCATGTACAGCAAGGAGTTACCATAATTCACTATAGTAGATGCTAGAACTTAAAATGCTGTCCTACATTTGCTGTCAGTACAGCATTCTGAACCACTTACTGTACAGGGAGTCCCCAATAAACGAAAGGGTTACATACCTTTAAAATATTTCGTATATTGATTTTTCGTATACTGAAGTATTTTTCCCCATAAGAAGCATAAGAAAATAAGGAGATGCATTCCAGGGCTTTACTGATCTACCAGAAGACCCACCGACATGTAAAAACACCCCCGCTAATACCAATACACAAGTCCTGTATGAGACAGCCCTAGCATGTATTCAATATGGACGGTGGGTGTTAGTGCCGAAGTGGTGACATGTAGAGGTGTATGGTATGTAGGAGGACTACTGGGGCTTGGGAGCAGGTTGTGAAGCCAATGCCCAGAGTCAGACAAATAAAGAGTCCCCCCAAAACTGTCAACTAACTACTCTGTACTGTACTAGGCTGGTTGTAAGCTCTTAAATCTAGAGCATAAATGTTAATAAAAGCTAAATGAACTTTAGGCAGTTGTTTAACAAATTACAGAGGGGAAAAAAAAAAAAAAAAAAAAAAAAAAAATACTGTACAGTATACTGTATACAGGTGAGGACCAACCTCACTCATGTCCTGGCCTTCCTCGTGCCTCAATAATTTCGAGCTTGCGCTCCAGCGTCTGGGTACGGTGTTGCTTCTTCTTGAAAGGCACCACAGATGATGATGATGAAGCTGAAGGATGCTTGGGTGGCATGATGCAAGATGCGAAAGATTCTCAGAGTACAGAAGGCACACACTACACAGCTGGGAAGTGAGAATAGACTGGGACAAAGTGGAGGTAGTTGCTTGCCTTCCCATACACGATAGTGGCGCTGTGGTCGGTCATGCGCCAAATTTGAATCATTTTCAAGTAGTGCTTTTCGTGCCAACGAAGCATATACCTTTCGTATAGGGGACTTTCCTGTATTTTTCCCTTTCGTACCTTCGAATTTTCGTATATTGGGACATCTTATACCGGGGACTCCCAGTACCTATCATCTAGCATACAAACTGATAAAATGCTGTCCTACATTCTCAGTAAGTACAGCACTCTGAGACACTGATCACAGCTACCATCTACTATATAATTATTCTGATATGAAATAATCAAAGTACAAAAAATATGACTAACCAGCTATAATAACTCTGCAGATCCTTGATATTGCCTCTTGTTCTTCTGAATGTCCCAGATACCCAGACACACAGTCCACCAACAGCTCTAGAGGAAGTAGGTTGTCCACACACGAACTCAGCTCTAGGCCTGAGACTATCAGTACAAACCTACCAGAAGAAATTCATACTGATATAAATTACATAACTACAGCATCAGTAACTCATATGTCTGAAAGAGTATGTAAATAGTTTTACACACTTCACTGTGAGATTGACTGTTCTGACTCCCATGACACAATCTATTCAACATCTGAAGAAACTGTCAGTATACACATAACAGGAATGCCACAATAATGAATTCTCTACTTCAGTCTGAAAAAAACCTAAATAATTCTTTTTTCAACTTACGAATACCTCTGCACTAGGGACACTCTCAGTGTTATAACTTGGGGTGGAAATGAACACCAATAGTTGGAAAAGGAAATTAACAATCCTAAATTTACTCACAATACAGTTCTTTTAAGTACAAACTGTAAAAGGATAAGCAACAGGAATTTAAGATGAACCGTACTGTACTGGGAGTCTGAATGTAAACCAGATGATGATGATGATGGATGATGATCAAACTGACAGTGATGCTGATGATGATGATACTAATACTTTTACCACAATGCAGTACCTAAACAGAATGAAAACAGAGTACTGTACAGCAAACTTGCTCATATCCAAACTGATTCAGTCATGGCCTGTTTGGGTACTTGGGGTCTCTGGATAATGACAACAAAAACAACAATAATAATCTGTTTATCTATCTATAGTCAGACACCATAATCATGTGAGGGGTGGCTGCTTGACTTTCAGTTAGTTGTTTTATGGGGAGGGCACTAACTCTTCGCCAACCCACTTCCTGACTCGCAGTAGGGAACATGTATGGGTTGGTTATATGGATACAACCAAATGTTGTAAATGGTTTCCTGTCTTACAGGACACCATTAGGCTTGTCAATAAAAGTAATGCCACCTGAAAAAGAAAGAAGAGCAATAAAAAGCAACAGGAAAAATTAGAGAAATAGGAAGAGAGGAGGGCAGACAGAAAAAGAATGACAAAGGTGAAGGAAAAAGTAGGCAGCACTATATCACATGAGTGGATGATGTAGTGCTGCCTACTTCTTCCTTCACCTTTATCGTTCTTTTTCTGTCTGCCCTCCTCTAATGTAATAATATTTAATAATAAAAATAGTAACAATAATAATAATAATAATATCAACAACAACACAGTAATAATAATAATAATCATCATCATCCGGACCTACCCAGCCACACGCGGTGGTGCCTCGGGGCTATCCCCACCCAGCCGGCCGGATTTTTTTTTGTGAAACCATAATTTTAAATGGACACTAGAATTCTATTCAGATAATGGGAAAAAATGTTCAATAAATGGTTTAATACAGCCAGATCAAAGCGTATGGATAATGAATGGTCCGGGTATTGGTCGTCCTCATAAATGAGAAATTACAGTACCTGTACTGCCATACTGTCAGCAAGTGTACACTTGGTGTATTTCTGCCCTTTCCTGTACTCCCATTTCTCCTTTGGCTGTGTCCATGTTTTGAAGGGGAATTATCTGACGGCGAATTGACTTGACGGTGAATTGTCTCTCTGAGTTAACAACAGTACCCAAACAGTATAAGTACTAGCATAGTTAAGTCAACACCTTTGAGACGTAACTGGTAACCAGGCTGAGGCAGTGGCCTCATATTCCAAGACAGTAAGTTAATAACCCACTACAGGGTGAATGGTCTAGCTACAGAGGTGAGTACTACAGCTAAGGTCCTCATGACATCTGACCCCAGCTTAACCTTATTTAGTTGCAGCATGCATGAATACATGCATGCATGCACACACAGACACAGCCACAGCCACACACTCACACACAAATACTATACTATGACCATGGCAGACATCAGCTTCTGAAAGGGATCAATATATATTAACTCATACTGATTGGATATTTCTTCATCCGTGAATGACATTTTCTCCAGAAGGATCAATTTGCTCCTGGAACATTTGCTATGCAACAAACTACTTCAACAACTGTGCAATATAAAGACACCCTTTACTATCATTCTAAACAAAATATTTACCTATCTTCTACAACCTCCCTCCTCACAGGATCAGGTAGGCCTGCAAAACACATCTCCTCCACGTAAAACTTACTGCCCTCACCCTCCTTCCCTAATACTGCACACACCAAACCTGTAAGTGGTAAAAGTAACAATCAGCCATCACAGCAAGATGATAATGAAATGAGAAGCTGTATGCATGCATCAACAGACTACTGAGGAATTCACTACTACTGGGGGGAAGAGGGGGGGGATATTGTTACTTTTTGTATCATATCATTTATAATGGCACCAACATGTTTCCAAGCACTGGCCTTGGTCACCTAATGGCAGCTCCCCACAGTGCTCTATTTCTGGCAGCCTCCCTGTTCACACCCTTATCTCTGAGGTCACATCCTATGACCTTGACCCAGGTCATTTTTGGTCTGCTTCTCACAACCCAATCCCTGAGGTTCACACTTCTCACTTTCTGCACCCAACTGTCAATCTCCATCCTCTCCACATGCCCAAACCACCTCAATCTACCTCCCCATCACAAAACCAATACATTCCAGTCCCACCCTTCCTCTCAACTATCTATCTATCTATCTATTATCCAATCCTACATTGCCCCATGAGAAGCGTAGGAGCCCGGGGCTAGGCAGTTGGTCCCGACACTTAAGATGAGAGTGACCAGCCTGAGTGGCATTACATGAGCAATCAACCCCAACCACCCCTTGGATATAAACCTTCACCGGCTCAATCCAACTGGAGCGCAATAATTACCCACTAAACCACCAGGCGACAAAATTTGGTTATATGGTTACCACCCAGCGCAGTAAATGGTTTCCTGGTGTACAGGAAACCATTTGGCTTGTCACTCAGTGCAGAGTCACCCACAGGCAGAAGGAAGAGGAATGAATGAAAGAAAGACAGAAAAAGGAGTGTAAAGTTACCCATTGGCAGAAGGACAAGCAAAGAATGAAGGAAAGAAAAACAGAAGAGGATGGATGGAAAGAAGGATGGAGGAGAGGAAAGGGCAGACACCCAACAGCAGCACTACATCGAGTGAGTGGATGGTGAGCACCCCCACCTACCACACTACACCTATTGCCAGGACCAAATTTACTGTGAGCATAGAGATTAGACCAAAATGATGCTTCTTCTACTTCTTCGTTTTCAAAGATATCAAACATCCTATCTTATACTAGGCTTTGAAAAAATATTCAGAAAATTCTAAATGAATACAGGTATTATGAAGAATATTCTTACCTGTGACTAGTTTGGGTATATCAATGTTTCCTACCAGCTGGATTCTCTGAACTTCATCCTCCAGAATTATTTCATCACCTCTGCTGACATACTTTTCGGCTACTGGCTGAGGCATCAACTGATGCTGCAAAATAAGAAAAGTGGGGAACTTATGTACACAGTTTGCCTGCTATGAACCTACTGTAATAAACTTTTAAAGTCATTCACTTTTGTTTTATTTATTTATTTACAGAGAGATTCTGCAAACAGAGATGCTTAGAAACAAAAGAATGACAGATGAATACCAATAAAACTTGCTGGATTAGTTACTCTGAATCTGAAGCAAATGGATCTGGAACACTTACTCAGTGTATATGATGATGACAATGCTTGGTTGAAAAACAACTGGATAAGATGATGATTATGTGGTAGGTTGGGGTGCTCACCATCCACTCACTCAATGTAGTGTTGCTGTCGGGTGTCTGCCCTTTCCTCTCCTCCATCCTTCTTTCCTTCCATCCTCTTCTGTCTTCCTTACCTTCATTCTTTCCTTGTCCTTCTGCCTACGGGTGACTTTACACTCCCTTTTCTGTCTTTCTTTCCTTCATTCTTTCCTCTTGCTTCTGCCTGTGGGTGACTCTACACTGAGTGACAAGCCAAATGGTTTCCTGTACACCAGGAAGCCATTTACTATACTGGGTGGTAACCATATAACCAAATTTTGGCACCTGGTGGTTTAGTGGGTAATTATTGCGCTCCAATCGGATTGAGCTGGTGAAGGTTTATATCCAACGGGTGGCTGGGGTTGACTGTTCATGTAATGCCACTCAAGGAGAGTGAGGCTGGTCACTCTCATCTTAAATGTCAGGACCAACTTGCCTAGCCCCGGGTTCCTACGCTCCTCTGTGAAGCGACATAGGATTGGATGATGATGATGATTAGTCCACTTCACTGAGCATGATATTAACATTTTTCCCATATTAATGTTTGCCCATTCTCTGTTCCTAGCATTTACCTTAAGTGGTTCTTGTTGGAAATAAGGGTGGAATGATGTTATGGTAATGTGGAAAAATCAGGGCCTGGGAGAATGACCCTTAAGCCCTAGTGATAAAAATCATTATGTACCCCTGACTCACCCATTACCTGTACTGCAGTACCCTCCCTTCATCCATCTTCCCCTTGAACCAGAAACATTAACTTTTACGATACACAGTACACCCTTCATAAGTCGAAGTATGAGGGGCTCTAGGGAAGAGCCTCAGGGGCTCTTAGCAGCCAAAGGGTTAAAGAGTAATTAATTAAGGTGCTCCAGTTGGACTGAGCCGGTGCAGATTTATATCCATAGGGTGGCTGGGGTTTATTGCTCACGTTATGACACTCAGCGATGAGTGAGGCTGGTCACTCATCTTAAATGTCAGGACCAACTTGCCTGGCTCAGAGCTCCTACACTCCTCATGGGGCAACACAGGATTGGATGGATGGATGGATGTGTTTTTTTTTTTTTTTTTTTTTTTTTGTGTGGGGGGGGGGGGGGGAGTAAAAAAATATATATATATATATACTTTGCCTTCAATAGCATGCGTTCAACTGGATGAAATTTCTTCCAACCAAGTACCATCAGTTGTTCATCTCAGTTTCTGCACATTCTCTCACCTAAAAACATAACCCTTGCCACCCAGACACCATTTCCAGTGGCCTTGATGATCTGTTAACAGTGCTCTCTCTCTCTCTCTCACACACACACACAAGGAGTGAAGGAAGAGATATGAGCTTTTAGACTGATTGAAAGCCCTCAACAATAATAAGGTGTAGAGGATGCCAGGGGCTGGTGTGTCATTGGCAGTGATAAGCCTCTCTAACATCATAGTAAAAAGTACTGCATACAGTGGGTGGAACGAAAAAATGAAAAAATGGATTATGTAATACTTCCTACAAGTTTGTCATTTGTCCCACATATTTTGCATGTAAAACTTGGCATTCTAAAACCAACATTTTCTGCCCTCTACCATCTATCTATCTATTGCCAGATGCCTTAATCCCGTAAGGGATGGCCACAAACAAATAGCCTCCATGTTGCCCTGTCCCCCGCCATTTCACTGCCCTGCCCCCAGCTCACACCCTCCTCTCTCATATACCTCTCCACTCCATCCCTCCATCTCATCCTCCCCCTCCCCCTCCCTCTCCCCCCCTCCACCTCACTCACATACACTCTCCTCATTAGTCTCTCACTCTCCATCCTCTCCACATGGCCAAACCACCTCAATGTGTTTCTCCTAACGCTTCGTATCACATCAACATCCACACCACAACGCTCCTCCACTTCCTCATTTCTCAGTCTATCTCTCCATGTGACTCCACATACTCCTCTCAACTCATTTCCACTGCCCTTACTCTTGAATTCTGTCCCTCAAGCAATGTCCAAGCTTCACTTCCATATGTTAGCATTGGTATCACAACACTGTCATGTAGTAACTTTTTCACTTCCATGCTCACTTCCCTGTTTCTTATCAATGCTTTCAAGGAACCAGCAACCTATCTACCTTGCTGTACCCTTTCAAGCACTTCACCCTCTAAACTTCCATCCTTACTCATCACACTACCCAAGTACTTAAACACACTCACATTTTCCATTTCCTCCTCATCCAACATCACTGTACATTCACTGACTTCACTTCTCTCAAAGACCATAACTTAATCTTCCCTACATTCACCTTTAGATTCCGTTTCTTACACACTCTCCCAAACTCATCCACCAAGCCTTGCAGCTCCCCTTCGTCTTCACTTAACAACATAGTATCATCTGCAAACAACAGTACAGGGAGTTTCCAAACACTGCCCTCTCTCACTAGGGCCCTTCCAGCATCATCTGCCCTACCTTGTATCTCTTTTATAAACCCATCAATATACAGACTGAACAACCATGGAGACATAACACATTCCTGTTTCAATCCAACCTTCAAAAAGAAAAATTCACTCAGTTCACCATCCACACGAACTGCAGCCTTAGCACCCTCCTACATACTCATCACAGCCGTCAACAACTTCCCATCTACTCCATATATTCTTAATACCTTCCACAATCCTTGTCTATCCACCCTGTCATATGCTTTCTCCAAATCCATGAAAATCGCATACAACTTCTTTCCCTTCTCTAGAAACTTTTCCACTAAAGATCTAAGAATGAATATCTGATCTACACAACCTCTTCCCTTCCTAAAACCCTCCAGTTCTTCTCCAACTAATTCCTCTGTTATTTCCCTAACTCTGTCAATAAGTATCCTACCATATAATTTCCCTATTACACTAAGAAGGCAAATACCCCTATGATTACAACACACTTCTTTTTCCCCTTTTCCTTTGTACAGGGGAATAATTTTACCTGCCTTCCAAACCTCCAGGACTCTACCTTCCTCCCAGGCCAATCTGCACCTCTTCCACATCCATTCTACTACTATCTCTCCCCCATGCTTCAGCATTTCACCACACTCCACCAATTCCTGGGGCTTTCCTCATTTTAACTTCCTTCATTGCTTCCACAATTTACATCCTACTGATTTCTTCCTCTCTTCCCACATCCCTCCTTCTCCCAGCCACTTATACTTGCATTACCTTCATTCTCTATGTTCAACAATTCATTGAAGTGTTCTCTCCATCAGGTCACTTTTTCTCCCTTCTCCACTAGTAACCCACCATTTTTATCTTTCACGCCCCAACTAACTTCTTTGGTACCCTGTCTAACTCTCTTTACCTCTTTCCAGAAAATTTTCTTACATTTCCTCCACTTTACATTCAAATTCCTTCCAAATTCCTCATCCACTCTCTTCTTTCTCTCACTAATCTTTTCACCTCTCTCTTCCTCTCTACATATAACTCTCTCTTCCGTCTCTCAACTTCTTCCATGCCCCTATTTCTCATCCACTCATTATATGCTTTCTTCTTTTGTGCCACAGCCTCTCTCACCTCTTCAGTCCACCATGCTGTTCTCTGAATCCCCTTTTGTCTTCTCTTCAGCCCACACACCACCTCACATGCTGCACAGATTTCTTCCGTGAATATCTTACACACACCTTCCACATCCCCCACCTGCTCCAATCTATACTTACCCAATCGCTCCTCCACTTCCCTCTTATTTTCTGTCTTTTTTCCATCCTCTTCTAATTTTTCTACCCTCCTTTTAAGAACTACTTCCTCCTGTCCTTCCCTTCTTCTATTTCTCCATTTTGTTTGGACACTGATTTTGACCACCACCAAGTGGTGTTCTGAAAGTCCACTCCTCCAACCTCTATATACTCCTGCATCCATCACACACCTTCTCATCCTTTCATCCACACACACACAATCAATCATTGCCTTCCATTCATTCAATTCACCATCCACCCTTCTCATCACTCGCCATGTATACCTGTGGATCATTTCGTGCCTGAAGAGGGAATTAGCTATCACCAACCCCCTCCCGGCACAGATGTCCACTAAGGCACTGCCATTCTCATCCACCTCTGCAGGCACACCCCACTCGCCAACTACTCCATCCACCTTCACATTCCCTACTTTTCCATTCATATCTCCAATCAAGAATAATCCCTCATTCTTTTCAAACTTTTCCATGCACGCTTCCACATTTGTCCAGAACTCTTCTCTCACTCTGCTTACACGATCCTGCATTGGCGCATACACACACATAATCACCCACATTTGTAGTCCAACTTTCACTCTTACCCACACAATCCTTGTGCCAACTGATCCATACTCTCTTATGTTTTTCTTCCATCTGTTACTCACAACAATACACACTTCTTTTGCCCTCTCATTTTCACCTACTCCTGCACATATACTCCATCCATTCTCCTATTCTTTCACACTCTCACCTCTCCATTTAGTTTCCGTTAATCCACATACATCCACTTTCACGCCCTCAAGCACTTGTACAATCGCTCTCTCTTTCACCTCATCATTCGCACCCCTTACATTCCATGTAGCTATCCGTATCAAGTCCTTAGTTCGGTCCTTAGTCGTCATCTTTTGGTCAGACCTGGCCCGAGGCTTCATGTTCGTATTTTTAGTTAGTTGTTTTCCAGGGAGGGGCACTAACCCTCCACGAACCCATTTGTTTTCACATAGGGAACAAGTGTTGGTTGGTCATAAGGTTACCACCCAGTGTTATCAATGATTTCCTGGTTTACAGGCCCTCAGGCATAGAAGCAAAAATCATTCCATGGAAAATCAAATAAATAGGTGGTAGGTGGTGGCAACCATCATCCACTCACTTGATGTGGTGCTGCCTATTTCTTCCTTAACCTTTATTATTCTTTTTCTGTCTGCCCTCCTCTCTTCCTGTTTTTTTCATCTTCCTGTCACTTTTTATTGCTCTTCTTTCCTTTTCAGGTGGCTTTACAGTGAGTGACAAGCCTAATGGTTTCCTGTAAGTTAGGAAACCATTTACAGTGCTGGGTGGTAACCATAAAACCAATCCATATGTGTTCCCTGTGTCAACAAATGGGGTGGCAGAGGGTTAGTGCCCCTCCATTTACAACAACTAACTCTAGCTACCCCTTACAGGATTATGGTGTCTAGCTATAGATAGACATGATAAGACTACCTGAGGGTCTCCCAGTCAGCAGCTCCGAAGTGCCACAGCCACCGCTTCTTGAGAGAGGTCCATAGGCCTAACTGGAGCAATAAGACAGGGTATGGTGATAAGGTTGTGACTGAAGGAGCCCAACTGAGAGAAATGATTAACAGAGTAAGCAGATGGGTTAGTTGTATGAGCAGTCAAGTATGTTGGACTCATTCCAAGGCAGTCAGCAATATGGGTAGGATCCTGTAGAAACTGCTCTAAGCCATTAAGGATACAAAAGATGTAGGCTCATTCACCAAGTGGATCAGCAAATGGAGGGGAGAGCCAGAGGTGATGAAGAATACTAAAATTACCTAGAATGGAGATTCCAGAGTAGTCAAAGAACAAGCCTAATAGTCATGATCATGATCACTTAAAATTACACACACACACACACACACACACACACACACACACACTCTTTATGAATACTGATGAATGTGGTGCCATTTTTGTCATTTATAGTAAAAACATCAAACTTACCTCTTCAGAGATTTCCTTAAGAATAGAAGGTTTCAGATCTTGCCGCTTGAACAATGTGCCAACAATACAGCAATGGCCTGTATCCTCACCAAGTTCATGTAGTCTCTTCATATTCAGATTGCTACCTGAAAGATGCAAGAATAGTATGTTAAAACTACTTAAAAATTATTTGGCAAAGTATTGAGCACTGTATGTATGAAGCATTAGCAACTGCCAGCAATCATAACATTAGATCTGTAGGTGACTGGGGTTCATACATTTTTTTTAAACTATGGATAGTCATGATCATGATCACAATCATCCTGATCTTATTTCTCATCAAAGGATGAAGGGAAAGCTTAAAAAAGGAAGAACTACAGTAGACCCTTGCTTTAATGGGCCCCGACAGACCAGATATTGGATTTAATGGACACTACAAAGAACACTGGACAATCCCTCGGCTATATCAAATAATGTCTGTTAATTGGGGCACATCACACTGTCCTTCTAGATGCCTCTGGGCCCACAAGACAGTTGTCTGTTACAGCGGGTTCATCAAGCAGCAGTTACAGACCACTCCCTGCATGCGTGGTGATTCAGAAAGGAGCAACCATCATTGGGGGCAGTTTTTCCAACCCAATTTGGCTCAGCTGGAGGTGTGGGTGGGAATAGGTGGTGAGCTAGGCTAGTTTGGGGCTACTTCCGGTAGGCCTGAGCAAGACTGGAGTCTGTGGAAACACTGTACCACAAGAGGTCGGCCTAGTTCTTGCTATGTTTTTCGTTGTGTTAAGGCGCGTATGCATCCCATGTCTCGAGTTTGCCAAGCGTTTTCCCCCCGTGTGATTGTGAAAAATGACTTGGAGTAAGTAATTTCCCAGCCCTTCCTCTTCCGAAAAAGCAAAAAGGAGAATTATAACCACTGCAAAAAAGATGGAGGTGACTGAGGCCTACATCAAAGGCATGGGCAGGGACGACCTCACACACATGTATGACCTTTCATGATATCCTTAAGAATAAAGATAAAACAAAGGAAGTAATGAAGAAAACAGAAGGCAGGAGCAAGGGGAAGGATGTGTTCAGGACCAGGAACTGACCAGCAATAAACTCAACAAATCTGTGTACTGTATAAGTGGTACACGCAGGAGCACTGGGGCTTGTTACACCTTGGAATTAGATTTCAAGTGTATTTATGGCTGACTGTGGAAGGTTCAGGAGGTGCCATGGCATTGTTAATAAGGCCATAGCTGAATTGATGCTCAGCACTGACACTGATGCTGTGGAGCCATCCATCCAGCATCTTTGAAAGCTGAGGAGGGAAGAGGGCCTTTATGAGTTTCAAATTTACAATGAAGATGAGACTGAGCTCTTCTGGCATGATCTTCCTCAAAACACTCATGCTTCCAAAGATGTTGGCAGCACTCCAGGACACAAAACAAAGAAGGGGTCTCTCTCTCCATTCTGGCCTGTGCCAGTGCTGATGACTCTCATCACCTACAGCCTGTCATAGTAGGTAAAAGCAAGTGACCCAGATTGCTCAAGGACATTATGGCCAAGCTTCCTGTGGAATGCCATGGTAACAAGTTTGCCTGGTTCACCCAGGAGATCACTGATGACTGGTTCCGACAGCTTCGACCCTTTCATGAGGCAGCACCAAAAAAGATATGACGTCACTCCTGACGAAATGAAGGGAGTGCTGCTGTTGGACAATGCACTAGCCCATCTTTCCTCCAGCAAACTCTGCAGCAAGGATGAACAAATCAAGGCCTTATTCCTGCCAACCAACATCACTGCCCTTATCCACCCCATGAACCAGGGTCAGAGAGAGCCAAGAAACACTACAGAAACCTCTACCTGCAACAGTACCTCATTGTGACTCGATGGGAAGGACTAGACTGACTATGAGGACACCAGAAGAAAGAAAACCCTGCACAACTTCAAGAAATACACCTTAACATATGCCACCTTCAACTGGGAAGAGGTGTGGAAGAAAGTGCCACTAGCTATGCTCGAGAATGGGTGGTGCAAACTCCTCAAAATCCCCAAGACTCCAGTACCATAGCATGGTTTTGTGGGGTTTGAGTCACTGAGGATGCTGGCAGCTGCAGGGCAGGGGAACCTTGCAGAGGAGTAGTACAAGAGAGGCTGGATGAGGATGCTGGTGTGTCTGGGTGCTATCTTCAGACGAAGGACTAGATGGTGGCAGAACTACCGTATGAAATGACAAGACACCAGCAAAGGAGGAAGAGGAAAAGGAGGAGGTGGAGGCATCTGGACCATCTCTAGCTGTTGACAATGGTGCTGCAGACACAACCCTGACCATAACAGGCAAAGCTGGAGGACCTCTGGTTCAACATTAAGCAGATCCAGGCTAAGATCTCCCAGCTTTTCAAGCCTGTGTCCTCTCATGCTGCCAAGAGGCTCTGTATGGAGTCAGTGACCTCCACTGTGTCTGTGGCATTAACATCTTCAGCCAGCCTCCACACAGCCTCAGAATCCAGCGGTACAGCCTCCAGGATGCCGACTCCCAGCACCTCAGGACTCACTGTACTAGATGTGACACCAGGGCCACCAGAAACCATCTTTGCAGACAGTGATGATGAAAGATAGTTAACTCAGTGTACAGCATACAAGAGTGGCGGTGTAAGCAGTTTATATACCTGTACATCTATACAGGTAGTGTAAAATACGTGTTTTCTACCCCCAACTACTCCAATCTGGCTTAAAAGTGCCCCCTCCCCATTGTGACTGTTGCGTTGTAATAACAGATTATAGTAATACTGTACTAGATATGAAGAAGTGCTATTATGGTACAAAGATGTGAAATAAGCTACAAAAAGGTGAATTTATGGGCCGAGTTAGTGTAGAATCGGTATGGTTTTCAATTTTAGCAATAGAATAAGCTATTGTACTCATTTATTTTAAAACCTGTGCTTGAAATCCTACCTTGGAGGAAGGGGGTGGGAACCGTCAGATACAACGAACTATCTGCTTTATTGCACTGGACCTCCCCCTAATTAGTCTGCTATGGTGAGGGTCTACTTTATCAACATACAGTCACATCCTGGTATGCAACTGGGTTAAGTCATGTAAAAACAGATCATGTACTGAGAAACTGCACATTGAGGTCAGCATGGGTTCAATGGGGACAGGGAGGGGGTCAAGGGTCACATACCCTAAAATCTCAGAAAACATTTCTGCCACCCACCTGAAGTAGCCTATGTCTCAGGCTGATCTGAGTAATCACCAAGGATCTCCCCCCTGATACTGAAGGACAGTGATGCGGTGTTTTCCAAGTTGCAAGTTTCAGTATTTCACACACAAAAATCTCTCTCCACTTAATATCACATATTGCACTATCCATCACGCACTTTCACTTTTTTTCACTGCACTTATGTACAGTACATCGTTACAAAGTCAATGAATCAACTGAAGCTTTAGGTAAAAATTTTTGTGTTAATTATTAACAGGTGGTACTATGGCTTCTTAAGGATAACTGATCCATCAATAAACAAGGAAAATACAGTATAATTACAGAAGGAATACTGTTAAGTTAGATTAAGATGTCTGGTTATGTTAGGATACTAGGGTAACTTTGATTTTATGACAATTGAAGCTAGAGTTGGATAAACAGGCTGATAAGGGTACGGTAATTTAGTTAAAAAATGGCATTCTAAGATGGCGTCTGTCTGTCTTTACACCAAAAGATGGTGTCCAGCCGTCATTGGCAACATTAGGGATTGTAAAACAAACACCACTTTTTAAACTCGTTTCACCATTTGCATATGAAATAAAAACACTGAAACTTGAAGGTCTATCTATCTATCTATCTATTGCCAGACACCTCAATCCCGTTTGGGGTGGCCACAAACAAATCGCCTACACGTCGCCCTGTCCCCTGCCATTTCACTGCCCTACTCCCAACTCACACCCCCCTCTCTCATATACTTCTCCACCCCATCCCTCCATCTCATCCTCAGCCTCCCCCTCCCTCTTCCCCCCTCCACCTCACTCACATACACTCTCTTCGCCAGTCTCTCACCCTCCATCCTCTCCACATGGCCAAACCACCTCAGTGTGTTCCTCATAACGCTTCCTATCACATCCACATCCACACCACAAAGCTCTTTTATATCCTCATTCGTCAGCCTGTCTCTCCATGTGACTCCACAGGCTCCTCTTAAATAACTCATTTCCACTGCTCTCACTCTTGACTTGTGTCCTTCCAACAACGTCCAAGCTTCACTTCCATACGTTAGAGTTGGTATCACAATACTGTCATGTAGTAACTTTTTCACTTCCATCCTCACTTCCCTGTTTCTTATCACTGCTTTCAAAGAACCAGCAACCTTTCTTCCCTGTTGTACCCTATCAAGCACTTCACCCTCCAAACCTCCATCCTTACTCATCACACTACCCAAGTACTTAAACGTACTCACATTTTCCAATTCCTCACCATCCAACCTCGCTGTACATTCACTGACTTCACTTCTCTCAAAGACCATCACTTTACTCTTCCCTACATTCACCTTTAGATTCCGTTTCTTACACACTCTCCCAAACTCATCCACCAAGCCTTGCAGCTCCCCTTCGTCTTCACTCAACAACACAGTATCATCTGCAAACAACAGTACAGGGAGTTTCCAAACACTATCCTCTCTCACCAGGGCCACTCCAACATCCACTACCCTACCTTGTACCTCTTTTATTACCCCATCCATGTACAGATTGAACAACAATGGAGACATGACACATCCCTGTTTCAATCCAACCTTCAAAGAGAAAAATTCACTTAGTTCACCATCCACACGCACTGCAGCCTTAGCACCATCATACATACTCTTTACAGCATTCAACAACTTCCCATCTACTCCATATATTCTTAATACCTTCCACAATCCTTGTCTATCCACCCTGTCATATGCTTTCTCCAAATCCAACTTCTTTCCCTTCTCTGGAAACTTTTCCACTAAAGATCTAAGAATGAATATCTGATCTACACAACCTCTTCCCTTCCTAAAGCCTCCAAGTTCTTCTCCAACTAATTCCTCTGTTCTTTCTCTAACTCTGTCAATAAGTATCCTACCATACACTTTTCCTATTATACTAAGAAGACAAATGCCCCTATGATTACCACACACTTCTTTTTCCCCTTTTCCTTGGTACAAAGGAATAATTATACCTGACTTCCAATCCTCCGGGACTCTACCTTCCTCCCAGGCCAATCTGCACATCTTCCACATCCATTCTACTGCTATCTCTCCCCCATGCTTCAGCATTTCACCACACGCTCCACCAAATCCTGGGGCTTTCCCCAATTTAACTTTCTTCATTGCTTCCACAACTTCTATCCTACTGATTTCTTCCTTCTCTTCTCACCTCCCTCCTTCTCCCAGCCACTTATACTCACATTACTTCCATTCTGTATGTTCAACAATTCCTTAAAGTGTTCTCTCCATCTGCTCACATTTTCTCCCTTCTCCACTAGTAATCTACCATTTTTATCTTTCACTCCCCTGCTAACCTCACTTCCACCCTGTCTTACTATCTTCACCTCTTTCCAGAACACTTTCTTATAGTCCCTCCACTTTACACTCAAATTCCTTCCAATTCCTCATCCACTCTCTTCTTACTCTCTCTTACTAATCTTTTCACCTCTCTCTTTCTTTCTACATATAACTCTCTCTTCCGCCTCTCAACTTCTTCCACGCCCCTATTTCTTGAAGGTGCAATCAGAAAATATCCAAAGAATCTCATGAAGAGATAAAGTAATGAGAGAGGAAAAAAAAAGCAAAATATGGTGGTCCTACATCTCCTTAAGGATTACTGGGAGAGGTTAGGTTAGGATAGGTTAAGTTTGATTACCTTAGGATAAATAAGGTTGGGTTAAGTTACAAAAATTCAAGTCAGGTTTGGATAAATAGGCACTGATAAGGGTACTTCCGTTCAAAAATAGTGTCTGTCTCTCCAGTGTCGTTTGGGACTGTAATGAAGCACCGCTTTTTAAAAACCTTCACCACTTTTAAATAAGAAATGGTAATCCTTAAGAACTTTTTCCTACCTACCTTTGAACAAATTCAATGACTGTTAAGGTATATAGAAGTGCATCATTTTATTATGAAGAGGATTCATCAATAAACAAGGAAAATATGATTACATAAGATAGGTTAGGTCAGGTTAAGATAAATAAGACTGGGTTAAATAATGAAAATTTTGGTTAAGTTTGAATAAACAGGCACTGATAAGAGTAATTTCATTAAAGAATGATGTTCTAAGATGACTTCCATCTGTTCGCACACCACAAGACAGCATTCGTCGGTAAACAAACACCACTTTCTTCTGTGCTTTTCTATCTATTTATCTACAGTCAGTCGCCATAATCCCATAAGAGGTGGCTGTTTGTCTTTCAGTCAGTTGTTTTACAGGTAGGGGCACTAACCCTCTGCCGACCCACTTGCTGACACGTAAAGAGCACGTATGGGTTGGTTATTTGGTTACCACCCAGCACTGTAAATGGTTTCCTGGCTTACAGGAAGCCATTAGGCTTGTCAATGTAAAACCACCTGAAAAGGAAACAGGAGCTAATAAAAAGTGGCAGGGAGGACAGGAGAAACTGGAAGAGGAAAGCAAACACAGAAAAAGGATAGAGGTCAGAAAGAAGTAGGGAGCACCACATCAAATGAGTGGATAATGGTTGCCACTACCTACCACCAAAATGCTTTTCATCAATTTTAAAATAAAAAAAACTGCAACTTGAAAATGCAGCCAAAAAATACTTAAAGAATCCCATGAAGAGCTAAAAAAAAAAAAAATAAATAAAAAAAAAAAAAAAAAAAAAAAAAAAATGAAGAAAACTACAAAATAAGCTGGTCTTAAGTCTCCTTAAGGATTACTTTAATTGCATTTAAACCTCACAATGCAATCAGAAAATATTCAAATAATTCCATGAAGTAAAAAAAAAAAAAAGAGGTGGTCTCCATGTCTCATTAAGGATTACCAAGACAGTATACTGTATTTATGCCGCATTTTTGTGAGGCTTTCAGACCAGTCGAGACTAGGCCAATGGCTGTTCTGGCGAGCCAGTTGCAGAAAAATCAGATCAGTAAAGCTTGGTCTTAGCTTATTAGGCAGTCCTGCCCCACAGCCAGGACTGGGTTCACCTAGTCCCGTGCACAAAGGATGCACGGTAGCACTGGGCAACAAGGACAGCCAAGAGCGTTCCATGTCCAGGGTACCGTATAGGCTACAGCTGATACGGCAAATATGGCCTTCAGAAGTATCTATCTATCTGTCTATTGCCAGACGCCTCAATCCCGTTCGGGGTGGCCACAAACAAATCGCCTCCACGTCACCCTGTCCCCCACCATTTCACTGCCCCGTTCCCAACTCACACCCCCCTCTCTCATATACCTCTCCACCCCATCCCTCCATCTCATCCTTGGCCTCCCCCTCCCTCTTCCCCCCTCCACCTCACTCACATACACTCTCTTCGTCAGTCTTTCACCCTCCATCCTCTCCACATGGCCAAACCACCTCAGTGTATTCCTCATAACGTTTCCTATCACATCCACATCGACACCACAATGCTCCTTTATATCCTCAATTGTCAGCCTGTCTCTCCATGTGACTCCACAGGCTCCTCTTAAATAACTCATTTCCACTGCTCTCACTCTTGACTTGTGTCCTTCCAGCAACGTCCAAGCTTCACTTCCACACGTTAGAGTTGGTATCACAATACTGTCATGTAGTAACTTTTTCACTTCCCTGCTTCTTATCACTGCTTTCAAGGAACCAGCAACCTTTCTTCCCTGCTGTACCCTTTCCAGCACTTCACCCTCCAAACCTCCATCCTTACTCATCACACTACCCAAGTACTTAAACATACCCACATTTTCCAATTCCTCACCATCCAACCTTGCTGTACATTCACTGACTTCACCTCTATCAAAGACCATCACTTTACTCTTCCCTACATTCACCTTTAGATTCTGTTTCTCACACTCCCAAACTCATCCACCAAGCCTTGCAGCTCTCCTTCGTCTTCACTCAACAACATAGTATCATCTGAAAACAACAGTACAGGGAGTTTCCAAACACTTCCCTCTCTCACCAGGGCCACTCCAACATCCACTACCCTACCTTGTACCTCTTTTATTACCCCATCCATGTACAGATTGAACAACCATGGAGACATGACACATCCCTGTTTCAACCCAACCTTCAAAGAGAAAAATTAACTCAGTTCACCATCCACACGCACTGCAGCCTTAGCACCATCATACATACTCTTCACAGCATTCAACAACTTCCCATCTACTCCATATATTCTTAATACTTTCCACAATTATTAGTTTATAAACTGAATTTTGCACAAATAACATTCAACAGTGACACTGGACAGTGATATAAATGTAGATGCTATGACACTGAAATGAATACAGTACGGTACTTGTTTAAACCTGAACTGAAAAAGATGATCAACAATAGTTGAATTTGTGAGATACAGTAAAACCTCTACAATTCGTCATCCTTCAAGTTGGAAACCTCTACAACTCGGGAAGGCTCCAAAATATTCATTTAAAAAATCAAAATTCAAAAATTCCCAAAAATGTGCACGTGAGAGGAAGAGAGTCGGCAAAAATTCCCCCAGCTCGGTAAGATGCCGAGTTGTACAGTAATGTTTAAATGTTTAGTTCCCCAGTACTGTGTAGTACAAGTGCTAAATACATTACAGTAATGGCCTTTATAGTGTTAACTGTGCTTTACACAGTACACTATACAGTGTCAAGTACAGTACAGTACAGGTGTGCCCAAAAATGATCTTGAGCCCCTCTAACACCTCCAAAAACTACCAAAACTCCTCCTCCATGCCTGGAATACACCCTACAGCATGGAATCATGCTAAGGCAGCTTTTACCGTCTGTTGTAAAAGCTGTTAATTTTTTTCCATTTTTTTCCTTTTTTGTGTGTGCGTGCTGGTGGGGAACTTAAAGTTCATCCCTACAACTCGGCAAGGCTTGCACATGTATTATGCCGAGTTGTAGAGGTTTTACTGTAATAATGTGTGCAGAGATATTCAAATTTTGTGAGTCTCTATGGGTTATTATAAGGCAATGACGGCACTTACGATTTCCCAGTAATAATTTCTCAAGGATGAGTGCTGCATCCGTTGCCTCTGGTTATTAGTTCTCTTTTAACTTAAATGGTAAGCTGCACAGCTATTTCACTTCATGGTGTACTGAGAACTCATTATCATGATTTTAAAAGTGACACACTGGCAATCTGTCATATTTTATATGAAGCAGAAACACCTACTGTGTACATTAATTACAATATTCATAGCTAAACTGATTTACTGTATTTTCATCTTATTCTCCTTGTTTACATAAATCAGCTGATTTTGACACGACTCTGCCCACTCCATCTTCCAGCCAACAGAAGCACATTAAAGATGGAAATAGTCTAAAATCCATTCTCACAAGCATCAAGTGGTCCAGAAAACTTTGACTGGTCTAAAAAAATGCTTCACCAGAAATGTGGCTCTGGCTAATTTAAGTGAGTACAGTCAGTCCTCCCCTAACGTGGTTGCTGTAGTGTGATATTGCTCTAACATGGCACGATTTTGCAGAAGGAAATAAACATTCTAACGCAGGCACTGTTAGTGTGATGCGGTAATTTGAACTGGGTGCGCTGAGCGGTGTAAGTCGTGCTGCCTCACAATATTTGACATCATTACTTGTCCCTACGTGTCAACAAGTGGGTTGGTGGAGGGTTGGTGCCCCTCCCTGTAAAACAACTAACTCAGTGTCAAATGGCCACCTTTTACGGGATTATGGTGTCTGGCAATAGATAGATAGATAGACTTGTCAATCAAGCTTTGCCTTTCTCGCTCTCCCAGCCACCTAACCAATCAGGACCCCCCTGCCTCTCTCCTGTCTCCTGCATTCCCCTTTAGGCCCACTCCTACCCACACCATCCTCCTCAGCTTGCCTCGTGTTCTCCCCATCTACCTCATCTCTGGCGACGTGTGTCTGCTCTTCACCTCACATAAGGTACAATGAATAAAAAAGTCCTATTGACCTAATGTATTTTTTTTATAACCATATTAATGCTTTTAGGTGGTTTAAATTTGGGGGTATAAAAAATTTTTGCACCACAAGGAGGGAAAAAGTGGACTTTGGACGGGTGCAGAAGGCAACAGGGGTTTTCAAGAGTCCCTCTAACATGATATCTGCCTAACGCAAGGTTGGTGCGGAAGCAAATACCCAATTTAGGGGAGGACAGACAGTACTTATGTGGACAGCAGTTTTAGTGGGATACACATTGAATGAGGTGAGTAACATGCTCTTAAGAATGCCACAGACGGAAGCAAGTGCTAAATTAGGTTAACTCTGTTGCCTCATTGGCTTCAGTGATGGGATGAATTTAACAGGATTCATCTCTGGTTAGTACTTGGATGGGTGACCGCCTGGGAACACCAGATGCTGTTGGCATCCCTACGTGTCAAGTGGGGTTGGTGGAGGATTAGTGCCCCTCCCTGTAAAACAATTAACTCTAAGCCATTGGCCACCCCATCTGGGATACATGGTGTCTGGCAATGAATGAATGAATGAATGAATCTTCAGTAGTACGAAGTGAAAGCACCAGTTTGGATCCAATGTGACTGCCCCCAGGCCTAACCTAGAGCACCACTCAAACTTTTCATGAGCTACCATGTTTTTTTTTTATCGAGGCGAAGATGCACTTGACAAGTTGATGATGGCTGGCTAAATGCAACATGTCTGAATATCATCAATTTTTTTCAAATAATTACCGGTAATGTGAATCAAAACATAGTAATATCTGAAATACAATGATGTTATTAGGATATGAAACATTCAGCCAATCATCAACCTGTCAAGAGCATCTTTGTATTGATTAAAAAAGAAAAAAAAATGGAACCTGACATAGCTTCCGGACAAACATAATACTCCCTGACGGATGCATTTACAAAGGAAATGCCATAAAGGCCTACGGTAATGAAATTAGAAAATGTCGTAGAACACACTGAAAATAGCTTGAGGCGGTGATGAGTTGCAATAAAGAAAAAAAATCACAACTTACCCCATTTGCGTTTTGCTTTGGTTTCCACCAGGGGTCTCATCCTTTCCAGCCTGGCTGCATACATCCTGTAGTACTGCCTAGTAACGTCCTTACTTCCCCATAGCGTGTACTTTTGGCTAAGATTCTGGTAGTTTACAGACAATCTCTCTGCATGGCTTTCTCCATCCTCTCGTGGCTCACTAAGAAGCTCCTCACATTTCATACTGCCACCTACACCTTCGAGGATCATCATGGATGTTTCTGGGAATCACAACACTACTACCACTATCACCAGCTCGCCAACTTCGGCAAGATTCCGCGGGTAACGGGTTTAATGTAGTGTGCCACACTTTTGGATGGGAATTTTCGTACCGGCTCTTCAAAATTATCGTTTTTTCGGTGGCATTATCGTACAATTAAATTCACTTTTATAGTTTAATAATATGATGTATTTTAAAACTGTCGCCGATACCTTGGTGTATTTACTGAAAACTTACCCATTACAATAAATCATCAGTACCTTAATTTTGTAAGGTACTGACGTATACTTTGGTGTATATTTATCATTTTATCTTATATCAGACTACTTAGGGCACACCATGAAAATCGCATAATCATATTATTATAATAATGTAATCATATCCTTTATTACAAAACTAATGTTACAAGAAATATCCTTTGTGTCACTCTAGAAAATCAGTCTGATTAGCAGCAGAATGCAGTCCATAAAACTTAAACAGATAACTCTTAGAAATGTGCTTCCTCTTGCAGATGATAACTCACCAAGACAATAAAAGAAGTATTTTCAGTGATCACCATTACAGTAACCCTTAAGATCATTCATCTGTCAAACTGTGCAACAACTGTGCTTGATTAACTATGCGTGCCACAAAATTTACTGCAATGCTAGCTTTCAACCCAAAATTATCGTACAAACTGTACGTAACAGAAAATGTACGTACATCGTACCAAAGGCAATAATATCGTACATATACGATAATTATCGTACGCGTGGTAACACTGGTTTAATGATCAACACGTCCTTGTTGGTGTGGAAATCCACGGGGTTGCAAACCCGCTACCTTTTCATGTGGTGCTCTATGTTAATCATTTTGATCTGATACAAAGTATTAATGTCCCAAATCAAGTTACTACTTAAATACCTTAGGGACAAACTAGCTCTCAGTAGTTTACAATGTTAAAACTAGGCATGACACAAATAAAATTTACGGAAAGTGTTTACAAAACCATACCAGAAGAAGTAATAGCGTGAATCAAGTTAATTTTCGTCTGTGACGCTTTCGCAAATTAAAAGTCAACGAGATATTGTAGCGTATCAAATGTATGCCTCTGCTAGCGGTTGACTTACGTTTCGTTCTTCGAAGTTGGTGGTGCATTGACGCATCTTTCTGAACGACCTTTCCCCAAGGAGCTACACACTGGTGTTCGGACAAGAGGAGTATGGAAAGACCTAAAATTACCAATGCGCCAGCCTTCAAGTAAAAAAATTAAGTACATAAAGCAAAAGAATGCTGGAAAGTGCAGTGTGCATCGCTAAAAAGCAGTCATGGTATTCAAATAGTGCCTGACTGGGGGTCGATTTGAAAACTCAGATTTCTGGCTCAACAGCCGAGGAAGGTTGAGAGTTCCAAAGGTCCACAACACGAAGAGAAAAAGAAAAAACGCGTACGATAGCCAAGGTAAAAATAGTTAAGATAGCAGTGAGTACACGCTAACTTATATAGAGTTCCGACAACTGCAGCACACCGGAACAAACTACGGGCACCAGGGGATGTCTGGTCATGCCTCATGCATTATCTTCCAGCACTGTACAAGATCAGCACACAATAGCCTTCCACGAAAAAAAAAAAAAAAAAATCCAAGGCTGAAAGTCTTGCATGATAGGGTAAACGCTCCATAGCCTACCTGAAATGTTTCGTTCATCTACGTTGAACACTCAAGTAGTTTGATATCACCAATAAAACCTGTATTCCATACCTCAGAATTAAATTCCCTATGATATGAAATCGGGGGAACGGTAGACGGTGGTTTTCAAAAAATTTGCAGCCACATCCCCTGCTTTACCAGCCACAGTGCAGATCTCACCTGATTATCTCACCTGGTGGGCTTCCTGGACCCTAAGCCTGCTAAAAGGAAGGGCCCACGGGAGCCACACACTGCTGATGCGCCAGCACCACGAAAATAAATAAGAAAGAGCAAAGCAAAGATATAGGCTAGAATGTGTACCATATGCAGCTAAGAAGTAACTGCTTGCAGAAGAGTGAAGTGGGGGGACAGGGGCAGATAGCAATAGGACGAGATATAATATCATCACAATAATTAATGGAACTGGAAAATGGGGTCGCCGAGATAGGAAGTGAGAGCTGCTTTAAAAGAAGCTACGTCCTGAATAGAAACAACAGAGTCGGACAGGGAATTCCTGAGAGATATGCATCTGATATTAAGGAATCTCTTAAGCATGTCAAGATGACATCTGGAGTGGGCAATCTTGAACTGGTGGCCCGGAGTAGTAGGGTAAAGAGGACGGGCAAACAGATCATCTGGGGTCAATGAGGAGTTTCCATGAAATATTTGCCAGTATTTGATGATATGTCGAAGCAGTCTCCCCTGAGCGGAAAATAAGTTCAAGCCCTCAATCTACTCGCATAGTCAAGGTTTTCAAGCCCCTGTACCCAACGTCGCTGGGCTGATTCCAGCAGCCTAAGGTCGCCTAGCTATGTACCCCAGATTCCTGAACGACGAGGAGTACTCCAGCAATGGACGGCTGTGGGAGATATATAGGGGGATCATGAATGAGGCATCGCGATTTACTGTGGACTTCAAAATACTGTTAGCCTACGTCCCCGTCCCACACTGCCACTAGGCTCCAACAGCAGTAGTTCAGTATAGGAAGGACGTTGCCCAGTGAGTTGTCCTTCCTATGGTCACTATATATATATATATATATATATATATATATATATATGTATATATATATATATATATATATATATATATATATATATATATATATATATATATATATATATATATATATATATATGTATAGAGAGAGAGAGAGAGAGAGAGAGAGAGAGAGAGAGAGAGAGAGAGAGCTGGCCTCCTCCTATGCTTGTCAGATTTGGCTCGAGATGTATGACAGCAAGTTGTAAAAGTCGAAATGACAGTGCCTTTACTATAGTGATTGGCCACAATGAAAAATAGTGCAGCACTGACTGAAGCGTGATTTGCTTTGTCTTAGGATCATATAAAATGCAGCATATAGTGATGGATGCATCAACGCGTAGTACTGTATAATCTCTGAAAGAGAGAGAGAGAGAGAGAGAGAGAGAGAGAGAGAGAGAGAGAGGACGTGAGGTGTGACACAAGTCTCCGGAGACCATTTAAAGTACAAATTTTGAGTTTCACCTCTACAGAGTCACCACCATCACTAAGTGTACTCTCTTTTTTCCTGCTCTAAGGCCAGTTTTAGTAAAATAAACTCTCTAAATAGTACAAAGAACATCATCTACTTAAACGCCAGTACATAATCCAGACACCAAAAAATAGCCAGAGATCACACGTCTACTGCTCTAAATATAGGCCAAACCTCTCCATGGAAATCCTAAAAATTTCATATAGGATATTAAGTACGGATAATTACCAACATATTGATAAATGTGTTAAATATGCCTGCAAATACATTAATTTTCATTTCAAATCAATATTTGTGCAAAACAGAAGTCTATCAAAGCGAGTTGGCGTGCTGAAGGTGAAACACTTGAGCTAACTTTAGCACGGTTATGCTCTAAATCCTGATTTTTTTTTTTTTTAAATAATAGTTAACTATCAAAAGTGCCAATTCAGTGCCGATTCGGCAAGTGGCCTCCGATTCGGTATTTCGCCGCACTCGCCCACCCACTTCGTGTGGATTGTCGGGAGTAGTTTCGTCCTGCATGTCTTGGCAATGCTACATCTTATGAAGTCGGTTCTTGAGGTGGGAAACTGGGAGAGTGGATCTTGTGTGGCTGGGCCAAATGCCGTAATGGAAATAGAATTAGTAGTGGGGTCTCACCAAAAACGCGTTCATGGGGAGCGATGCCGTCCTGTCTAGGGCAGGTATTCATATCCCATTACAGGATTCTGACTTGAGATGGCCAGTCTTATGTGTTGAGGGCGATAGCCTGGTTCTGAGTTGACTGGCAGGCTTCGGTGGCTTCATTCACGAATGGAGTTTCCTCGGGGATGGTAGAGAGAGATGAGTGAGATGTGGTATCCGAAAAACTTGGGTAGCTGTTCCCAAACTTGTCCGGGGAACTCTGGAGCGTTGTTGGAATGGAGTGCTTGGGGAGGCCGACGTATGGAAAGATGTCGGTGATTAGGGCCTCGGTGACAGCTGTGGTGGAGTGTTTCTTAGCTGGGCAGGTGATGATGAACATGGAGTAGGTGTCGGCGAACGTGATGATATAATCGGGTCGCCGACTTTGATGAGAGAGGTCCCATCATATCTACCGCAAGCAGCTGCCAAGGTTTGGTGGCTGTGAGGTGTCCGGTTGGTCCTGGAGATGTCTTTTCCTAATGCACAGGCTCTACTGGCTTTGGTGACTCGCCTGGCGAAGGTTGATGGTTAGAGTGTCCAGTAGACACCCTCAAAAACCTGAAGCAGTTTTTGTTGGCCGAGGTGGACCCGGTTGTTGAAGAGTAAATTTACCATTACTCCGACCTCGGATGGGTCGGCAACAATGTGGTCTGGGGGGGTATATAGGTGGTCCCCTTTACATTCCATATTCTTGAAGGTGTTGGCTGACATCCAGTTGGGTTTTTCTTTTGTTTCCCATTGCTGCAGTAATGTTTTCTGTGAAGCACTATGGTGCATTTTCTGTGGTTCTGTGAGCGATTTCAGGGGAAGCCTCGACAAGGCGTCTACATTGGTACAGAGTTTGCCAAGGCGGTACATAAGGTCAAAATCGAATTCCTCGAGGGTTTCTCGCCATCTTCCTAAGAGACTGTTGGTTGTTTGCAATCTCCGAAGCCATTGCTGGGACTGATGATCCGTGATCATCGTGAACGGGACCCCGAGGATGTAGGCCGGAAGTGCTTGAGGGCCTAGATTACTCGGGGGCATCCATGTTTTGTGGCTGCTTAGTTTGCACCGGAAGGGTTTAGGGTCCTGGCACCAGCAATGATGTGCTCTTTCCCTTCCCAAACTCGGGCAAGGACGGCGCCTATGCCGACCAAGGAGACATCGGTATACAACCGAAAATGTTGCATGTAGTCGCGGAAGCCGATTATTGGAGTTGTGGCGAGGTGGCGTTTCAGGTTTTCGAAGGCTCCGATCATGGGGTTAGTCCACTGAAAGGTTTTGTCTTTCTTCACCATGTCGTGGAGTGGCTTCGCAATGGTGGCAAAGTTTTTGACGAAGTGTCGGTAATACGATGCCAAGCCTAGGAAGGCTCACACTCCTTTTACATCGTCAGGTGGGGCTATCTTCACAATGGCTTGGAGCTTGTTAGGATCTGGGGCCAGCCCCTTGTGGGAGATGACATGGCCAAGGAAAGCAACTGATTCATGGGCGAGGTTGCATTTCAAGGGCTTCAGCTTGAGGCCTGCTGCTTTAATGTGGCTCAGCACTTACCCTAAACACTGGAGATACTCATTCCATGTTCGTCGGAACAAGATACCATCAACCAGGTAGGCCAAACAAGTCTCCCATGTTAGCGCTCGTAGTACCAAGTCCATTAACATGAAGAAGGTGGCTGGTCCTTTGCAGAGGCCAAAAGGGAGGACGCTGAACTCGTAGAGTCGTTCTCCACTGGTCGAGAAGGCCGTTTTCTGTTGAAGTTCTTCTTGCATGGGTACTTGCCAGAAGCCCGACTGAACGTCCAAAGTGGAGAACCATTGGACACCGTACAGCGAGTCCAAGGAGTTGTCGATTCGAGGTAGGGAGATGGCATCTTTGATGGTTACGTTGTTGAACTGGCAATAGTCAACACAAAATCTGATGATCCGTCTTTCTTTCTCACCAGCACTATGGGAGAAGACCACGGACTTGTTGAGGGCGTCATGACCCTGCACTCAGCATGTCGTGGACTTGGCGGTGTTCTTCTTGGCGTTGCACCTGATTTTTCTTGCGCGATGGCCGTCGTATGGAGGTCCCAAAGTGTGTATCTGGTGGTGTAGTATCTCGGTCTGGCCTAGATCTCTTGGGTGTGAGGTGAAGACGTCCTGGTAACGTCTTAAGAAGCAGCTGCTCCAAGTCTTGTTGGTTCTGTGCTGGCAGATGAGCAGGAATCTGGGATAGGGAGGGGTCGTTGGTAGAAATTGAAGGCTCAAGAGGGGTATCAAAACTCTCCAACTCTCCCATGATGATGCCTTTGGGAAGCGTGAAGGGCTTGTCGGAGACATTGGCAATTCTGATGGCACTGAGGTGGGGAGGTAACTATGGCCAGAGTTGCTCCATCTGCAGGAAGAACATCAATGGGTGATGGGTAGGAGTACCTAGTGGCACTCAGGTTTTATGGTGGGGTTGGATGGTGGTTGTCTTCTTATTCACGGCCTGCATGACTGTGCAGGCCAGCAATGGGGTTGTGGGCCTGAACCGGAGGCATTGGTGATAGCAGTCAATAGCAGCCTCCAGCTTTTGTAATAGATCCAACCCGAGATAGCCGTCATAAGTCCTACATCTTGAGCTGAAGACAATGAATGGGTGGTCGGTGTAGACTGACGGCTCCGGGGTGGTGACCGTGAAGGGGAGTTTTGTCTTTCAGGGCCAGTGGTTTGTTTCCCGTTCCAGTTAGGTCAGTGGATGAGGCTTGAAGGGCCTTGAAGGTTGCCTGATTTTCCTTGTAAAACAGCAGGTACAGGCAAGAATATGCGGTGCTGGTGTCCACTAGGAGCCTTACAGGAACTCCGTGGGGCCTAAGCCTAGTGTAGACAGACGTTCTGAGCTACGTGCTAGTTGCTCCATCAGGGCCAGTGCCGACGGGGGACAACCTAAAAGTCCAGCCCAACTTAGGAGGACTCAGTTCCTTCCATCTTATGGTCTACATAATCATTTGTGGACTCCACGATGACTTCTTCCACGGGATCTGCTCCTGGGTCGTCTACCTGGGTGTCACTGTTGGCGACACAATGCTGGAAGGGACGGGGCTTTTGAGGTGGATTTCAGCAGATGGACCAGCTGCACCGAGCTTTAACCTCCTCATGCATGTGCTGGGCACAAGAAGCATTGCAGGCCTAGAACTCCCACGAATCAATAAGGATAAGGCTGTCCTGCCGTGACTGTTTTTCCTGTGGAGATGGGGAGACTTGGGGGTAGAAGGGGCGGTTTTGACTCCACCAGTCCTCCTCTTCTGGCTTGGTTGGGTGGGGACACAGCACAGGTCCTCAATCTGCTTTTGTTTGCCTGCGTGTGCTGCCAGTAGCTGTTGGATTGTAATGATGTCTCGGTCGAATCCTTGAGGGCTGTGGATCACAAAGTGTTCCTGGACAATACCAGGTAGGATCTGTATGAGGTGTGTGAATGCTGATTCCGTTATTCCTCTGTTGGCTGGGCGTAGGCTGACATAGTAAGTTTTCTCAAGTATGCTAATGTAATGTCTATATCTCCCTTAAATTTCACACCATTTAACTGTGGCAGTGCAACGACTGAATTTAGGAAGCGCTGGACGGCGTCACAGCATCGATAACTGTTTTACTGAACTGTGCTCATGTTAGGGTCGCATTGATTTTCCGTGCTACCAGGGCAACCGACTTGCCTTGGTGAGGTAACAGTATCGTGATTTTCTGTGTATCCTCTTCGTAAACCAAATCCAACATTGGTTTGATCATTTCCATTTAAGTTGTAATGTCATAGAGTTCTGGGTCATACTTGAGTATGGGAATGTGGGACCTTTGGGCCACCATCATGATGTATGTGCTTCCGTGTATGTAGAGTGATCAAAACTCTGCTTTGCTTTTCCTCCATATTCAGAACCACCGCTAGCCACCAGTGTTATGTTAGTGATAACCAGGCTTCTTCGGGTTCTTCTAAACAGGAAGGAACACACATAGCACACTTATGCTACACTCCAGCGGGACAAGGCGAGAACACAGCCTCAAGGTGGTGATACAACAGGGTTATTACTATCTTAAACTCTAGTTACAACACTGGCAACATTAAGCTAAAGACGTATTGGACATATAAGGTAAATGGTCGATCCGGGAGATGGAGTCTTAATTTGAGGACCTGAAGGGACCTCTACTCTGGATGCACTAGGGAGATCGCCACAAAGTCTTTATACAGAAAAAAAAAAAAAAAAGGGGAGAGGGGGAGATCCAGGAGGTGAGTTTACATTTGTACTGTAGGATGTTGTTAAAAGTATATTGGGAAGGCGAAGGCCGAAAGTGAGAAACTGCAACTCTAGTTCCGAAAGGGGAAACCATATATCCAGTTCTCACTAAGGACCTAGGGGGACAGATGCTAGTGTGAACTGTTCCTAAAGTGGGCATACTGGGAGGTTATAAGGGATCCGAGAAAGATGGGACAACAAGATCATACAGTTGTGCCACCGAGATCTCTTTTCCAGGTGTAGGGAGGAGGGGATTGTTGGGACATGGAAGGGGGAGCTCAGGGAGAGGGGTCACTCCGGGGATCGTGGTGTCTTGCAGTGATCGGTTCAGGAAAGTGAGATGTCGTGGCTTCTTTGGAGCTGAACTGCGTCGCGTCAGTTCAGTTGGTGAAGGGAGAAGTCGTGGCTTCGTGGCTGAGCCGCTTTGGGCCAGTTCAGTTTGGGAATCCACAAAGTCGCGTCGGGCCAACTCCCTTGTGACGTTGCATCAAGCCAATGTCTATGGTTTGCATTGAGCCAAACCAGAGTCAGAGAAGCACCAAGCCTTCTCCTTAGTGGTGCATCGAGCCAATACTGGACTGAAGAGCTCTGGCCATTTGCAGTATGTGGGGCTCTGGTCACTACGGCGGGTGGGCTGCGGCTCAGGTCGAGAGGGGCGGCTAGTGGTGGCGTGTGCTCGGTTCTTGTGTCCCTTTGGCTTGGGAACTTGTATGGTGGCGATCCTTGTAGCGGGGCGAGGCTGCTTCCCATCTCCTCATCGGTGGTTTTCTGTGGTAGCTGGAGTGGGAACTGTGGTAGATGGCTTTGTCCTGGGCATTAAAAAAAAAAAAAAAAAAAAAGGAAAAAGTTTGATTCTCAAACAAAGAAACAGAGTCTGTAACTTCTTCATTGACGAGCAGTCAGCTATAATTTACAAGTCACGTGTGCTCTTAGCTGGAATATTGCTCACCCTTGTGGAAGGGATGTGGAGAGGGTGCACTAAAACAACTGGACAAAATTCAGAACAAAGCTTTTAGAATTATTGATAACCCCACTTTTACAAATGGACTACCTCCCCAACAAGAAGGAATGTTGCCTTCCTTGCATTATTTTAAAGATACTTTTATGGCAAATGCTCAGATGAAGTTGCATCCATTGTGCCTCCTCTCCACGTCCTCCCCCGCGCTACATGGGCATCTGGTAGCGCTCATGACTGGACTGTCACACTGCCATATTGCAGAACTTCTGCCTATCAAAATTCTTTATCCCCCGAACTGCATCTCTTTGAAACTCGTTTCCTCAGAGTGGATTCCCCGCAAATTTCAACCTACGGCTGTTCAAGTCCAGCTGTTAGAGATTTTATACGAGTAAAGAACTCAGGTGTTTGGATTATTTTTTTATTCTTTTGTTTTTCCTTCCTTTATTCTGTTATTGTAAAAAAAAAAAGTACTCTCTGGGTACTTAGCAAGAATCTGATTGGGTGCTTTAGTGACTCGTGCAGTCGACAGACATTGATCCTGCGATTTCTTGTTACTTTTGGCATTCCCCAGGACCCAAGGAACGAAACCAAGATACGGGAAGGGACCAGGGGCTGAATTCACTAACAACTTACAAAATTCTCTCTCGTACGCAGGATTAGTTTTTGTAGGAGGGGCAAGAAAGCATCAGAGCCAGGACTTAGGCTAAGCAAGACACTGGTTCATAAATAAACTTACGACCAATTCCCTCTCGCTACTTGGATTTGTTTTCTTACGACGGACAAGTAGAGGAAAGCGCAGCATCTTTCATGACTCTTTTTCTTCCTGCAGATAAAATTTAGGTTACGAGAGGGAGATGGGCACAGTTTTCAGGGAATCTAGCCCCCAGGACAACATTGGACCTACCACATACCGGATTCTACGAGACTTCTCTGTTAACCTGGTGACCTCCGTTTTCTCCAAACCACGAGCTGAAGGGAGAGGAGAGGGATGACAAAGACGAACTCCTCATATATCCTGGGCTAACAAACAATTATTCAGAATGGATTTAGTTAAGCATTTAGTTATAGCCAGTATGTTCGTTCATGTTTATCACTTCAACGAATTTTTTCATTTTATTCTTGCAATGATCATCATATTTGATACTGTTTATGAAGAATCCTATAATAATGTTAAAAAGGGTACATCTAACTTCTCCAATTCGAAATGCCTCACTTAAACTGAAGATAATCGTCTTGAATTTGCAAGATTCTGAAAAGAAAAACATAATCGCCGATGGAGATGATTATATATATATATATATATATATATATATATATATATATATATATATATATATATATATATATTCAGCAGCACAAATCTATGGAAAATCAAAATTTGCATTTAAAGTCAACATCACGACTTGGAGCGTGGGAAGACCTAGGGAGATTTCGCTCTCGGGGCAAGCTCTGCTCCATGCAACTGATGGTGGAATTCCGAGCGCAATAGCATGAACACTTCGGCCACAAGTGCCTTTCGACTAAGACCCGCCAACGCCGGACAATACAACCCTCAGAGCAAGGTGCGCCGGGACTGTTAAGCTGTCTGAGTGAGAACGCGGGTTTGACGAATTCTCTTTAAGTCGAAGTGCAAGGGTGTCGAAAGGAGATAAGTAGGAGAGACTGGCACAAAGTGACAACGCAGGCAGAGGATGTGTTTATAAAGGATCTTAACCAGTTAACAGGCTAAACATGTCTCCACAGCAGGTAACTCTTACTACTGAGCATCTTTTTTATTTTTTGTCTGTTAGTTTACTTTGTCGCTTTGATATTTATTCTGATTTGGTAGCTGTATGAATGAAAAATAAATAAATAAATAAATATAAACAAGGAATCGTATACACAACTTAGGTTTAGGTGAGCTTCTAAAGGCGACCCTATGAAACAGGAGGTTCCAAACATAAATAAAGAATTCTTCGACCTAAAAAAAACAATAATACGAAAAATGGAAGTTAAAAAAAAAAAAGCACGGATCTTGCAAAATGCACGAGGCAAGTAAATAGGGAGAGACAGGCATGGAGAAAATAAAAAGGGTACAGAGACTGCTTTTAACTTTATTGAGCTTAAGTTCTGTACAAGATTCGTTGTATATTTTATTGCCTTAAACCGGACACATACTAAACGCTTCACAACCAAGAGGAGAATGACTAATAAAATGAAAATCAGACAAGACAAAATAGTACATGATAATATTATTATTACTATGGAAACTTATCGTAAGAACTGGCTGACCTTTTCACTCCGGTAACACATTTCATTTTCTATTATTGCTATACTCATTTTACCTTAACCTGGCCTAGATTTTCGTCCTATTGCACCTTATTTCACATAGGTAAAAGGAGGAAAAAGACAATATTACAACTCAACATTTTTCCATTACACTTCTCTGTGACGCATCATATTTCAGTGCCAATCTGTTTTTACAACGCAGGATTCAAGATGGAGAGATGGCAGTTTTAGGCCTGATTAAAGGCAGAATAATACCAGACGATTTTATTCAACTTTGGAGAGCTTCTTTAATCTCTTCACTACCATAAGTTTGTCCTAAGTTGAATAAAATTGTCTTTGGTGGTAGTAGATAAACGAAAAGTAGGTCATCGCAGTGAAGGTGTTATGATCTTTCATGAATACACCCAGAGGAGGCAGAGGGGAGGACTCGGCAAACAGCAGGGGGGGGGGGGTCCATGGATGGTAAGTGTCGTAGGACGCCGCGGAATCCTCTTGGCTGGCAAGACACAAAACAGACACAGACCCGTATTTATAAATTATCCTAAACTTGTTATGTATCTTACGACTGTTTACAAGGTATCCTGAGCTTACGTTATGTATCCTACGATTGTATTTATAAAGTATCCTAAGCTTAAGCTTACGTTACGTATCCTACAGCTGTATTTATCAGATATCCTAAGCTTATGTATCTTACGGCTGTATTTATCACATATCCTAAACTTATGTATCCTACGACTCTATTTATAAAGTATCCTAAACTTGCGTATCCTACGACTGTATTCATAAAGTATCCTAAACTTACGTTGTGTATCCTACGACTGTATTTATTAAGTATCCTAAACTTAAGTTATATATCCTACGACTGTATTAAGTATCCTAAACTTACGTTATGTATCCTTCGACTGTATATATAAAGTAGCCGAAGCTTCCGTTATGTAATCTAAGATTGTTTTCATAAAGTATCCTAAACTTATGTATTTATAAGGTATCCTAAGCCTAAGTTAGGTATCCTACCACTATATAAAGTACCCTAAGCTTGTCATGTATCCTACGGCCGTATTTATAAAGTATCTTAAATTTAGGTTGCACCGGTATATGACGAGTCCGTAATCCCTAAGTTTAAGCTGTGTATACTAAAAATGTACTTGTAAACTCTCCTAAGTTCTATTCCAGAATTTTTATACGTTCCTAAATTTAGGTTACATATGTTAGGCTCGCACTTATAAACCCTCCTAACTTAAATTCTGTATCCTAGAACTAGAGTATTTGTAAACACGAATTTGCCTATCCAAGGACTGTATAAACTCGCCTAAGCTGAAGTTGGATATCCTAGGCCTGTATTTATAAACACTTCTAAGCTTTAGTTGGGTATCTTAGGCCCGTATCTATAAACTCTTCTAAGCTGTGTATCCCAGACCTGTGTTTATACACTCCTAAACTTAAATTGCGTATCCTAGGTCTGTATTTATGAACTCTGTTAGGCTTAAGTCATGTATCCCGTGCTTATATTTATAACCTCTATTAAGCTTAAGGTGTGTATCTTAGGCTTGTATTTATTATCCTTCTTAAGCCTAAGCTGTTTATCCTAGGTCCACATTTATAAACTCCTAAGCATAAATTATGTATGCTTGGCCTGTATTTATAAACTATTCCAAACTTAAGTGGTGTATACGAGGCCTAAATTTATAAACTCTAATTAGTAAGCTTAAGCTGTGTATGCTATGCCCGCATTTATAAACTCTCCTAAACTTAAGGGTTGTATTCAACGTGCTCTTGGAGATTTCGCAACAGGTCTTCCTTATCGATTTATTGCACGTTACACTTCAATACTTTCTTGTATAATATATTCATGTTAACTATGTCGATATTAAAACTTTATAGGTAGAAAAAAAAAAGTGTAATACGATAAATAAACCACAAGAGAAGAGGTCCACTAACCTCCTGTGCATCCTAGAATACTACCATAAGTTGCATACAAGGTTGTTTGTTTAAACGGTACCCTTATCTTCACTCATACAGCTACCAAAGACTTGGGAGTCAAAGTAGAGTCAATAAGAAAATACTTTTGTCTTCACTCATACAGTTACCAAACACTTGAGTGTCAAAGTTGAGTCAATATGGAAGAGAAATGTATGAAAAACAAAATGACCTGTATTAACAGGTAAGAGTCTATAGATTTCTTTATGCTTGAAAATTTTAAGGATTATTTATTCATGCGATCTCTAGACCCGTTATCTTGTTGGTTATGGAGACTCCCTCGCCCTTTGTATGGTGGCGATCCTGGTGGTGGGGCAAGGCGCATTAATTTTCCTTTATATATTATTTATACGTTTTGTGTGGGCATTTCAAGTATTTAGATACCAAACAGGATAATATTAACTTCTTCAGTTCAATGACATACTCTCCATTTAATGCTTGCCACCACCAGACGATTTTACTCATTTTTTGGGAAAAATGTTCCGAAAAGTGAAGAGATTAAATGTAGCCTTCGCTGACCTTCACTACATGGGGTCTCATCGAAGTCGAATACAATAGCCTGGTCGTAATCTGATGAAAATAAATGAAATTACGTCGTTAACGAGTTAAGGTGCAATATTCAAAATAAACTGCCAGGGAATATGTAGTAAAAAGCCTCCTAAGTTACCAGGCCCCTAGGCTGGGATTCACAAAGTTACGATCCTCTCTCTTTCTCTCGTAACTCTGATTTGTGTCTGCAGGAAGGGCAAGGTGAGGAGGGCACTGCTTCTTTCTAGATCTCTTACTCTTCCTGCAAAAATAATTCGAAGATACGAGACGTAGTTGATCGCGTTTGTTTATGAATCCAGGCCCTCGTTGCTCTCAGCAACCATTTCACCGGGACTGGTTTTCAGTGTCTGTCTGCTTTTTTTTGAATATACCGGTAATCGTTCACTTTATTATATTTAGTTGAAGCATCTTTTTATCTCTTCGTATAAATGCATACAATAGTTCACTATCTATGACTCGTAATGAAACGTCATCATCATCATCATCATCATCGTCATCATTTAGAGACTGGAAAAGGGAAAATACAACAACAGTATAAGTGTCACCACTGTATACTGAAATGAATCGTGCATCCATTTATTCACCATTTAAGCCTTCCAAATTTTAGGCTCCATCTCACGAATGGAGCCATCCACATCAGCTTCTGCAATAGAGTGACATCTTTCTTCACTTCATTCAGGCCACCCACTACGCTTCCGTTCTTCTTGAGATGGGCCTCCAGTAATGAATGGGTCGGTGAATGCTCGTCTAACCGCCCCCCAGTTCAACAAGTCTCTCCTAAAGCGAAATATAAGCGTCTGGCGTTAGGAAAAATAACAGACGTAACCGTAATGAAAGGGTCAATGTGTAGATTATTTTGTTTTGGCAATACATTAAGGAGAGAGAGAGAGAGAGAGAGAGAGAGAGAGAGAGAGAGAGAGAGAGAGAGAGAGAGAGAGAGAGAGAGAGAGAGAGAGAGAGAGAATCAAATAATGCGTCAATAACATGGTGGTATAACAACGAAACAGAAAACAAGAAAAAAACCCTTCAAGCGGAGGAAGTAATTGTTATTTTTGGTCTTGTTGCTGCCAGACGACTGTATTCAGTAAAGGAGAGCCACTTGGTATAGAAATGGTTAATGAATGCTGTATCTAACCCCCCCCCCCGTTCAAGAAGTCAATCTAACAACTGAATAAAATCGTCAGAAGAAAGCAAGAATAAACTGAAAATGACGTCCTGGCGCTGGAAGGGTTAATCACTCAGGTTCCTCTGACTCACCCTCAGCTCAGTAGAATCGTCTGGCGTTGAATACTACAGTTATTTCGGCAACGAGAAGGTTAGGAGTAATGGTATCAGTATTAACACTCCCAGGCTTCTGTGCTCACTTTTAGGAGAATAAAATCATTCGGCGTTGGTTGGAAGAGAATACTACAGTTGTCCCGAGCATGGCAGGGTTAAAAACAATACAAGAGGAAGAAAGAACGAAAGAAAGAAACAAAGTTGAGACTCTTTGAAGCCTCTCCTCTGTAAAATCGGTTGCGTAAGAACTGTCCCGACCTTGAAAGGATTATGAAGACTATATCTAACCTTGGCATTTGAAACATAAAAAAAGAAAAATGTTGTGGGATATTAATACAGTATTAAAATACAAGGAACGAAGAAACGGAGTAAAAATACTGGGACGGGCCTTATAACCATTTTTGTCTTGCTGTTATTTCCGTTCTATGTCACTCTAAGGAAGCTCCCTAGTGCCTCTTAACGATTTATTTTTGGATACAGATTGTTAATATCAGTCTGTATGTTATGCTGAAAATGTTGGAACTGGAATGATTGAAATGACACAGAAGAGGCGGGTAAAGAGTAATAAGCAAAATAAATCGTTTAGAAAGAGGTGTTAGGAAGCTTCCTTAACCAACGAGAATACGGACCTTAGGCTTTTATGATCCACTCTTAGTCAAATGTAATCGTCTGGTGTTAGCCGAATTAGAAGGCTAGAGTTATCTCGACCATGACAGAATTAAAAACAAAAAGAAAGGAGGGAAGAATAGGAGAATATACAAGAGGGAAGAAAAAGAAGAAAAAGGAGAAACATGTTGAGATGGGCCTCGTAGTGGTTCCTCTGTTATGCGATTGTTTTGGTAGCATTCCCGGCTGGCCGCAGCAGAATTCGGGTCGAGTTGGACATTTCGGCCATTTTTGCTTCTAGACATTTTTTTTTTTAAATTGCTATTTTTGTATTTTGGATAGCTTCAGTATGTTATTTTCTTGAAGGATACTGATAAAGAGAGAGAGATTGAGATAGATACATAGAGATCGATAGACAGATAGATAAAAAGATAGAATTATTTATATTTAGCACAGAGAGAGAGAGAGAGAGAGAGAGAGAGAGATTGGTACTGGTAAGAACGTTTTTATTCATTCACTAATTCAACCATGATCGCGCAATAACAGTGCTAGGAGTAGATGATCAGGTGGCCTAAGTCTGAGGATGGGTCTGAAACCAGGATGGGTAATTCTTTTTGTTTAATATACTAACCACAGTATACGCATGGAGTAAACTGCAAAATCAAGCTAAAGACAATGGGTTGAGGGCACAGTTTGCATGTAAGGGAAGAGAGTGGGAGTAACTGCTCTCTTACTTTCCGGTTGAAGCTGTCCCGCTGAGGAAGGAAAGTTGCAAAGATTTGACGGGGAATTTTTTTTTTTCATGTATTTATATGAACTTTGTGACAGTAATATTCTGAATGAGAATTAATGACAGCAAAGGACTACTGTTGACAACGCTTCTCAGAGCAGAAGTTTGTGGAGAGTTACATAAATTTGCATAAAACCGAATCGTGTCAAACGAAGCATAAGAAAATAATAACCCCAAAGCGAGCAGAACGGAACATCTAAATGAATGACTGCCTTCTGCACTGTAAATCTTCTTTTAATTTACTTCTTTTTTTCCTTACTTTCTTCTCGCTGCTGTCTTTTAATTCTTATTTCTCACCTCATCCCTGTGTATCTCTTCCTTTCTCTTCTTACCCACTTCCAATCCGTCTTATTTCCTTTCTTACTGTTTCTTCCTTTCCTGTTTGCGTCTTCCTTTCCTTCTTATATCTTCCTTTCCTTCCTTGCTCTGTCCTTTTACTATGTTTCTTTCCATCCTTCCTTATTATTTCTTCCCTTCATGTCTTTTCCTTTTTTACCTGTCTTCCTTTCCGGTCTGCCCCTTCCTCTCCTTCCGTGATCTTAGTTCCTTTCAGTTTGTCCCTTCCCTTCCTTACTTTCTTCTTTTCTTGTCTATCACTTCATTTCCTTTCCCACTCCTCCCGCGTAACCCCCCACCTACCACTTCCTCTTCCTGTGTAACCTCTCCTTGACGACCATTTCGGTGATTTAATTTACCTCCCCAGCCGAAAGAGAGCCATGGGACCGAAGCCGAACTCCCCACAATCGGATCGACAACTCCTGGCGGGCTTTTAGTGAATGACGGACGCGGCTTCGGCTTTTACCAAGACTGTCCTCCTGTAATGACGTGAAGCGGGGGAGGGATGGGGTTGGTATTGGGTGGGAGATTATGGGAGGGGCGGATGGAGAAAGACTGATTTGACAAAGAACGGGGATTGAGAGAAGAGGGCATGGGAAGGAGAGTTAAGGAACAGAGTTTATCGGAGCGGGAGAATAAGAGATAAGAGGGATGGAGAAAGGAGGGCGTAAGGGATATGGTGGGACGGCGATGACAAGAAATGAGAGACCATGAGACGAAGAGAAAGAAGGACGGGATGGGAAGCTGTAACGAGGGATGGGGAGGGACGGGGATGATAAGGAATGGGCTATATGAAAATGAAAGGATAAGGAGGACAGAGATGGCGATGGGTGGATGTGGGTGAGGGATGGGGATTATGAAAGGGTGGAAAGGAAAGGGAGTGAAGGAAACCATGAGACCTAACTTCCCACAATTCAAACATCACATCCTGGCAGGCTTTTAGTGAATGACGGACGCGGCTTGGGCTTTTACCAGCACTAACCCTCTGTAATGACGTGAGGTGGGGGAGGAACGGATGGGGATGATGAGGAATGGGAACTGTGGGAGGAGGAGGGAATAGGGAGGGAAGAGGATTATAAGATTCTGAAGGTAATGCGAAGAACGGATGGGAAAGACAGAAAGATGGCGATGGGGTGGTGAGGGTGAGGTATGGGATCACAGGAGGGATGGTTGCGCATTGGAAGGTGTGAGGATGGCTCGGGAGGGCAGGGGATGAACAAGAACGAGTCCCTCTGTATTAACGTGAGTCCAGGCAGGGATGGGAGGGGGATGGTAGGGAATGAGGGATTATGGGTGGAAGGAGAAAATGGAATGAGTGGGTATGAGGAGTGATGGAGAAGACAAGCAATGGGAGGTTATGGGAAGAACGGATGATAGTGAAACAGAAAGGGGAATGGGTGAGCGCAGGGAGGGATGGAGAAAGACATGAAAAGGAGACAGAGGATGGGGTTTACAAGAGAGAGGAATATAAAGGAAGGAACGGCGTAATGAAATGAAGCAGAACAAGAGAAATAAAAAGGTCAAAGGGGGATAAAAGATGGGGAGAAAGTGCAACTACGCGATGAAAGGAGGAAGAACAAAATTAAGAAAATTTAAAAGATTGTTTTAAATAAGTAAAGACGGGCGTGCAAAAATTTCTATGAAGGGAAACAAGAAAATAGCGACAGAATCAGGGGCGTCCACAGGATTTTTTGTAAGAAGGGGAAAAATAAAAGAAATTATACATATATGTGCGGCTATAATATGTCAAAATACACACACTTCAAATAGGCATAGGCATACACTTACATGAGTTACATGACTTACACCAAATGCATAAAGTGACAGAATGTATGAATCGACTTAAATCACTCAACCATCCTTGAACAAGAACTGAAACACTCTTTGGAATTCCAAGGGGGGGCAACTGACCCCCCTTGCCCCCCCATGGACAGAATATAAAAAGATATGTATAGAAAAATATATAAGATAGGAAGAAACGGACTCCGTGATGAAAGGGGGAAGAAGAAGAGGAAGAAAAAGTCAATAATGGTAACTGTCAAAGGAAGCAATGGCGTTGAGGAAAAAATGGAATTGATGGAGGGTTGGGATGTTTGGAAAAGAAGGGGTGATGAGGATTGAAAGATGCACTGGAACAGTGAGAGATGATGTGATTTGTTGGAAGATGGGAGACGTAGAAGGAATGAGGGGAGGATGAGATTGTGGGAGCAGGAGGGATGGGGTAGTTACGCTGAGTTACAAATACCTTACTCTCCCAGCGAGGAAATATGGTGGAAATACGGTCATAAGTCGTACAGGAAATAACTGGAAACATCACCTTACAAGCTGGAAAAAACATGTAAGAAAAATGCACAAGAGTGGCAGGATACAGTAATACTATATAATGGTTCATAGACTAATATGTCAGAAAAACATTTTCTAATAAACATACGTTTTCTCAGGTCTTCACCGAAAAAGGTTTCCCAACAGTTAAATCGTCTAGAGACAGCAAGACCAAAATATAAAATATGTCATCATGGTGAATGAGTTAATGAAAATTTTATTTGAATGTGAACTTAGAATTATATAACATGTTTCAGAGGTGGTGTAACTAAATATTTATGCACTGGTGTGATTGTTTTTTTACTATTATAGGTGCAATTACTACTGATAAATCAGAACATTCTACTCCATTACTTCACTGCATCATTAAATTCTGAGAGAACTTTCTTTTGGTTTTGTGAAGCGTGATCCACAGACTTTTTGACACAAGACTCTACTTTTACTTTTTTTTTACTTATTTTATATTTAGATTATCTACAAAGATTTCCAGCGTATAACGCTTGATATCTTTATACGTTAGGTACCTCACTACTTTCAGACGATTTTGTTCAGCTTAGGGGAGACTTTTCGGACTGGAGGAGCTAGGTAGCCTTAATTAATCTCTTCGCTATTTGAGATCCTTCTTTCTGAAGTTGAACAAATTCGTCTGGAGGTAGTAAGAATAAACTACAGAAGGCGACCTGTGACTTAAGGGTTGAATGATCTGTAGCCTATTATCGGGAGGGACAACATGGAGGGGGGGGGGGAGCAGGACACATGAATGATGGGAAGACAGAGATGGAGTGAGGAATCAAAGGACGCTGTGCACTATGCTAGGAAAGATGGGAGGTTGAGAGACGACAAGAGAAGAAAAGAAAGATGGGAAAGAAGAGTGGAGGAGAAAGTGTGAGGAACAGGAGTGGACAAGGTTTACAGAAACGGAAGAGAAAGAGAAGGAAGGCAGTGAAGAAAATAGTAACAAGCAGGATTGTTTTGATTTAAATCAAATTATTTCAATCACGTGATTTAAATCGATTTAAATCAGTGAAAAAAATAATGATTTTAATCAAAATGGATTTTTAAAAATAAATACAGTACTGTAGAAAGAAAGAAGATAGAGAATGTGATGGATGTGTATTGTACAGATGCATCAAGTCTGCTTGTCCTGTACTCTTCTTGAACCGATCCTGTATGTATCAAGTCAGGCACCAGCGAACCACTCCCTTCTGTTACAAGGCAAATATTCAAAAGTTAAACAAAGGAAAGAAGGCTCTTTTGTTGATAATAACAATACATGTGATTAAGTACAGTGTTGACATAAGAGCTCGCTCTTCTTTCAATACACAATAACATGATTGAATCTAATGATTATGATCCAAATTTGACACTAATAAAAAAAAAAAAAGACAAGTTGACAACTTTCATCAGTATCTGACACACAGTGATGCAGCAGCAGGAGTAACCCCCCTCATACCAAAGAGTAGTGGCCTGTGGTGCATTTGCTTACTCCCACTTCCCATTCACATTATTATTTTGTAAGTTTGTAATTTTGTTTACCTGAACTTTGATATATAATCATGCCTAATGGACGCATTACAAAAAGTGGGATGAAAAGAGACCCAGTACCGTATGGTAATCTTTTGATAGAAATTCCAAAATTTATATAAAAATATGGTTTCACTTGACACTGGCAAAGGTTTAGTACAAGAAAATGTCTTCATAAAAGAGAAAAAAAAAAATCGATCAAAAAAAAAATAAAAATAAAAATCCGATTTAAATAAAAAACTCGAGTTCTTTATTTAAAAAATATCAGAGATTTTTTCCAACCCTGGTAACAAGAGAGTGTAAAAATACAAGAAACAGGGAGATTGGTGGGAGAAAGAAATAAACGAAAAGGGGAAAGAGATGAAGGGAAGAGAAGAGAGAAGGAAGAAACAAATCTCATTTCACTTTACAGTCATATCTTTCAGCCTTTCTCTCTCTCTCTCTCTTTCTCTCTCTCTCTCTCTTGCATTTCTTTTTCAGAGAGAGAGAGAGAGGGGGGGGGATAATAGATTCATCGACTTACTTTAAACAATTTCTTAAAACTAATTACTTATCACCCACGAAGAAAATGATCAAACTTTGAACGACGTGAACCGAGTAATATTGTGCAGCCGAGCGGGTTTGAATTTTATACGTCTTCAACCTTAGAATGTATTTTTTATTGCAGTTTTGCTATCCTCAGAACATTTCGCTCGGTAGGAGAAAATTTCCCAACTGGTGGGGTTAGATGTAGCCTTAATCAACTCCTTTCGTGCCATTTAATAAAACTGTTGAATACAATCGTCTGGTGTTGGTGTGTTCATAATGAAACTGTCATCAGAGTGACGGGGATAAAACTGTTCTTATATTTTCTCCTTCCTTCTCTTCTTTGTTGTGCCCCTTCCGGTCCCTTCGTTTATTTTTGCTATCTCCGCCATTCTTTCGAGCCTTGTATTTAATTATATCTCCTCTTTATCTTTTACCAGTACTGCAAGAGGCAGGGCATATGAAAGAGGAGCGTTCTTACTTTCTTGTTGTTACTGTTGTAGTTCTTGTTTTGGGAGGAACTTTACATTAAACCACCGTCACGCTCATATCCAGCTAATCTACACTCACCAGTTTTACAGGGTATATTTACCCCGTCTGCCCAACCACCATCCAGCCTATACTGCTTACTCCTCTCCACCCATCTCAGCATTATTCTACACCTCCACACTGAAACATCTAAGAGAAATATTGTGACTTACATCTTCCCGTCACTAACGCCCACTCTCATAAAACACACATCTTCACGGGTTGTACTCATCTCATCCCCCCTACCACCCATCATCATCTCAACTTTTATTTACAGTCGTTGCCGACCACCTGACCCCCCTTCCTCTCTCTCTCTCTCTCTCTGTCTGAAACACACACACACACACACACACACACACACACACACACACACACACACACACACACACCCTTGACCTACACCTTACCAGTCTACACCTGTTTTCACAGAGTATACTTCCTCCAGCATGTCCCAGTATTTTCCACATACCCAGCACATCTCGCTCACTCCTTTCCATTCACTACACCCATATTTGCTCTGATGCGATGAAGGCTTTCGCGATGAGACATTGGGGGCTTCTTCTTCCAGAAGTTCTTGGCAAGGCACTGGTTTATTTGGGGATGCTTGCTAGTGCCTTTCCTCCTGTTGTACCTTCTTCGGTGTAACTGACTGAGAGGGAACCAAGAGGGACTTCTTTCTCTTGCAACGCTGCAAGGAATACTGTCAGCAGCTGGTCTGACAGGTTGCTCCAGCAGCAGGGGATGAATCAAAGGACCGCGGAAGTAGAACGGAGGCTATTCTCTACTGGCAGGAAGCCTGATGACGTCTGCCTGCTCAGTCCCCGTCACGCCTTATAAGAAGGCCAAGGTAGACATTCCTCATTTCGTGTTAACACTTGTATTCACTATTTTTACCTATCTCCATTTTATTTTATTCTGATCTACCTTTATCGTCTCCATTCCTTTCTTCTGTTTTCCACCTTCTTGTACTTTTCCCCCCCTCTCATTTTTCCTTTACAGTTTATTCACTCTTACCCTCTCCTGTTATCTTACTATAACTTCGCCCTCCCATCATCCTTCTATTTCCTCCCTTCCATCTCTGTGTATCCTTTTCATCACATCTCCCCATTTTTCATACCTCCATTTCTTCGTATCTCTTCTTTCTTTATCTTCTTCTTTTCACTTTTTCCCTCTCCTTTCCATCTCTCCATTTCTTCCTTCTTTTCATTTCCTTCTCATCTCCCTTTACTATCCTCTTACCATTTCTTCTCATCCATTCCCTCCTACCCTCTCTATCTCTTCTCCCTTCAATTCTTCCCCCCTCCCCATTAAACTTTGGGCTAATCTCCGTTCACATTGCCATTCCGATTCCACCAACTCTTACATCCCGCGGAGACCTCCCCATCTAAAAACCATTGACCATCAGGGCGCAATCAGGAGGGAATTTTAAGATCTCCTGATTTGCATTGATGAAACCCGCAGCACAAACTCCCCCCAAGGACTTATTTAGAGTTTAGTTTAAGACAGAGAAACCTGCCCTGCTTCCTGGCCAAGTTGGGGGGGCTGGGGGATGGAAAAATGAACCAAAGAGACTCGAGTTCTTAGGTTCAAAGTCAAGAGGAGCCTGAGGTGGGTTATTTTTGCCCTGATTTTCCCGCCACTGTTCGGCCCCTCTCGTGTTTCTCTCCTTCTATCTTTCACACAGAGGAGGGGGAAGGAGGGAGCGAGGGAGGGGCTAATGGAGACGAGGAGGGAGGGCGGATGGTAATAATGGAGCAGGAGGGGAATGGTTAAATTATTTTCCCTCTTATTTAGGTGAGATGCTCTTTTGGCCCCCAGCAAGTCTTGTATTTACATAAAGAAGAATTTTTATTGGCTGGGTGAAATATCTTTATTCCTTTTGGTTCGCTCAGCACCGAATTCTGGCGAGTTTAGTTTATAATGGGTTCTCAAACAAATCTTATGATTCTTTAAGCCCTGTTGGATAGTCATGATTTACTATGGGTATTAATGATTTTTTTACACTATTTCAATTTAATTTTTGCGCTATCAGTTGTCAATAGATAATAATCGCCGACTGAACTGAATGTTGACTAGTAAATACTACTCCTTTTTACACTTCTGCTATGGAAGTGGCTTAGGAGAAAATTATCCGAAATTCATAACCAGAATAACGTTTCGTTGTCCATCAGCGTCCAAGTATCACCAAACGCATGTTATGAGTCAAACGAAAATCCACAGAAAAATTCGCCTTGATATACATTATGCATAAGGCACACACACACACACACACACACACACACACACACACACACACACACACACACACACAAAACTTGCGACTCAAAATCCAAATTAATGCACAGATGGTTGATGTTTGTGATGCAGAAAACAAAATGAAAAAATTTTATCTCAAAATGTGATTACACTTCGGCCTCTTACACACGACTTATTCTCATTCACGCCGGACTTGCATCGTATAACATAATGACAGAAAATATTACAAACAGCAGGTGAAAACGGACAACAAGTGGACTTACTTAAATAGTTATACGAGACAAATTCAGACATTTACAGTTCATGCCATACAATCGGTTCACGTTGACTTCTGCAACTCGAGTACGTCATTTTTACTGCCGCACCCACATGGGAAGGGGAGAGGGGACCAAACCCAGTGTGTCTCCCTAACTGTCTGTCATTCACTCACTTCACTGGATCACTGCACCATTTTGAAGGATGATGTTCAAGCCTTATAGGTGTGTTTATTGAGAGGTGGGGGAGGGGGGTACTGATGGTGTGTCCAGTGTGAGTCTGAAGTCTGTTTGGGGTGTGTTTGAAGTGCGTGTAGTGTGCACCTAGTAGACCGTGTACCTGAGTCGTGCCAGAATAGTCGTAAATATGACAAAGTGGTGGGGATGAGCAACGAGCAAGTTGGCTGTACTGGGACGGCCTGTGAACCAGAAGTGACAGTGATGTGCTTCATCAATCAATATTTTTTAATTTCCCCCTACAGTTCTTCAGGGGTGGGTGCAACTATCAAAGGTGTCCTTTGTCTTGCTATATTCTTATCGCTACCTGACCATTATATATAACTTAAGACGGACTTTACCAACCGAAAAGTTGACATAAACTATATCAATCATTCATAAGCAAAGGAATCTCCCAAAATCAAACAAAATCGCCTGGAGGTAGCAAGCGTGAAATTAAGGTTCCGGGTAGGGATACATCATCTCTTTAGACCATACTGTCGTGGGCAAAGGAAATTTCCGACACTCTCCCTTAACGTCTGGGTTCGAGTGTTACACCTTAATAATCTCTAGTACGCTGGTAATGTCTTTTAGAATAAACTGGCAGGGGTACCCGTCGTTGCCGGGTGAAAAAAGGCGAACACTCTAATACTATTCCAATCTTTCTTTCTGCTCCAGAAAGACTATGTACCTCTTATGCTTCTGAAGAGGCATTATATGAGGTCCAGGAACTTTCTATTTCAGCTTTCGCAGACTAACGCACAGTATTTGTGCGCCCTTGTTTATTATTACCGGTGACCTAAAATGACCACCGACCAGTGACCTCAAATGACTTTGGAGGTCAACCTCACAAAGCCTATGTCCAAACTGGAGGTCATGTGAGTTTCCATGCCAAAAATTAGGCTGCTGGGTCCAGTCGTTCGAGGGTGTATTACCGATGACTCAAATGACCTCCGACCAGTGACCTCAAATGACCTCGGAGGTCAACGTCATATATCCTATGTCCGAACTGGAGGTCATGTGAGTCTCCACGCCAAAAATTGGGCTGCAGGGGTACCCTGCGTTGCCCGGGTCAAAAAAGACGAACACTTCCTCAAATGACCCAGATCTGAATTTTGATTCCCCTAAAGCCATTCTTGGGTTACCCTGATTCAGAATATATATGGGTCTGGGGGTCTCTGGCCTTTGGTTTGGGCGTGATTGAAGGCCAAACAATCAAACAAACAAAAACCGTGCTCTTATATAGAGAGATAGATAGATAGATAGACAGATAGACAGATTACATAAGTAATACAGAAGACTGTACTGACGCGCCGTATGCAGCAATATACTGGTGAGGATGAGATGCAGAAGGAAAGGGCTACTTGACTGCTAGGAAATGTCTTAGCTGAACAGAATTTAAAAATGATTTATTACTAGTCTAAACAAAATACCGCAGTCCATCCATAATAACGAAAAGGTTATTTTTTCTTAACTTATGAGAACAAATCATCTGGTTACTGCCTATGCAAAGTATCCATGTGAGTCTGTAGTACTGTAAAATTAGGTCACCTCTGGCTGAGTCAGATGTGTCAAGCTTAGTTCAACAGGCCAACTTTGGACAATGTATAAGTCAGACACAGTCATTAGATTTGCCAAAGAGAGACTAATGTATGTGATCAGGGTAAGTCATACTGACATACTCTACCGGTACTGTACGTAGGTGCAGACGAAATGAAGGTTTATATTTAGTATCTGTAATTGCACTGATTAGGATAAAGGCATTTATAAATAAGATCAGGTCAGGTTTAGAAGTCAAATCGTCTAATTGGTTTAGGCCGTCATTATAATAATCATCATCATCATCATGTATCAGGTAGCAATGAATCAGATGGACTTACATATGGGAAGGTCATACGGGTCAGATATACATGGTGGAGATGATAATTTCAAGAACCTGAATGAAGAATGAATGGACGTTGCGCACGTTTCACCGGGATCCTTGCTGGAACTTTCTCCCAGAATTACTTTCTTGTTTGTGGAGCCTACTCTCATTGGAATATATGATGATGATACATATAATTATGAAGATGTGGGTGATGATAATGATTTAAGAATGAAGAAGACAAAAATGATGATGATGATGATGATGATGATAACATAATAGGCTAAAAGGCGAGGTCTGGTTAAAAAGAAGTTACTTAGCTCTGGTTATATTTTAGATATAATCTGCTTAATTTAGGTCATATTAAGATAATGTCAATCGTCCTCGTCACGGCGAAGAAAGGTCAGCTAATCATTAACATCGTGCTCAAGTATTTGCCTGACCCTCCTAGCGGCAGCAGCCGGCCTACTAATATCTTTGCCTCTGAGTCACTTAAATTACTGTATTCCAACAGAGAACTGGTCCAAACTAGAGCCCCAAGGAGGCTCCAGCAACTTTCTCAGGTGTTACTTGATCATACCTCTGTTACGATCCTTTTGGGGGCCTTTTTACCACCCTGTCTGTGTCATGTGCCAGCCAGCCCGATGGCCTTCAGCCAGACCGCATCTATATTGTCGTACTGTAAATCGGGTTCAGAGCCTCCAGAAGTGTAATAAATAAAATATATAAATACTGTACACGTCACTAAAGGTATGGATATAAATACATGTAACTGAAAACAAACACATGCGAATAATTTTCAACCTAGAGACGGTTGGTAACAGTAGCACTCTGCCCTCACCAATGCTTGACTCTTGAATAGAAGGGCGAAAGGGTGTAGCCTATGTGACCCCTCTCCCTCCCTCTGTCCTTACACTGATCTTTCCTATTATCATTGGCGGTTACTTTAATCGTACCTCTAAGAGGGCCGGGCAAATACAGCAAACGCTGTTACAGTTTTGTGTGCTGTCACCAGATACTTGTATTTAAGGGAAACCCAGACCACTCAATGGATTAAACTGCTGTGGTCAAGCAGAATCAGGTCATTTCGTCAGGTCCGATCAAAAGGTCAGAAGGTGCGCCTGGTAAGCCTTCAGGCAAACAGACCTGAAATTCTTATGAAGTTTGAAAACAGTAAGGCAATGAAATCGAGGAGGGAACGGGGGAGGGGGAGACGAGGGAAGGGAAAGAGAGGAGGAAAGAGGGACGGGAGGGGAAGGAAGAGAGAGAGAAGGGTGAGGAAAGAAGAGAGAGGGGAGGTAGGGGACGGAAGAGAGGGGAGGGAGGGGAAGGAGGAGAAGGGAGAGAAACGAAGGATGAACGAAAAGAACGTAATGATGGGAAAAAGTGCCTGAATAAGACTGACAATGAATGGAGGGGGAAAAGTATATGAATGAAGAGAAAGTATACGACAGAAGGGAAGAAATAGGATTAGGTCTATGTGTGTGTGTGTGTGTGTGTGTATGAGAGAGAGAGAGAGAGAGAGAGAGACAGACAGACAGACAGACAGAGACAGACAAACAGAGATGGGACAGGGAGTGAAGAGGTATGCGAATAAACGAGATAAGAAGAGATGAGAAGAAAAGACGGCTCAAATGTGAGAGAAGAGAGATGGGTGGGAGGGTGAGAGGGGGGGCTGGAAAGGAAGAGGGGGAAAGATAAATTACTTCTCGGACTTGCACACAGACAGTTAAATATTTCAGACTATATATTTATCCAGTTGGGTTTAAAAATGCACCACCATAAAAATCCACTACATCACTTAAATCTTTCAGGATCCTGGCCACCTAAATAAAATCGTCTGGCGTTAGCTAGAATACAGTTAGAGTTGTTGGAAGGGTTAATGAAATAAACTTCTATGTAAACACAGAACAGAACAGAAGATTTTAGCTCTTTCAGTACGAGACGTGTCCAAAGCTGAATAAACCTTTAGGTGGGAGCTACAGTGAATACAGAATTTTATCACTGTGTTGAGCGGCAAATGAGTATGCCATCTTTACCTTTTGCCATTATCTCCTCTAAGCCGCATTTTATATATATATATATATATATATATATATATATATATATATATATATATATATATATATATATATATATATATATATATGTGTGTGTGTGTGTGTGAGAGAGAGAGAGAGAGAATGATGGATGGAGGTAAGAAGGAAAGGAGACAGATAAAGAGAGGGGGAGATAGATGAAGTGAACTCAAGGAATTTGCAATTCTGAAACTTGTTGCCCCGAATCTCTCTCTCTCTCTCTCTCTCTCTCTCTGATACTCCACTTTCTCGATAAGTCTTTTACTTATTTATCCTTCCCATTTCTTTCAGTTTCTCACTCCTAAACACTCTCTCTCTCTCTCTCTCTCTCTCTCTCTCTCTCTCGGGAAGCGGGGTACTCATTGGTAAAGCGTGTGATTGGAGATCGCTAGGTCGAGAGTTCGTGCCGCGTCCCGGTAGATTCCTTTGCTGGGAGGGGTAGCGCTCTCCTGTAACGCTTGCAGGGCTATATGATCTACTGTATTTAGGTCTAGCTTGGGGGAATAATCCAGTTCTCTCTCTTTCTCGTTTCCATTTTCTGTATCATTCCTTTACCTACTTAGCCTACCAGTTTCTTCTCCAAGTGTCATTTACTCTTTCACTCCAGTTAAACATCTCTCTCTCTCTCTCTCTCTCTCTCTCTCTCTCGCTCAGCTCATTTGTTAATTGTCTGAAAGTCTTATCATGGTAGCTTACTTTATCCATTATTATTTCATGGCATGCAATGAGCAGGGTGTAGCTTAAACATGTAATCCTGCCTTAGATCAACAAATAACTTAATAAGTAAAAAGCTATGAATGAAAAGTTAATTATCACAAATATTAAACAAGTATTAACTGTACATAACTGGAGCACCAACGCCTGGCACTTCATCACCGCCAACTGTTTTGCACTTTCTCACTCATCGTTTGCCTATACTTCTTTCACACTAATCTGACCCTGATTTTCATCCTTTTACAGCTTCTTTCACACAGTTCAGTGGAAGAATAAGACAATACTACGGTTTTACGTCCTTTCAATAGCACTACTTCGTGACTGGCACCATACTTGCGTTAATCTATTGTTAAAACTTAGCATTCAGGATGGAGATGTCAATTTTAGGCCAAGTTTGAGTAAAATGGGTGTAGCTGGGTTCAGGGAGTTGCAGGAGGTTACAAGGTGAATACAAGGCAGAGCTGTGGCCGGGGATACGGTCGGTTGGGTATTGTTCTTTTGTCTTAACTTGCTCAGATTCTCGTCCTTTTGCAGTAATTTATCGTATTGCGCAATGGCGGCATAAGACAACGAGATGGTGGCACATACTTTCCATAGCATTCAATCACAACTAGCATCATATTCCAGTGCTAATCTGTTGTTATAGTTCTGCATTTAAGATGGAGACACGGCAATTTTAGGCCGAATTAAAGTGAAAAGATTATAACGAGTGACAGGTAGCCGTGGGTAGGACTAAGGTCAGGAGGGTGAGTTGTGCCACAATCATCACCACCCGGCCGACCATGACTCGCCCTTCCCATGACGTCACAGCTTTTGTCCTCGAACTCCAACAGTTGTTCATTTTACTACAAGCTCCAGGTCAAAATAAAGTTGGCTTACTTTTATTTCTTGTGTATTTAACGTAAGTTTTATTCTAACGAAAGTTGTTACCATATTTGAAATAGTAACTGACGAGCTACATCTGCCGTACTCACTGTAGGAAGAGCTCATTTATTTCTTCTATATAAAATTGTTCAAGTTTATATTGTAAGTTACGTCTCTCTCTCTATCTCTCTCTCTCTCTCTCTCGAGAGAGAGAGAGAGAGAGACAGACAGACAGATAGACAGACAGACAGAGACAGAGAGGGAGAGAAGCAGGAAGAGAAAGAAAAGGCAGAGAAGAATGAGGAAAAAAGGGTGAGAAGGGGAGGGAAAGAGAGCGAGGAAGTAGGAGAGAAACACACACACACACACACACACACACACACACACACACACACACACAGAGTAGGTGGGGGTAACAAGAGAAAAAAGGGAGAGAAAAGGTAACTTAATGGTCTATATCTCACCTGGATGTATTGTAGCTCCATTCAACCTCTCAATTTAACCTGTGTGTGTGTGTGTGTGTGTGTGTGTGTGTGTGTGTGTGTGTGTGTGTGTGTGTGTGTGTGTGTGTGTGTGTGTGTGTTATTATTATCAGTGCCCCTGTATTAATTTCTATGTTTGTGCTTGGAACTGTTTACAAGTACAAATATATGTATGTGAATTTGCAACAATATGGACACTTGAAAGATAGTACCTCTCTGACTGTGTTTACCTAAATGCACATGCCTGGCAAAAATCATCCTTGATCCTATTAGTACAGAAACTCATTACATAATTACCTCCATCAGTAATACCAATCAACCACGTACACTCACCAACACTTCACTATTACACATTCACGGAAATATGTAGCTGGGGCAGGACATAATAACAATGCAACGAGAAAAACTGCAAAATTCATCTTGGATTAACTCTGACTTACTCAGGGCTGAATAAAATCGTAAGGGGGAATGGTACGTGTTAATTCTCAGGCTCCTATGACACACTTTCTTGAAAAAAAAAATAGTCTGGCGCTGGCATTATACCAAACAAAAACGACCATGAAAGGATTAAATTCTCTGAGCATATGTAGAGCCAAAGAATGTATAGACAAGCGTGTATAACTACTTGTGTGAAAGACAGAACAGTTTCTGATGTTACTGAATATAGAGGACTGGAAGTATGTAGTGAGGAGCCTCTGTGGTGCAGTGGTAGAGCGTGCGTCTCGCACGCTGGTGGACGCGAGTTCGCCTCCCGCCAGAGTTGTAAACTCTGTGGGAATCGTTCACTTACTGCTTTGGCGGACATAACGGGTGCTGTGATTGAACCAGTGTCGCATACTAGTATGCTTGCACCCAGACGGCGTAAGGCGGGCCGATTACACTTGGTTCACAGACTACACACAATCCAAAGCCACTATAACACTACAATCACACTCACAAGCACTTCTCACCCTACATACAGTCTCTACCAGACAGCCTAAGCCACTTGGTAGAGATACATTGGCTGTATCGTCCCTGGTTTGGTAGAGATAGGCCGGTCCTGCAATGAACACTCAACGGCTGATGCTGATGGATGGATGTAGTGAGTAGTTCAAAGCAGAGAGAGAGAGAGAGAAAGAAGAAGCTTATGAGTATTACCTATCAAATACACGAAAGGCATCTGGACAAACAACCAATTTCTGCTTAGTCAGAATCTTCTATAATACGACCAGCAAGCGATGATATTTTATCCAGGTCCCTACTTGCACTGCTGGGTAAACAAGGACAAGGGGGAACTAAGTACGGTATGTCCACGAGTATATTATAGAGCTCACTGGTTAGTGCTCGCAAATTCACAGTAGTTACCTTCATACACTCTGTCAACGGTTATGCCGGAATCCTATCCCATTAGACCACTATTAAACCTCTTTCTGGTCTTCAGGCTCTTTCCCTCTCTTGTGCCCACGGAAATCGACATGATTTTCAGGTCCAGTCTACTATGTATTCTACTCCCCATTGCATTTATCGGCACCCATCACCTATCCATAGTGCCTATCGTGTTTAATGCAGTATCATCAGGCTTGATATGATAACATTTCCCTCATTCACTACTGCACAGGGTGATGCAAAAGTCTGGGTATAATTAAATGATGGATATTTTTCTGTGCAGGTAAATGAGCTCAGGAAGATGTTACATCACTGGAATGAACAACTGGACAAATGCAATGCTGTTAACGGTGGCAATATCGAACAAATGCTGTGACTGTTGCCCTGTACAGTAACATTACATAAGACATTATTTCCCTGTGAAACCTGACTATTGGGTCACCCTGTAATTTTGATGACGTATGCCTGTATTTCATTTCATTTTTGTTATCCTCAGACGATTTCACTCAAATTAGGGTAGACTTACTGAAAAGATGAGGTTAATGAAGGCTATATTAAACCCCTTAGTTCGAAGAGTCATAAGTCATCAATATAATATCTGAAAATAGCGAAAAAACAGTCATCGGACTGAAGAGATTAAAGGACTAATTGAAATGTTATCTCCAACTCTCAATGATCTCATTATTTTCTACCGCCATTCTACCGTCTCTGCCATTTCTTCCCAACCGCTTATTCCATCTCCCTCTCTGAAAAGCAGCTCACTGTTTCTCCATTTCCTGTTCAACTGCCTCACAAAATACTCTCTCTCTCTCTCTCTCTCTCTCTCTCTCTCTCTCAGTACTGTAGTTCCTTCTCTTAAAACACATACACCACCTCCCTGCTCTGCTTTTCCACGTTATTATGCCCCGTGCTTATACTACCATTCTTTGAGTGCTTTCTAATTTGCATCCACTTCTTGTGTCACCTACCCATTCAACCGTAATGTTGTTCTGAATCTATTTCTTCTCTTCGTTTGTTAAGGTAGGGCCATGATTTCGCGAACATGTTCCTATAATTCTCTTGGAATGATATTACAAATTACGTGCAAAGAAAAGTAACCATATACGTCAACGGAGCAAGCAGTGCAACACTATTATGAACAATCAGTCAAGTATTTCCATCTTTCTATCCTTTCGGTCTTCCTTCCCTCCTTCCCTTGGTCAGTCATTCCTTCTCTTTCTTTTTTCTTTCCTCATGTCCTCGAATCAGTCATGCATACCTTTCCTTTCTCTCTTTTGGCAAACAAATCAGCAGCAATACGGGTCGGCCACAAGCTTCCGAACTGTAATCGAATTAGGTAAGTTTCTTGTTCAGGAAAGTCTGGGTTTGGTTAGGTTAGACTCTTAATGCTGTGGTTTAGGTAGGTTAGATTCTTTGTGCTGTAGTTGAGGTTAGATTAGTCTGTCAGAATTAAGGTTAGGTATGGTCAGGTTAGTCTGTTAGGATTAAATAAGGTTACAGTTGGTTAGATTAGATTTGGTTAGGTTAGGTTAGTCTCTTAGAATTTAGACTGGGATGGCTTAGGTTAGATTAAGTAAGGTTAGTATTCTAGGATTAAATCAGGTTACGTTACGATCTGTTAGGTTAGATTTGATTAGGTTTACTTGGAAGCCTGGGTTAGGTTTACCGGTAAATAAAGTCCGAGCAATCATCACGTGCAGAGAAAACTCGACGCGTGGTGGTGAAATAGCTTACAGTAGGGAAATATGCGGACCAGCTAGCCTCCCAGCCACCGCTCACCGCCACAGTCCAGTCACTACCGCCACCATGCGTAAAATTACACACCGCCGAAAATAGACCGCTGCAACAGATTACCTACACCCCCACCCCCTCCCAATCCTCCTCCCCATTCACCCACATTGCCCTCACCCTCCCACCCCTCCCTCAATTCCATCACAGACATTACCCTCACCCTCCAACCCCCTCCCTCCTTCCACCTCATGCACCTCCCTTATCCCCCCCTCCAGCTATCTCCCTCTATTTTCTTCCATCCCCTTCACTCCCTCGGCCTCCATCCCTTCACATTTTCCTCCCCTCTCTCTTCCCCACCCCCCACCCCACCACCCTCCCCCTCGGTGAAAACAGCGAAATCATCATGTGGACGCACTGAGAACTTTTATATCCTATATATGATTCTGAAACCAACTTTCAGAGAAAAAATGAAAAGCACATTTTTAACATTTCGATTCCATGTAATTCCTCCTCCTCCTTTTCCAATTATATTATGATGATCATGATGATGATGAAAATTATTATTATCATCGTCATCAATATCATCATCATCATCATCAAAATAATGATAATAATAATAATAATAATAATAATAATAATATTATTATTATTATTATTATTATTATTATTATTATTGTTATTATTATTATTATTATTATTATCAATCTTGCCAAGCAGAATGGTATTATCGGCAACTCGCCCTATACCGTTGCGCGAGATTCAGCCGCCTGTGTGTGTGTGTGTGTGTGTGTGTGTGTGTGTGTGTGTGTGTGTGTGTGTGTGTGTGTGTACCTCAACTCCTCCTTGGCTAATTGATGTATCTGAATGAAACTTTCCAGATGAGTTCGTTTGGTTACTCCGAAGGTCTTCCACTGTATACAACTTTCCAACCATAAAAAGAAGGCAGATATTGATCTGATAATTCAGTACATCCATAATGAGATATTCGGGAAGCGTAACCCTCCGATGATTCTTGGGGGTCAGCCCTCTGCCGAAAGTACAAGCGATCAGAAGTACGGGAAAGTGAGCCTATAGATTTCAACGAAACTTCTGAGATCAGTTCGTCTGGTTCCTTGTTTGTCTTCCCCTATATGAAAAATAAAAGAAAAAAAAATCTTCGAATCCGATAACGTATTCCTCACTTCATTCTTGCTACAGCAAAATGACTTTAATAGGTGTAAGAGAGACTTTTCAAACTACAGCGGCTGTATGTAGCTTTAACGAACCCCCACGCTAAGCCTACTGTAGATTCTTTTTAAAGTTGGATATTTCGTCCGACGATAGCGAGAATAAATCGAATACGTCCTCTGGTTCAAGGAGTTAATGACAAAGGATGGGGATTATTAGACATATTTATGATCGTTTCCCTGTCGTGACTCAGACTTGTGTTTTACAGGAAGAACATGAAACACGAGAATAGTCTGCTCTCTTCTTTCCTCGTCCTTCTAGGAAAAAAAAAAAAAAACTATGATAATTTTGCATTCCTAACACTATTTTTCCAGGGAGAACGAAGGACATGGGAAGATTCTAATTACCGTCTTTCCTGAAAAAAGAAAGAAAAGAAAGAGAGAAAAAAGAAAAAAATCTTAGTTACAACGAGGATAGATCTTAAAGATGTCTGTGAATCCCACCCCAGGGCTGTCAACACAAGGCGCCAGAGGGAAGGGGTCAAGGAAGGTCGCCGTCCCGTCATCATATAGAGCATTATTTTTGTTTGATGTGACCTCTTAACTAAAAAAATTCGATGACGCACTTTCCCACCCTTGGTGTTCTTCCGGACATTTCTCTTCAGCTGAAGGAAGATCTCGTACTGAAGGGGCTACAAGGCAGATATCTTGTAGTGAAAGTGTTAATGACGGCATATCAATTTCCTCCACACCCTCCAGATCGTAAAGTTTCCCTAAAGCCGAATAAAATCGTCTGGTGGTACCAATAAAAAACGTCATTGGAGTGAAAGGGTTAACTGTTGATTTCTAGTAACTTATTCCTGCTACCTCCATACGGTTTTAAATATTGATGATCAACGGTAAAAAAGGATACAGTATAATTTAAAAACCATCAGTACGTGTGCTAAATGTAAAATAATGTAGTATACGAAGTACAAAAAAGAATCGTAAAGTAAACAGTGCCAGTGTAACGGCTATATGAAGCATACATAACTAATAACCAGCCTCGCTTAGACTGAAACCGCGCCATCAAATCATGAAGGGTAGGAGTATCGCAAAACGCAGTACACGTAATATCGTAAAAGCAATGAATACCCGTCATGTACTAAGCTCGCAAGATTTACAGAGATAGCAAGAGCGGAAGGGGAGAGGGAGAAGGGAGGGAAGTAGGAAGGGGAAGGGGAGAGGGAGACGGGATGAAGGGAAAGCAGAGGGGAGAGGGGGAGGAGGGGAAAAGGGAGGGTAGTGAGGGGAGAGGTGGAAAGGGAGAGGGGAAGGGTAGGAAGGGGAAGGGGAGGGAGAGAGGGTGGAGGAGAGATTAATGCATTGGGCTGAAACGTTAAATGTGGGCCGGGGAAGGAAATGTTGATGCGGTATTATGGACTGGGAATATAATTTGGAATGGATGAAAATGTATGCAGATGGATGGGTAAATGTAGATGGATGGGTAGATAGAATTACAGATAGACCGATCGATAGACAGATAGTTACAGATATAGACCGAGAGAAATAGACATAGACTGAAGGAGAGGCAGACAGATATATGTAGTCAGACAAATAATAAGTAGACAGACAGGCAGACGGATAGATAGATAAACAGACAGATGGACAGATTGATACAGATAGACAGTCAGACACATACAGATTACTAAATATATTCCAAGAGAGAGAGAGAGAGAGAGAGAGAGAGAGAGAGAGAGAGAGAGAGAGGTGCACGGATAAGCTAAAATACATGTATGTCATTCCATCCTTGTATCCCATTAACCCTCCTCAGGTAGACCTACAGTTTCGCTTACAGCTTACGTGCACCCGGGTCTGTCAGACAAAGCTTTAAAAAAATGCTGTATTGTCACACGTTTTATGTAATGAATTCCTGAATATCCTACAATGTATTAAGTCGTATCAGTTACAAAACTATGTGAATAAGTTTTAATTCACTGAACTCCACATATTAAAAAAAAAAAAATGAAAAAAATGCCAAACTAAAAGTTTTATTTTTTTTTTTAAGTCACCACACACGAAAACAAAGTATACTATGAGCTTAACACTTGTGTCACAACTTGATGGAGGACCTTCATTATGGGCATAATTGATCACACACAACATAAAATCAACTTGCAAAATCATAGTGAAAAATTCCCCCCTCTCCTTAGGTACACCTGGGTCTCACAGACCCGACATGCAATTCTGAGTGATATACTGCGAAAACATAGACACGAAAGTAACCTCCCTACACCTTGCATGGGCACAAAAAGTTAGGAAGCTATTGAGTAGGACAGGGATCCCAGGCATCTATAAGTTACTGAATTTTACCATCGATAAAATTGCCCGGGTCTGTCAGACCCAGGTGTACCCGATGAGGGTTAATATGCCTCAGCTTAGACTGTACACAGGAGTATATAAGACGTACAAATAATAAGAGGCCTATTGGCCCACTGTGCGGTCATCGTTTTACATGAAAGTAATCACACTACATAAGTAACTGAAATGTGAGAGAAAGGACAGAAAAAAAAGTTGTGGTATGGTTCTCTGTCCACAAAAGATTCTCATTATGCGTTCAAAGACGAAAGTGGTGGACAGCCCCAATTGTAAAGCAGATGCAGTGAAAGTATGTCAAATCCTGTCCCTGACTGTACGTTTCCTGTCCCCCTCTTTCTTTTGTGGTGCTGGAGGTACAGTATTGCTTGTAAAATAGGCGCTGTACACATGGTGTACCACATGGAATCTTTAGGTGGGGTAAACATAGAACTGTCCGATTTTTTCAACAATTAGGAGCTTATGACTAAATAAAATTGGCTGGTGTTAGCTGGAATAGAATTAATAGAGTTGTCCCATCCATGAGAAGGTTAATTACCAACAAAAATGGCCTGATTTTCTATAATAAAATTATCTGCTTATATTGCTCTATTAAGCATTATAATTATGCTAACAGAGGTACCCACACAAACAGGAGAGATGTGCAGCCACCCGATCTTCCATCATGTATACCCGTCATTTACAACTATTTTTTTCTCCTTCAGCCTTTTGAGATACACTTAATACCAGAAAGCACTCAGAAAGCGTATACCTCCTCCAGTGCCCCTGCCTTTAAAAAGGATCCGGATCCAGATCCGTGGAGATACTGTGTGGAATACATAGAATCCGGATCCTCCCCCAGTTTAATCAATATTATTGTTTCATGACAAACGGCCCACTCTTCCACAAAAATTTCATTGAGAACTTTTGGAGATATTGTGCGGGATACATAGGATCCGGATCCGAATCCGGATCTGCCCCCAAATTTAATAAATTCTTTCTAGGCCCATGGCCCACCCTTTCACAAAATTTCATTGAAATTCATTGAGAACTTTCAGAGAAATCGTGTGGACACACAAATAAACAAACCAGTGAATACGTAACCTTCTCCAACTTTGTTGGCGGAGGTAATAATAAATAATTAATAATAATAATAATAATAATAATAATAATAATAAATGATAATGATAATGATAATAATAATCAAAACAACAAAATCATCATCATTAGTAATAGTAGTAGAAGTAGTAATGATAATAAAAATATAATAATAATAATAATAACAATAATAATAATAATTATAATAATAATAATAATAATAAAGGCAACAGTTAACTACACCAAGAGGATATGCGCTGTCCACTCCTCGACAAAGGCATGCCAGTGTAGCCTCAGATGCACCATGCACACAGTGGGGGAGGAAAAATTTCTTATTTATTGACCACGTCTGTGCTATTGTTGGTCTCTGACACATCAACACTTGACAATATATCTAGCTGGCCTCAAAAATTCTCCAACACCTATTTCTGAGCGATATATTTTGCTTATTACAATTTAGTATCCCATTCCATCGGGTGATGCAGTTTTTAATATACCTTTGCTGCTGCCAGATGATGTTACTCGATTTAGAACAGCCTTTTGGTACAGTAGTTAATGAAGGCTATATTAAACACTTACTGATCGAAAGGTCTTTGCAAACTAAACAGAATCAGCAGGTGGAAGCTGGTGACAGTCATCATCTACTCACTTGATTATAGTGTTGTTTATTTCTTCCTTCCAAATTCTTATTATGTCTCTGTGTCTGCCCGCCTCCTTTTCCTTCTCGTCACTTTATTTCTCTTCTTTCCACATCAGGTGGCTCTACATTAAGTGTCATGCCTAATGGTTTCCTGTAACCCAGGAAACCATTTACATACAAGTATAACCAAATTACGAGGTGAGGTGGAGCATACTTTGGTGCCCCCGTCAACTGGGTGGAGAGGCGCAAATGCGGCTTCTATCCAGGAACCAAACCCCCACACTTTTGCCAGTGCCTCGCTGTGGTGAAGCACCGTCAGCCGCAAGGAAATATCGGTTTACTACACGGAACAAGTCTGAAGGGGTGGTTGACTGCTTGCGGTTCATGGGCCTGCTCGGCCAGACTGACTGGGGTTTATCAACAACAACAGACTAATCAGGCAGTAGCAAGAATGTAAAAAAAAAAAAATACTAGAATGAAGTGGTAAGCGAAGTCCACGATACAAATACACAATGTAAGATGAATGACATTCGTTTACTTTTCCAGTCAGTGATATTACTGGCATCTCTTATATGTATCCATGTTGTTATGTGGTCTCTGCCTTACAAGTGGGATATTAACATTTCAATGATCTGTCCACTCTGTTATTCTACTCCAGCTAACGCCAGACGATATTGTTCAGATGACTCACAGGAGCCTCTAAGTGATAAAAAAAAAATAATAACTACAACAAGATGAATGCGTTGTCCTTTCCCCTAGTGTCAGATCACAGTGGCCCAAGATGCACTATTGGAGAAAAAAAAAAAAAAAAAAAAAAAAAAAATCGTCTCTCTGGCTGATCCGAAGCAACCTACACTGATGGCAATGATCCGTGGCCATCAGAGTCTTTTCTGCTGCGGATTTTTTAGGTTTATTGCTACAGCCTAAGTTAAAGAGAAAGAAACAGGCGAGGCTATAGGACCTTTGTTGAGGAGGGTACAGCTGTGAATAACCGTTGGCTGACAATCTTCTGCCATCTCTGTGTCCTGCCTTTCATCTTCCTTATTCCTCCCCATATGACAGAGAGCATCCTTCTTGCACATGCCTTACTGTTGTGTGCTTTATATTCCCTCTAACATAAAGGTAGTTCAAGTAATGCATTCCATTGCCACAGCGGGTATACAAGTGCCGGCAACGGGAAAATAAAATAAAACTCACTTGCATTTTGCTTCTCCGCCACTGGCCTCTGTTTGATGCACCGACACTCAAATGGCCACTACCTAACGAACTAAATATTAACCCTCTCATGGTCTGGATAATTCTTGTATTCTGTCCCGACTAAAGCAGATGATTTTATTCCGGTGAAATGAGTACAGGAGCCTGAAAGTGCTAATACTGCTACCATTAATCCTGTCATGGCCGGACAACTCTTAGTACGGTACTCCTTTCCAGCTAATGCCAGACGACTTTATTTAGCTGAGTGCGTCATAGGAGCTTGAGTGAGAAAAACCAATACAACAGCAAGGACGCACAGAAGTTACAGCAAAAGTCTATTAACAGCAACTAAAATACAAAAGGGAACTTCATATAAAACGAGCTAGTAAAATTAGATCATTGAATAAACCAATAAACAAACATGCATACAAATGCAAAATGGTAATGTCTATTCATACAAATTCCCAGAGGAAAGAGACGTGGCTGTAATTACCGTTCATACACACACACACACACACACACACACACACACACACACACACACACACACACACACACGAACCAAATTCATCCCTTTCAATCCGATGACGTTTTTTATATTGTTTTTCTTGCTGCCACCGGACCATTTTATTTAGCTCAGATGAGAATTTTCGAACTGCAGGACTTAGATACAGCCTTCATTAACCTCGTCACCAATAGAGTCTTCCTAAGCTGAATAAAATAGCCTGGTGGTGGCCTGACTAAACTGAAAAGACATAATCGCAGTGAAGTGGTTAACCTCTTCAATCCGATGACGTATCCTTTCATTTTATTCTTGGTATCATCAGACGATTATCTGCTGCTTAGGCAGGACCTCCCTTATTCAAGAGATTATTGAAGGCTAAATCTCACCCCTCTTCGAAGTTACGTAAATATACCTACAGAATAAATATACGTCATCGGAATGACATGGTTAACTAAAAAGATGTAATCATGGTGAGGTGATCAATAGTGTAAAAATCTGATGTCTGAATAAACCAGTAAACCAATAAATATACAAACACAAAGTGACAATGAATATTTATAAGCACACTCCCAGCGGAGAGAGAGACATGGTTAAAATTACCATCCTACCCTCCCCCCTCCCCCACAAAAGAGGAACTGAATTTAATGTTTACTAATTACAAGGACGTTTATATGCACGTTAATTTGCATGGCAGATGAGTAACGCAAGCAATAACGTAGGTCCGGTCACGCAATCACGCTGGTCATTGATGGGAATTGCGGGGGTAATGAGTTGGTTATTAGCGGGGATTGTACGCGAGCCAGTGGGCGCAAAATTGGCTACACGTCAGGGGTAGGGTGAGGTGGGGGTGGAATGTTGAGGGGGGTTGTGAGGGTATGAGGGAATGTGAGAGAGGGGGAGGTTGTAATGGTAGGGAGAATTTGACAGAGAGAGGGGCTTATGTGAAGGGGAGGTGAGTGAGAGGGAGGGGTACAACATGTGAGGACTGGGGGAGGGGAGGAGGAGGTCGCACATATGAAGGAAGCATGTGATTGGGGTGAGCATGTGGTGGTGGGAGGACTGAGGGAAGATGCTACTATAAAGGGGAGGAAGTGCATGTGAAGGATTGCATTAGGAGGGGTGAGCATGTGAGAGGAGGTGGGCGTATAAGGGAGGTGCTGCTCATATCAGGAGTAGGGGGGTGCGCATGTGCTGGACTGCTGCTTTGGACTATCTTTAAACTTTTCACTGCAAAAAAATGCTTCCCATGTTTATAACAAAAAGATTAATGTGCACCGCTGGCACATGCTTATGCCTCACAGTGAAGGTAAAACTTGTCCGTGGATGGTACGAGTATAAAAGATATGTAATCATATATGCTGATGGATACTATTTTAGCTCTTTCACAAAGCGAGGCTCTCCCTACGCCGTAAGCAATATCGCCTGAGGGTGGTGAGAATGAGACACGTACAGTCATCAGAAGAATTTTAACTTTTTTCATTAGGAAAAGTACTAAGCTATAAAAAATATAGTCTATGTCATCGAAGTGAAAGGATTAATGGACACTGTTTCTCATCCTTATACTACGAGAGGTTCTTTCACACACAAAGAAAAATTAATAAAAAAATAAATAAACAAGAGGCAACAGCCATTCCTATACTATCTCTTGTGGGCCCGGATGGCCCAACGTGTAGGAGGGTCCTATGCCACGGTATCCTAGTTCAGATCATTAACATCCCTGGCAGCGTTACCCCACAAAATTTTCCAGCCACTTACTGGATTTGAGCCGCGATGCTTTACGGAGGTTTTTCCGAACCATTACAAAAATTACCTGGGGTGCCAAGAATAAAACAGAAATGTTGTCATCGTATTGACGGGGTTGGCCGAGGATGATTCTTTCACTGCGAGAGATCTTTTCTAAGCAATAATAATATCGTCTGGGTGTGGAAAAAATAAACCAGAACCGCCATCAGCCTACCAGTGAAAGGGATAATAAAGAAAGCTTCCAACCCTGCCACAAAGAGGTCCTTCCACACCTATAAAAAAAAAAATCGTCTGGGGTTGCCAAGGATAGACAATAATGTTAATACCCTGGTGAAGGGGTAACTCGTTTCACAGTTGCTGTCAAACACGGATATTTCACTCTAAACAACTACCAAACGAAAGCCCAAGAAATCAAGGGTTAAAAACTATTTCTGTAATCCTTTCACTGCCATGATCAAACTTAGATATTTCATTTTCATTTGTTTCATTTTTATTTACTGAACCCATTTGTCAGTGGGAAATACGGTTATGATGATGGTGATGATGATGATGATAATGATGATGATGATAACTGATTTCCAAACGATTACTTTCATAAGAGAAAACCTTGCTCACACAGAGGGTCAAAAACCATTTCTGCAACCTTTTCACTGCAACGATACTGTAGCCTGGTTAACCCTTGAGGATTTGTTCAGCGGTGAGAAACCCTTGGCATTAAAAAGTTTAACATACCAGGCATGAAGACACCCTCACACTCTCACAAAGAGTAAATCTTCGTAAAACTGTATGTCAGGGATGTTCCACAATTTCACAGATATTTCATATAACGAGGAATGTAAAACTGGTAATTCAGCTTTATAGGTAGCATTGGAACTTTAAAGGCAGCTTTTCAAAATTTACTGTCGACTTAATTAGACAAGATACACAAAAGGACAATACAGAAAAAGGACTTACTGCACAAATATATACGCTATAAAGTGACAACTTTAATTCAAAACAAATATAAGAGTAAGCCTATATACAGCCAGCCAGGCACACAGGCGAACTCTGAACTACTGGCATATTTGCAATGTATGCATGAACACACACACACACACACACACACACACACACACACACACACACACACACACACACACACACACAATCATAAAACATTCCACTAGAAACTAACCTGGCGGTATCTTATGTTCTGTGAGGACGGCTCAGCCTGCTGGTTTGGGCGTGGGAGTGGTAGTAGGAGTAGGAAATGAATAAATGATGCAGAGTAGGAGCTGATTACGGTGACTGAGCTGTCTTCGTAACACACGAGAAAGCACCCAGAGAAGTGGAAGAGGAGAGTTGTTTATGGACCACCCTGTTGTATACATACAGACGTACATACACACATACATACACACACTTCTGTCTATCTATCTATCTATCAATGTGTTTAAATCTTTCTCATACTAACAGGCACAAATTCATCAGCAAATAGAGTTCTGTTCAGTCACAGGCCAAAACGAAACATCACAAATTAAAACTGCAACTCAAAACAAACAGACACAAAAAACAGAAAACCAAGCCATATGCACAAGCATACGGTCATGGATAAATACTGCACAATGCGTGCAAAACACAGGAACACACACACACACACACACACACACACACACACACACACACACACACACACACACACACACACACACACATGTACGAGCATGCACACACACATACATTTGCATGCACATAAATGCGCGCGTGGGCTCTCCTCTCTCTCTCTCTCTCTCTCTCTCTCTCTCTCTCTCTCCACTCACACACACACACACACACACACACACACACACACAAACCACATTACACTAAGACACCACACTGGCTGTAACTTCCTAATCTATCCTTTTACCGTGTTACCCAGGGCTACTCGAGTTACCTATCTCGGTAATTTCCAGGTAGGGGCGGGCCTGATCAGCTGATGCAATGTAAACACGATTATGGGAGGGAGTGGCTGGGACGTGGGGAGGTGGTGTGAAGGTGAGGCTGATTGGTTAGGGAAAGGAGGTGGAAACATTCTGTTTATTTTAACCTGGCCTAGAGTTACGATCTTTCCATATTGAACGCTACACTGAATACAAGTCACGGAAAATGCTATGGAAGGGATGGAGAGCCGTAGTATTATATTATTTTGCCACTGAGCTAAATGAAATAGCCGCAAAAGGGACGGTAATCTCCGCAAAGAAAGGGTGTAAATTGAATTAAAAGGAAGTTTAGCGGTTAGTATTTAGAAATTGATTGGTAGGTAAGAAGGTGACAGATAGGTAAGTTGAGCGGTGGGCGGGGAGTCAATTAGGTTACTGTAGTTCCTTTCGTAAAATGACATGTTTTTGTCCCATTACATGTTTTGCAGTCTCCAGACGTTTTTATTTGGTTTAGGAAATATATACACACTTAACTTGAAAGATCAGATACAGATTTCACTAATAACTACTAGGGCACTCTCCTATACTGATTAATATGTCTGGTACCTGTGGCAGAAGCACGACGATATTAAGAGACGTCACCCTATTGACAGGCTTAAGATGGGAGAAGAAATGCCGAATAGAGAACTGGCTAGGTTAAAAGATAATACAAAAAATTTCAGGACAGGTGGCGGATCTGATAAGGTAAACAGGAAGGTTAGAAACAAGACATACGAGTAAGGAAGGTAGATATGCATAAATATACGCTTTGCCAGCTTAAAAAAAAGAAAGAAAGAAAGAAAGGGTAGATAAAAGGGAAAGGGAGAAAATGCAATGTGGGTGGTTATGCACAGTGCGATAATAATTCTAAAATAATTGAGTGAAATTAGAGAAACGAGAGAAGAAGAATAATAGGATGAAAATTGTCAGTGCAAGGATCGGTGGGTAAAACGGCTACTCGTACTTCTATTCTGCCTCTGGGTCGTTTTCTACGTGGCTTACACAATTTCGTAACATCTATTTCTCAGCGTTTCAGTTTGCATATAATGTCTCAATGTTTACACTCCCTCTCACGAAGCAAGGGCAGGAGTTCTGTTTTATTCGCTAACGGCCATTACCTTAAAGACTACACTAATTTTGCCTTTAACATGGCATTATACAACAGCAGCTTACTTCACATAAATACCTCGTGTATATATATATATATATATATATATATATATATATAAATGTGTGTGTGTGTGTGTGTGTGTGTGTGTGTGTGTGTGTGTGTGTGTGTGTGAACAAAATGACTCATTCAGCTTTTACCTCATTTTAACTAAATTTGGTAGAAGGGTAAAGGCAAGGCCGTGCACACGGGGGGGGGGGGGTTAGGGATTTAACCCCCCATTTGGAAAGAATGAAAAATTCAAATGAAAATAATACTAAAAACGGAACTCATTAAATTAATTAAATCTTGTTAAGAATGGTACGAGATGGAAAAATAATAGGAAAAGAATTAAAAAGTTCTACATAATATAAGAATTGAACGAATTAAGAAGTTTCACGAAGGTCCTAGAATGTTTTGTTACCGAAGAGAATAAATGGAAGGTCATGGAAGGCTATTGAAAAAATAATGGAAGCTTGTAGAAAGTAGTGGAATTTTCAACAATGTTTCATAGAGGCATGTAAACGGTACCTCTGTCCAAAGTGAGTGAGTTTACGGTTAGAAATCAGCGAGTGAAGAAGTGTTTTCTCTTGTTTTTCCTGTGTTTTTTTGTGAAAGATGTCAAGCAAAAGACCGATATCTCTGTTTCAATTCCAAGGTTCTGCAGAGTCCAGTACGCAAATTACCCTGAGGTTGTACGCTTTCAGTACTTTAGTCAGTTACAGCACCTAAGTTTACCGTATTGTTTTACCTTGTTTAGCAGGTAATTAAGGCGATTCATACGGATTGAGCCTGTGCAGGTTTACATCCAAGGGATGGTCGGGGCTTATTACTCACGTAATGCCACTCAGGGATGAGTGAGGCTCGTCACTCTCATCTTAAATGTCAGGACCAATTTGCCTAGAACCGGGCTCCTACGTTCATCTTTAGGCAACACAGGATTTGATGAATGAATGAATAAAATAGAGTGAATAAACTATGTAATTTTTTTTTTTTCAATCCCCTCCTTTCAAAAATTCTGTGCACGGCCCTGGGTAAAAGGACAAGCAAATGGGTAACTAATAGTTTTGGAGAACAATATGTTAAAGGTCACAGGGCTAGGCCAAACGTTTATCTTGCAACTTATTATCCAGTTTAGACCAGACTTGGTTGACAGGTTGTGCGTAATGCAAGAACGAAGGGGTTCGATTTTCAAAACAATCATTCAAAAGTCCAGATCACTGGACAAGGTCAAAGTTCGACCCGTGTGTCTGTGTGCAAACAAAAGGAAAAAGTTTTTAATATTATTTGGACCATATGTGGTGGAAGGGTTCAGGATCAGCCAGTGGATTAACCTACTGTTTTTGAGAAAAAGTCAAAGGTCAAGGTCACATGGCAAGGTAAATTGAGAGTTTTTATCTGATTTACACCATCCTTTGAGAAGTGTTAAGGGTAATGCATGAACATATTAATTCTATTTTGAGGAAAAGCAGTCAAACGTGAAGGTCATAGTAAAAGATCAAAGTCAGGGTCACATGCCAAGGACATTGAAAATAGTTTTGTCTGATCAGGACCAAATTTGGTGGAAGGCTTAAGGGTAAGGCAAGAATGAAGTACAGTAATTGGATTTCGATAAAAATAGGTTGAAGGTCAAAGTCACACGGCAGGGTCAAACGTTCAGGCCTTAGACTAATTACTGAACACTCTCTGAAGGCTCCTTCCTGTTTTGTATGATAACTGATTGAAAAAAAGTCGTTGTTAAAACATACAAATAACAAACAAGAGCATAGTAAATGGAGTAAAATGCAAAACAAATCTCTATGGAAGAAGCGCCAAGAAGTCCCCTATACCAAAAACAATACGGTCCTTTATCTTCCTGCTAGTAGTAAGCCTCCTTTTATTTCCTTAAATTTTTAAGTATTTTTTCGGAAGGGGCATCGTCCTTTTTCCGGATGAAAGGAACGCAATTTATTCGGAGAGAAGTCTTTAAAAATATACGAGAAATTTTTAATGAGGAGATTTGGCTTATAATCCTCGGGTTCGTGGTGAGGGGCTGAAGAAACGGCGATGGCAGTGGGGGCGACTTTAATAGTAGTAGTAGTAGTGATAGTAATAATAGTAGAAGTGGTGGTGGTAATGGTGCCTAACAGTTGTCGTGGTAGCGATGGTGGTATCGGTGGTAATGCTGTGGTAGTGATGGTTGTAATGATGGTAATGGTGGTAGTAATGGTGCCAACAGTGGTGAGGGTTGCGATGATGGTATTGGTGATAATGTGGTGGGAAAGGTGATAATGTTTTTTTTTTTTTTTTTTATGTGACCGATTCTGGGCATAGGCTTCACAGCCTGCTTTCAAGGCCCAGTAGTCCTCCTACGTTCCGCACACCTCTATTTGTCACCACTTCGGCGCTAACACCCACCTTCCATACTGAATACATGCTTGGGCTGTCTCATACAGGACTGGTGTATTGGTATTAGCGGGGGTATTTTTACGACATGTCGGCGGGTCTTCCGGTAGAACAGTAAAGTCTGATTTTATGAAATTCAAATCCTTAAACTGTTCTCTGCCCCAGCGGGATTTGAACCCGCGTCCGTTAGGACTGCAGGCCAACTGTCTACCGATTGAGCCACCGCCTCCCCCTAAATGGTGGTAATAAGTGGTGATCCTGGTGATGGAATGTGTAGCAGTGGTGGCGGTGGTAGTGATACAAATGGTGGTGATGGTAACAGTGGTAACAGAGGTGACAGTGGTATAATATATGAGTGGAGTGATAGTATAACAAGGAGTCATTCAGTTTGGTCAGGATCCCGGGGACCACATTTTAGAGGTTGCAGTTCAGAGATTCCTTACTTTTGGTATCTTTAACCCTCTCGCTGAAATCCTGGTAGTAAAAAGAACAGTATGGGAATATCATAATCAAGCAGCAGAGTAAATGGTTTTGTATCTGTCTACCAATAATCTGTTCATTTCTTGCCTCATCAGGAACGTGGGAGTCCAGACTAGGCTACTCAGACTCAACATTTAAGGCCAGGGTGACCCGCCTTACTTACCTCTGACTGGCATTATGTGAGCAATAAACTCTAACATTCCTAGGATATAAACTTTTGCCAGGCCAATCCTTTTTCAACGTCTTAACTTACTGGATCATAAAGCACCCGTTTGGTTACATGGATACCTCTCAACGAAGGAACAGGTTAATGGGTTAGAGGAAACCATTAACTTGTCACTCAGTGCAGGGTCGCCTGAAGGCAGCACTAAATCAAGTGAGTGAAGTTTTGTGCAAGAGGGTAACTAACTTTTTTTTTTCTATTTGCATAATTACCTCCCTCCAATAGATGCACAATAAGAGGCCCCCGAGCAAGAAGCCTGTGTTCACCAGATCAGTCTCTGTCGCTGTGTCAACGTCGGGATCAACTGGTTCATTATATTTGGCCCATTCAGAAGCATAAAAGAAAATACTTGTGTTCCGTTGCGCATGTGCATATGCACATTTAGAAGCACATTTCATTTTGAAGAAGCACATCTTGGAACCCATATAATAAGTATAAACAGTTTCAGACACATAACCCGTTCCCCTTTGGAACAAGGGTCACACACACACACACACACACACACACACACACACACACACACACACACACACACACACACACACACACACACACACACACACACGTTTTTATAAAAGAACGTATGTGTATAATTTGTTACAAGAGAGAGAGAGAGAGAGAGAGAGAGAGAGAGAGATGCATTAGCGGCCTCACCTCCCACTGCAAGACAGACGACTCTATTAAAACTTGGGGGGCGCTGAGCCCTATGGCGGGAGACACGCCCCCTCATCTGTGGCGGCGGCAAGGGGGGAGGGGAGGCCTGAGGGAGAGGTTTATAAGCTAGGAAGGAGGAAGGAGAGGAGATAAGGAGGAAAGGAAATATGGAGGAATGGAAATGCGGAGGAAGGATGTACGAAGGAATGGAAATATGGAAGAAATGAGATATGAAGGAAAGGAGACATGAAGGAAAGGAAGTATGGAGGGAGGGAAATATGGAGAAATGGAGATATGGAGGAAAGCAGATACAGAGGAAAGGAAATGTGAAGGAAGGGCGGGAAGGAAGGATGGTGGGAAAGAAAACCAAGGCAGGAGATTAAGAGGTACTGAGGAATGTAGGGGTAATGAGGGAAAGGAAATATGAAGGTAAGGCGAGAAGTAAGGACGGTGAGAAAAAAAAATAAAGAAGAAGAGCAGGAGCGACTAGGAAATGCAGGGAAATGAAGGAAAAGCAACAGAAAGGAAAGGCGAGTAGGATGGATGGTGGGAATGAGAACTAACGTAGGAGAGTAGAAGAGTCTGAGGGAAGTAGTGGAGCTGGAGGAAAGGAAGGAGATAAGAGGGTGACAAGCTAGTAAAAAGAAAGAAGTATAGTGAAACAGAAAGATATGGACGGATGGAGAAGGGGAAAAATAAGATGCTGGAACGGTGAGGGAATGTATACGTGGTGAGAGAATAGTGCTGAGGTATTATTGAGAAGAGGAGGAGGTAATCTGGTATGGACAAAATAAGAGCAAACAGGATGGAAGAAAGAAAGGAAAAAGAAGCAGGGAAAAGATAAGAAGTAGAGAAACGGAGTATTAGGGATATGATGAAAGGTGGAAACAGAATGAGATGGAAAGTGGTATGGATATAAAGGAAGGAATTGGTACAAGAAGAAATGAAAGATGGTAAATATAAGAAATAATACAGGAAAGTGAAAAATTAAGCACGAGATGGTATGAGGTATGGATAAATAGGGAGAATGAGGATAAGACGAAAAAGAAGTCAATGAAGAATAGAAAAGTAGAACGAACTGAAAAAACGAAAGATGGGGCAAAGAGAAGTGACTAACGCGTGTGGTAGGAAGAAGAGGAGGAACATGTGACAAATGAAGAACGTAGGACACAGCGAAAGGAAAGGTAATGAAATGAAACGAGAAATGAAAGAAGGAAGTGAGGAAGGGAAGGAGAGAATGAAGGTAGGAAAATAGGTGGAATGAGAAGGGAGGTAGGAAGGAAGGAAGGAAGAAGGGACAGAAGGCAGGAGGGAAGGAAAGGGGGAGGGAGGGAAAGCAGGAAAGTGGGAGGGGGGAATGCGAAGAGAGGTAGACGGGAAGGAAAGAGGGAGAGAGGGAAAACAGGAAAGTTGGAGGGGGAACGAGAAGAGACGTAGGAGGGAAGGAAGGAGGGGGAGAATGAAGTGGGGAAGGAAGGAGGGAGAGAATAAAATAGGGAGGGAAGAAGGAAAGGAAGTAAGGTAGGAAAATGGAGGGAAAAGAGAAAGGAGGCACGAGGGAAGGGAAGAGGTAGAGAAGGAAGAATGAGGGAGGAAAGACCGTTGTAACATGAGAGTCATAAAGTCGAAATTGGGAGGTCGTCAGCTGGGGAAGGGAGAGAGGGAGAAAAGAAGAGAGGAAGGGGGAGAAAGGAGGAAAAGAGGGTGGGCGGGAGGGAGTGGAGAGACATAATTAATGTATGAGTGAAGTGATAAAGGAAAGAGAAGGCAAGGCAGAGGGAGAGAACGATGTGGAAATTAAGAGAGTATGAGACTGAAGGAAAGTTATATCAACGTAGGACAGAAGGATGACAGAAACAAGCGTAATGAAAAAAAAAAAGAACATTACTCAGCAAATGCAAAATAAAAATCGCTAATTCAAGATACAATGAAATTGATGAAATGAGGGTTAAAAGCAAAAACTACGAAGAAATACTGATTAGGTAATAAAAATAGGGAAAAAATAATAGCAATAATAATAATAATCATCATCATCATCATCATCATCCTACCTCCTTTTCTCATCCAAAGGTGAGGAGAGAGACGGGCTAGAAAACGAGAGAGAGAGAGAGAGAGAGAGAGAGAGAGAGAGAGAGAGAGAGAGAGAGAGAGAGAGAGAGAACTAATCAGCAGTATACCCAATCAAATGGACCAGACACTCATTCACTCTCAACTGAAGCCCCTGGAATCCACACTGAAATAAGATAGGGAAAAGGAATAGCGGTTATGAAATTTCAAAGTCGAGAAATTAGAGAGATCAGAAAATGCAGCGGGGAAAAGCAAAATACGTTAAGACACAATACCATTAGATCAATAAAATGAAGGCAAAAAAGCAATAACTGGGATGAAATATTAATAAGTTGAGAGATTAGAAGTACTGTAAAAAATAGAACCTCGCATATGGCAACACATTAAAGCTGATTGGCTAGAACGTCAGTGGAAATGACCAATCACAGCCCCGCTTCATTTTGGTGGCCCAGAGGGTTGGGGAATGTTGGGGGCTGGGGGAGAGGGTTGGGGGGAGGAGGGTCTGTGAAAAGCGCTGGGAGTTCTGCAGGGGGTGGGGGGTCTGGAGGGGGAGGGCATGAGGGGCTCTCGGGAGGGGAGTGGGGGGTTTCTGAAGTGGGAGTGGGGGTCTGTGGGAAGGGGATGTTTGAGGTCGGAGGGAGGGGGACTGGGAGTAGGGGAAGGTGATTTTGTGGCTCGTGATGAATGTAAATTTATATAAAATTATTAATCCTTTCAGTGCGATGATATACTCTTTATTTTATGCTTTATATCTCCAAATGATTTTTATTCAGCTTTGGACAAACTTTCTGAACAGGAGGAATTAGATATAGCATTAATAAACCCCTGCAGTATGAGAAAGCTTCTATAAGCGGAATAAAATCGTTTGAGGGTAGCAAGGAAAACATTCAAAATTCGTCATCAGACTGAAGGAGAAAAATTTGGGTTGTTTTTGGTGATATTGCAGTTGTGGTAATGGTAATAATAAGATTAATCACATAATTGGCTGATGCAAGGCTTACCACGCAATTAAACCGACTAAGCCAATGGTATTAAGTGATACGATACACACACATACTTCATTACCATAGCATTAGTCCATTCAGGCCGAAAGCATACATTATATTATATTATTGCTACTAGTACTAGTCGATTTTATGCAGCTTAGGAGACCGTACAAGCAATGAAGGGTTTAATGAAGGCTATACGACTCATCTAGTTCGACAGTCTCTCCTGAGCTGAAATACAATCGTCTGTTATGTAGCAAGAATAAATAATAAAACATCGGATTAAGGGAGCCAATCACATAAATGGGTGTAGCAAGATTATCCGACAATCATCGCAATCAAGCAAATCTCTTCATGGGATACCTTATTACCTTGATATTAACCCATTCAGTACCATGGCGTACAATATATATACAGTATATCTATCTATCCATCTATGTGTGTGTGTGTGTGTGTGTGTGTGTGTGTGTGTGTGTGTGTGTGTGGAACAGAGGGCTCCGATAAAATCCGAAGTAATCAGTTTGTGATGTCCCAAGAAGATGAATATTTACCTCTCCCGGACGGAGTCCGCGAGGCACTGTTTTTGGTCGAGTTTCTTGGTTAGTTAGTTTAGTTAGTTGGTTAGTTAGTTTGTTTGCAACATTACGGAAAAGCGGCTGAATGGAATTATATAAAACTTTCAGGATATGTGGACACTGGTCCCAAATGAGTGATTAAATTTTGGAGGTAATCGAATGAACTTGAAAAGTCAAAATCAAGCTCACGGATTTTCAGAGGGCTATAACTTGAAAATGGTTGAAGATAAAGATATTTATTATTATGAACATGCAGGAATTCGTAATACTGGCTTTCATTTGGCACCAAGACCCTCGACCTTGAATGACCCTGACAGGCCAAACTCAAGGTCATGGATTTTCAGGGGGCTATAATTCGAAACTCGTTGAAGACAGAGATATTTACTATTATCAAGATAATAGGAAGTCTCATATGGACTTTCATTTGACAGCATAACCTTTGACCTTGAATGACCCTGAAAGGTCAAACGCAAGATCACGGATTTTCAGAGGGCGTAACTTGAAAACATTTGCGCCATTCCCTTAGACTTTATTTGTGCAATGACACTGGCAGAAAGGAGTCAGTATTTTACAACAATAAAATAACTGCTGTTGGGCGAGGTTTGTTGTGCCTGGCACCACTTGTTTATCATCTGAATATTTATGTGATAGCAGATCAGCAAATGTCACAAGCATGTGATATAACGCATTCCCATGGATGCCAATTTAACAGAGCGGGGTGGAATCATCGAGGCGTTCTGGACCTGTCATCGACTGCCGCGTTAGACTGTCTCATGTGAAGTGTGCACCGATACTTTTGGGAGCAGGTGTACACATTATATATATGTTATTGCTATTCCCGGACGATATTATTTAGCTTAGGGAGATCTCCTGCGGCGAAGCGGTTTGTGGAGGCTCTTTTACTATATGGAGTCCAATCTGTAGTGTGTAAACTGAAGAAAATCATCTGTTGACAGTAACAATAGAATGTACAATACGTCATCGGACTGACGAGATTAATCAGCTTCATCTACCGGCCACTGTGTGAATTAGAGATTTGATGACAGGCAAACTAACAGACAAATGCTGGTAATTAAAGTAAGCCATTACCTTGCTGTTTGCTTACTTTTTTCCCCCTGATGGTCGGGACAATGATACTATTTTTATTTCAGCTTCCACTGGCCGGTTTCATTAAGCCGAAAGCGAGTCATAGGACCCTGAATTGCTTTTGATACCATTAACCTTTTCATGGTCGGGATGACTCTATAGTAGTAGTCTATTTCATGGTTAGGGTAACTCTAGTATTCGTATTCCAACTCCCGCCGGACGGTTCCATTCAGCTGAGAGCGAGTCATAACAGCCCAAGAGTGTTAATACTGGTATCAAGAACCTTCTCACGATCGGGACAACTCTAGTATTCGGTTCCAGATACCGGCAGCCGATTTTACTGAGCTGAGAGTGAAAAACAGGAACCTGAGAAGCTTAAGACTATTGATGTACAGTTGCGGTCAAGAGTTCCATTACACGTCTGCAGATCCGGATCCGAATTAGTTAGACGAAATTCAAACCCACTGATTTCTGTTGATTAGTTAGTCAGAGATCAGTTGGGCTTCACAACCTTCACTCTTCAAGGGTTCCAATAAAATAAAGCGAAATTCCAAAATCTATTGAATGTTGTTGATCAGTATTGCAAGATCTCATTATATTAACCTTCTCATGGTCGCAGTAAGTCTCGTATTTTATTTCAGCTAACGCCAGTCACTTGTATTATACCGATACAGGAATCCGAATGTTAATATGGCTAGATTTCGAAGATTACTGACTTTTGATTAGAATAACAAAATATCACTTATATGTGACACAGTTTCGGTAAGGAACTACTGAATGCAGCTTTAAGTGATCATTGACAGTCTTTCGTCACACTAGACACGTGACGTAATTTATTGTTTCATTTTTACCACCACCTGACAATGTTATTCATCTCAGGATAAGGCTTCTATACCGTTTTCACCTTAATTTTGCCAAGATTTTTGTCCATTTGCAGCTTAATTCATGTAGCTCACTGACAAAAAGACAGTACTACGGATGCACATTCTTTCCACTGCATTCCCTCGTGACTAGCATCATATTCTAGTGTTATTATATTGTTACAAATAAGCAGTCAAGATGGAGAGACGTCAGTTTTAGGCACAGTTAGAGTAAAACGACGTTAGTAATGAAGGGGTTAATGAAGTCTATATCTAACTTCTCCAATTCGCAAGTCTCACCCCTAAGTTTAATAAAATCGTCTGGACATAGGCAAATTACGACAAATAAAAGGTTGTCGTACTGAATGGGTTAGCTCAACACTACCCCTCAAAATAAATAAATAAAAGTTGGTTCTGCTCCAATTAAACGAAAAACCAATATTAACACTGCTGACGACAACAGCGCGACATCGATGATCACCGCGATAATTGGCATTACTATTAATCGCATTTGTTATACGCCTAATTATATGCAAATCCTATTAATGCCATAAAAGCAATCATATTACACAAAGGATAATTCTTAGTCATTGCACTTTCCCGCCACCCCAGCCTCTCATACCAACCCCCAACCCCCTCAAAACGCCATCCGATATTAGACTAATCCCCTTGAATCCGGTGACGTGTTTTAAAGGTTTATTTCTGCTGTCTCCGGACGATTTTATTCAGATTCAGGCTGTTTTCGAAATGGGGGCTTAAGATACAGCCTCCATTACCTCTACTACTAGTCTATCATAAATTCAATAAAATCGTCTGGTGGAAGCAGGAAGATAGTTAGAAAAACGCCATCGCATAGAAGGGACCAACCTCTTCAGTATGGTGACATCTTTTATTAGTTTATTACTGCCGGCCCCTCCCCCCTTCTATCCCTAACCCCTCTTAACATTATCGGATTTTTTATTAAAACTGAGTGTGCGAAGGTGCTGGCGAAACTCTAATTCATAACGGTCAGTGTTAACTCCTTCAGCATGAGATCGTAATCTATACTGTTAATGCATCTCTCTCTCTCTCTCTCTCTCTCTCTCTCTCTCTCTCTCTCTCTCTCTGTATGTATGTATGCATGTGTGTGTGTGTGTGTGTGTGTGTGTGTGTGTGTGTGTGTGTGTGTGTGTGTGTGTGTGTGTGTGTGTGTGTGTCAGTAGAAACTTTCTGAGTCATCCTGCTGGCGAAATTTATCGGAATAATGAGGTGCCTCCCTCTGGCTGATCATAAAGTAGGTGGTGTCAACAGGTATGACGTCACAGGTACCGGTGAAACTCACTGGCTGATTTGGATTGTGGGTGGAACTTGGTAGAGTGATTTTGGCGCCTTTCCTTTGACTTACAGACTGTTCAGGAAGTATGCGACTGAGCTGATAGTGACTAGTCAACCCCTACCATCGCTAAGTCAACCAAGCTCTAGTGATCTGAAAAAGGAATATGTCTCTGGTATTTTTTATTCTTGTTACTTCTATACGAAATCAGCTTGAGGAGAGACATCTGGCTATACACTCCCTCTCCCTCCTACCAACCCTCTTCTCCTTACTACCTTCCCCCATCCCATTCTCATCCCTGTCCTAGTCCGAATAATTTCTTTCGACAGTCCTAGTCTAGCCAGCTCCGTATCTCTCCCTTACTACCGCCCCCAACTACCTCTTCCTCGTACACATCCGCCTATTTCAAACCCGCCCCCCTCCTCCTCTGAATAATCCCCATCATCAGTCTCACTTCCCCCAGCCAACTGCTCTCTCTCTCTCTCTCTCTCTCTGCCTCAGTTCATCCACTCCCTTTCCATAACAGTCCAACATCTCTCCCAGCGCCACTCCTCCTCCTTCCTACTTTCTACTTCCTCTACGTCATTTTGTCCTTTCCCTTCCTACGTTAACTCCTTCGATATGATGTTGTATGTATATTTCATTATTTCTGCTTCCACGATATATTATGAAGCTTATGGGAGTCGACTTGTAATGAAGGGGTTAAAGAAAGCTACATCTAAATCCTCTAATACGAAAAGCCTCTCCATAGCTGACCAGACCCTACTAAAGAAAGGAACATTATAACGGCATAAGTATCACCAGTCTGAAGAGGATGATCTACCCTTCCCGCCTCCTCATCAGCTTAATTTCTTCTCCACTTCCTCCTCTCCCACCATTTCTGCCCCCCTCTTACCCACATCATTCCAATCTTTCTCCATGACAGCCTTTTCTCACCCCCTAATCACCAGTTTTCTTCCACTTCTCCTTACAATCTTTCCTTCCTCAGCCCACACCAGTAGTTCCTCTTCCTCCATCGTCAGCTCCCTTCTCCTTCCTCTCGTCAGCTCGTCCCATTTCTCACCGACAACAATAATTCCTCTCTTTCAGTGCAATACCGTCATCTGTAGTTTAATTTACTGCTACCAGACGATTCTATTTGGCCTAGGAGGGCATCCTTGTAGCAAAGGGCTCGTATTTTAAGTTTCATCGGAGGCTTCGTAGAACCTCATCCTAGGCAATTCATTAAGTGTACAGCCTTTTACATGTTCCTGTATAGTGTAAATATAACTTAGTTGGGATCAATAACATATAAGGGGACGATAAAATGTACTGTGAAGAAAACTCGGATCGCAAGAGGATTTACAAAAGCTTCAGAACAACTTGGAATACAACCCTTATCTAAATCCTCCAATTCGAAAAGTCTCTCTAAAGCTGAACATAATCGTCAGGAGAGAGCATGAATAGAATAATAAGGAGCACTCAGAGAGTGCAGTACCAGCGTCCACCAACTAGTCTAACGGCTGAACATTTGACTACCTGTGACCATCGACCAATTGCTCTCAAAATCGAATTACTTTATTCTTGTCTGACCCTTAATCCTCCCACCAACTTTTGTTCAGACCAGATTTTAAAGAAAGTGTGAGATGATCTTCCCCTGTAACCCTGACATTTGATCTTTCCCTTTGACCTTGATATTTGATGGATTGTTTTCAAAAATCGATTTCCTTTGTAATGCCTTGCCTCAGACCATTTCAAAAAGATTGGTTTAAGTTAGATAAAAAAAAATTATTCATGTTGATACTGTCATGTGAGCTTGACCTTTAGCTTACCGTTCTAAGAAACG